>NC_132796.1:68789181-69095708 GCF_048418805.1 Vulpes vulpes
ATTGTCTTCATAATGATGTTCCTATTTCTAATCAAATTGTGGTTTCTAGATTACTGATTCCTCTTAGTTTCCTCTAAATAAGTGGCATCTATGCTGCTTAGCAATTAGTTTTAAGAGCCTCAGAATGGTTTGCAAGTTTGCCTGGCCTGAAGGGTGGAATCAGAGTGCCTTATGCTACCTCTCAGTATTTTTGTCTACATGCCAAATTAAACATAGCTGAAAGCTTTGTATTATTGATTTGAAGAAAATGATTTTGTCATATAGTATACTAAGTGCCTGAAACATTCTAAATATATTAGTACCTACCATAAGCTATGCATATTAAAATCTAGTTATTGGGGGAAAATTCATGAACAAACACTTGAATTTAAATAATTTAAAGATAATTCTATTTATCTGTCTCTGATTTAATAGTTCAATAGGTGATGACACCTCCCTATTCATTAAACATCAAATTTATTCATGTTAGATGATAATTTCCCAAATATCTTGAACCATCACTACTATTATTAATGATGCATACATAATTTAAGGAATATTTTTAAAACAAAGTCAATTAATCTTTTGATAGACAGGAAATTATTTTGTGGTAAAATTAACAATTTTAATATAAGTAGAGAATCTAATTTTAACTACAACCCTTCGCCACCACTCCTCTTAGCCTTTGGTTGTTACTTTCCATCAGTATATATAAGTGGTTTTATATTCCAAAAGTATATATTTAAATGTGGTAGGGACCTTGCTAAATGTTGTTCTTAGTTAACTCTTGTGATTTGGGTAAACAACAACAAATACAGAAGCAAAAATCTAAAACCAAAAACATTTATTCATTTCTTAGACCTTTGTTTGATAATGATGCTTTCAAAACGTATGAAACTGTCAGAAATAGTTATGCTTTACTACACATGAGTTAAATTTCAGTTTTTAAAAATAGAAATCGCTTTGGTCTTTTTTTTATTTTTCCTGATATGAAAAAACAAATACATTATCTGAGTATAGGAAATGATACTCGCAAAGTGATGGGGGAAATATACTTCTAGAGACTCTACAGTGGGCACCTTTGCTTTCTATGGTTAAACTTTTATTATGTCAAGGCCCCACATGAAAACTGAAACATTCTGCCAAGTTCAGGAACTTCTTTTACATTATTCCTGTCAGTTTCAGAACCTTGGAAGTCAGATTTTCTATGGCTACATTCAGTTATTTTGTGTATATGGGAATGGTTCCTGAGTATATACAAATATCTAGATATTGCATATTTTCAGTTTTCATTGGGGTGTTTGGTATCACATACATCTAGCATAATTCTAAAAAAGATTCTACTTTAGATCTTTATTTAAATAGTAACCACTAAGATTTGAAAAACATAGTAGCTTAACTTTGGAAGTAAGTTATACAACTTAATTCTAAAGTAAGTTGATGTTAATCAACTTACTTTTAAACAAGTAATTGGATGTTGCAGACACAGATTATTTGACATTTGTGATTCTTATTTTTCAACAGTGCTATAAAGGAGATACTGGATAATCCACTTTATATTTAACATTTGAAGAGGCTAAGGTTCGAAAAGATAGAATTGCTGAATTCATTGGTTATTCAAATAACTCTTCTGCAACAAAAACAAAACCAAACAAACAAAAACACAGGAATAAAATTATTATTCTTTTATTTACTCAACAGTTATCAGTTGATTGCTAACTATGGGTGAAGCAGTATGGTAATTGTGGATGATACAAGGAAGCAGAACACATTCTTAGTTCTTAAAATTCTGATGATGATTTCCTCAAAGCTTCTTAGGGTGTCACAAACATATGTTTTATCATACTTGTATAAAATTACTATTTCTAAAAGCAAACAGTATATGTAAGTTAAATAAGTTTAAAAATAATAATAATAATATATTAACATTTTAAGGGACAGGTGATTAAATGCAAATGGAAGTTGCAGGCATTAAGTAAATAAGAATTTAGTCTTTAAGAGCATTCTCTAACTTCAGCTTTTGTTCCACAGGTCTGCTATAAAGCTCCATTTCAAGAAAACTTATCTGGGATACTTCCCCATCTTCCTCATATGGCAAAGGTTCTCAATAATGCCAAATAAACTGGCAATAATAATAAGATACTTTATCTCCAATCTTGTAAATTCCATGTGATTTTTGACACTACTGTTTTTTGTTTCCCTTGCTAACTGAATTGCCAAATGCTATTTCATCTCTCTCTCAACCTGTCTCCCTCTCTCCCTTTCTCCCTTTCTCTCTCTCTCTCTCTCTCTCTCAATATCTCTCTCTCTCTCTCTCTCTCTCTCTCTCTCACACACACACACACACACACACACACACACACCACTTTCAATCTGTGTTTTCCTTTTGTGTGTCTCAATTGAAGAAGATGAAGAAGTCTTCTGGAGAAATTGTCTACTGTGGACAGGTGTTCGAGAAATCTCCTTTGCGGGTGAAGAACTTCGGCATCTGGCTGCGCTATGATTCACGCAGTGGCACCCACAACATGTACCGGGAATACCGGGATCTGACCACCGCAGGCGCCGTCACCCAGTGCTACCGAGACATGGGTGCCCGACACCGTGCCCGGGCCCACTCTATCCAGATCATGAAGGTGGAAGAGATTGCAGCCAGCAAGTGCCGCCGGCCAGCGGTCAAGCAGTTCCACGACTCCAAGATCAAGTTCCCACTGCCCCATCGGGTCTTGCGTCGTCAGCACAAGCCACGCTTCACCACCAAGAGGCCCAACACCTTCTTTTAGATGCAGAGCCGGCCGGTGCCCAAGTCTGTTCAAATAAACTCCTCGGGTAAAACCAAAAAAAAATAAAAATAAAAATAAAATAAAATAAAATATTATAATATTTTATAATTTTAATTTTAATTTAATTTATAATTTTATCAACATTATATTAACTGAGACCACAACTTCTCATTTCCCACCCAATACTGGATGTATAATACAACTTTTGAGATCTATATCAATTCATTGCTTCTCATCTTCAATTCTGTCCATGTGACTTCTTATTCATCAATTGTTTGCTTATTTTTATTTCCTTTAGTGTATCTAACCTTATTTCTAGGTTTTAACCATATTATAATATTTTATTTTATTTTTAAAAAAGATTTTATTTTTATTAATGAAAGACAGAGAAGGAGAGAGGCAGAGAGGTAGACAGAGGGAGAAGCAGGCTCCATACAGTGAGCCTGATGTGGGACTTGATCCCAGGACCCTTGGATCATGACCTGAGCCGAAGGCAGATGCTCAATCGCTGAGCCACCCAGGCTTCCCATATTAGAACATTTTATTGCTGATTCCTGTCTCATAGATGCCTTGTGCATGTGCATGCCTTTGTGCCAGAATAGAAGAGATTCATTTATTCTTTCTTTGATTATAGATAATAAAATCCTGGTGTGATAGATGTGTATCCATCAAAAATATTTTCTCCTTACCTGTAGGAACCCTACATGAAGAAGTTCCCTGCTCCACTGATACTAGGATTGACCATGTGATTTGCTTTGGCCAGTAAAATATAAGTGTCTTCCAAGCAGATGCTTTAGGAGTCAACATGTGCTATTCTATTCTCACCTTCTCTCTCTACTATGAAATCAAAACTGTCCCAGAAAGGGGCTGAAGTACTAATCTCAGTCCCAGAACAAGTACATCATGGACCATAGTTGCAGCTGACCATCAGTAGACCTGTAGTTCAAATGAGAAAATAAATCTTCATAGCTTTAAGCCACTGAGATTTTGTCATTTTTTGTTACTGCAACATAAAGTATCCTAAATTGACTGATATATTTGGTAGCTATGTTATTATCTATAATTTGTCACTGGTACTTCATGCAGCATCATGAACTTAAAAGTGAAAAACATGCATGCCATATTATCTGTTCTTTCTCTTTAGTCATCTAGGTATAAAGTCTTGATATTTTTTTTCTTTCTTCCCTGAGTCTTTTTTTTAAAAGGCATATGTTCTGATATTAAATTTTACTCAGAATCTTTTGCCACTATGCCTTTCTATGAAGTAGTAGCTCCTGACATGAGTTACAGCCTCACAATCAGAAAAGCAACAGCTCACACCAAGTAAGTACAGAAAAGACAAAGTACACTCTAAGCACATTCTACGAACATTACCAACATTGCGCTGTTGAATGATAACAGTGACAGTAAGTTTGATGTACTATTATAGTCCCCATTTTTAGGATGGAGAAATGAAGGCAGAGAGAGTTTTAAATATTTGGTCCAAAGTCACATATATATCAGAAACAGGATTTGAAAGCAGCTCTGCTGGCATCAGTATCCCATAATTTTCACAATTTCTTCAAACTCTCTTTAGTAGAAATAGTAGGGGATGTGAATTTCCTAGGATGAGTGAAGGGCATGGTAAAAGCTGTCTTTCCTGGCATTTGTTCTTTCTTTCTCTCCTTGACAGATAACCTCCTCCCCAAATTGGTCAACATAATAGTCCCATTTCCTAATGCCTTGGAACTTGGCTACTTTTTCCATGGTACATGGGCTGAGTCTGGTTTGTGTGGAGCCCAGGAGTAGGAGAGAAGGAAGTAGGCAGTTCTCTCTTAGGCTATATAAATGAAAGATTTATCTTTGGCATTTTGTTTCTCACAGGTGAAGTGGTAAGATTTAGAGGACTAAAATCAGATAGACTCTTAAGTGCAAAACCAAGCCTTTTAAGGATTCACACACACCGCATTCCTAACACCAGGGAAGGAGTTTTAGAGTCAAAACTCTGACTATGAGATATGCATGTATTTGGTTGGAGTGTTCTTTGTACACTTACCCATCAGGAAATTGGCTCCAGCAGGAAACTAGATGAAAATTTAGGGGACTAAGGACCTCGCAAAATCTTTATTAGAAAAAGATTAATACAGTCATTTTGTTTGTTTTCCTTTCCTATTTTCATTCTAGTCCGAGCCATTATCTCTCATCAGGTTATTATAATAGTTGTCATTTTCTGGTCAGATAACTTTACCTGATGATTAAAAGCATCCTAAAGTATTTTTATTGACCAGAACCACCTCTTTCTTAGTTGAACTTTTACCTTTTTAATACTACAAATTCCATACATGTCTGCATTTCCTGCTTACGTTTCTTTGTCTAAACTGTTTCTTCTATCCCTAGCCCTTCTTCCTCCAACTTCTATATAATCAAATTACTGAAGTACAAATGCAAACTCATCCCTTCCATGAAAATTTTTCTGATTCCTTAGCTTAATGTTATCTCTAATTCCTCAGAAATACAATAGAAATTATCTGTTTTCCTCTTATGGTACATACCAATTATTACTTTGCAGTTAATGAGTTGTATTTTATATACTTCATAATAAGACTATACATTTAGTGTGAACAGAGACCACTTGGCATTTATCTTTATATTCCAATAGTTCCTAGTCTTTGTTCTCTCATTCAGTCATTTTTTATTCTGCAGGAGCAAACAAAAGAGAGGCGGTTCCTGCATTCATAGAATATGCAATATGATAAGAGCACATAGTTAGACTTCAAATATTGTTCAATGAGTGCTAATTATAACCGATGTATTTGCTGATCTCTATTGAAATGAATAGGACTGTAAGCAAAAACAAAATATGTTTATATTTAAAAGTACCTCAAAATGAATACAAAGGTCTGTAGGACACATTTAATATTTGTAATCTACAAGGAAGCTTAAGACAAATAAATTAAATGAAAGAGATAATAGCATACATTTAAAAATCATTTTATTTTTTTTATTTCATCATGATAAGTGTACTCTTTAATCTCCATCCACTGTTTCCCAACTGCCCCAACATTCTTCCACTCTGAACACCATCAGTTTGTTCTCTATAGTTAGGAGTCTTTTTCTTGGTTTCTCTCTCTCTTTCTCTCTCTCTCTCTCTCTCTCTCTCTCTCTCTCTTCCTTTGATGATGTTTCACTTTGAAATTTCCACATTTGAGTGAAATCCTATATTGTTTGTCTTTCACTGACTTATTTGGCTTAACTATACTCTCTAACTCTACGCGTTTTGCTGCAAATGAGAAGGTTTCATTATTTTTTATGGCTGAATCATATTCTTTATACATCTATACAACATCTCCTTTATCCATTCAGGGATGATGGACATTTAGGCTGTTTCTGTACCTTAGCTATTGTAAACAATGCTTCAATGAACATAGGGGTGCATGCATCCCCTTGAATTGTTTTTTTTTTTAAATAATAAATTTATTTTTTATTGGTGTTCAATTTGCCAACATACAGAATAACACCCAGGGCTCATCCTGTCAAGTGCCTCCCTCAGTGCCTGTCACCCATTCACCCCCACCCCCCGCCCTCCTCCCATTCCACCAACCCTAGTTCGTTTCCCAGAGTTAGGAGTCTCCCATGTACTGTCTCCCTTTCTGAGATTTCCTACCCAATTATTCTCCCATCCCTTCTATTCCCTTTCACTATTATTTATATTCCCGAAATGAATGAGAACATATAATGTTTGTCCTTCTCCGATTGACTTATTTCACTCAGCATAATAAAGTCCAGTTCCATCCACGTTGAAGGAAATGGTGGGTATTTGTCATTTCTAATGGCTGAGCAATATTCCATTGTATACATAAACCACATCTTCTTTATCCAATCATCTTTCGATGGACAATGAGGCTCCTTCCACAGTTTGGCTATTGTGGACATTGCTGCTAGAAATATCGGGGTGCAGGTGTCCCAGGGTTTCATTACATCTGTATCTTTGGGGTAAATAACCAATAGTGCAATTGCTGGGTCGTAGGGCAGGAATATTTTTAACTCTTTGAGGAACCTCCACACAGTTTTCCAGAGTGGCTGCACCAGTTCACATTCCCACCAACAGTGTACGAGGGTTCCCTTTTCTCCACATCCCCTCCAACATTTGTGGTTCCCTGCCTTGTTAATTTTCCCCATTCTCACTGGTGTGAGGGGGGTATCTCATGGTGGTTTTGATTTGTATTTCCCTGATGGCAAGTGATGCAGAGCATTTTCTCAAGTGCGTGTTGGCCATGATTATGTCTTCCTCTGTGAGATGTCTGTTCATGTCTTTTGCCCATTTAATGATTAGATTGTTTGTTTCTTTGCTGTTGAGTTTAAAAAGTTCTTTATAGATCTTGGAAACTAGCCCTTTATCTGATATGTCATTTGCAAATATCTTCTCCCATTCTGTAGGTTGTCGTTTTAGTTTTGTTGACTGTATCCTTTGATGTGCAAAAGCTTCTTATCTCGATGAAGTCCCAATAGTTCATTTTTACTTTTGTTTCTTTTGCCTTCATGGATGTATCTTGCAAGAAGTTACTGTGGCCAAGTTCAAAAAGGGTGTTGCCTGTGTTCTCCTCTAGGATTTTGATGGAATCTTGTCTCACAATTAGATCTCTCATCCATTTTGAGTTTATCTTTGTGTATGGTGCAAGAGAGTGGTCTAGTTTCATTCTTCTGCATGTGGATGTCCAATTTTCCCAGCACCATTTATTGAAGAGACTGTCTTAAAAAAAAAAATGAAGAGACTGTCTTTCACAGTGGATATTCTTCCTCCTTTATCGAATATTAGTTGACCATAAAGTTGAGGGTCTAGTTCTCGATTATGTATTCTGTTCCATTGATCTATATGTCTATTTCTGTACCAGTACCACACGGTCTTGATGACCACAGCTTCGTAGTACGACCTGAAATCTGGCATTGGGATGCCCCCAGCTATGGTTTTCTTTTTTAAAAATTTCCCTGGCTACTCAGGGTCTATTCTGATTCCACACAAATCTTAAAATAATTTGTTCTAACTCTCTGAAGAAAGTCCAAGGTATTTAGAAACGGATTGCATTAAATGTGTAAATTGCCCTGGGTAACATTGACATTCTCACAATATTAATTCTGCCAATCCATGAGCATGGAATATTTTTCCATCTCTTTGTGTCTTCCTCAATTTCTTTCAGAAGTGTTCTATGGTTTTTAGGGTATAGATCCTTTACCTCTTTGGTTCAGTTTATTCCTGGGTATCTTATGCTTTTGGGTGCAATTGTAAATGGGATTGACTCAATTCCTCCTTCTTCAGTCTCATTGCTAGTGTATAGAAACACCACTGACTTCTGTGCATTGATTTTGTATCCTGCCACTCTGCCAAATTGCTTTATGAGTTCCAGCAATCTTGGGGTGGAGGCTTTTGGGTTTTCTATGTAGAGTATCATGTCATCAGCGAAGAGAGAGAGTTTGACTTCTTCTTTGCCAATTTGAATGCCTTTAATGTCTTTTTGTTGTCTGACTGCTGAGGCGAGGAATTCCAGTACTATGTTGAATAGCAGTGGTGAGAGTGGACATCCATGTCTTGTTCCTGATCTTAGGGGAAAGGCTCCCAGTGCTTCCCCATTGAGAATGCTATTTGCTGTGGGCTTTTCGTAGATGGCTTTTTAGATGTTGAGGAGAGTTCCCTCTATCCCTACACTCTGTAGAGTTTTGATCAGGAATGGATGCTGTCTTTTGTCAAATGCTTTCTCTGCATCTAATGAGAGGATCATATGGTTCTTGGTTTTTCTCTTGCTGATATGATGAATCACATTGATTGTTTTATGAGTGTTGAACGAGCCTTGTGTCCCGGGGATAAATCCTACTTGCTCAGGGTGAATAATTTTCTTAATGTACAGTTGGCTCCTATTGGCTAGTATCTTGTTGAGAATTTTTGCATCCATGTTCATCAGGGATATTGGTCTGTAATTCTCCTTTTTGGTGGGGTCTTTGTCTGGTTTTGGAATTAAGGTAATGCTCGCCTCATAGAACGAATTTGGAAGTACTCCATCTCTTTCTATGTTTCCGAACAGCTTTAGTAGAATAGGTATGGTTTCTTCTTTAAGCGTTTGATAGAATTCCCCTGGGAAGCCATCTGGCCCTGGACTCTTGTGTCTTGGGAGGTTTTTGATGACTGCTTCAATTTCCTCCCTGGTTATTGGCCTGTTCAGGTTTTCTATTTCTTCCTGTTCCAGTTTTAGTAGTTTGTGGCTTCCAGGAATGTGTCCATTTCTTCTAGATTGCCAAATTTGGCATATAGCTGTTCATAAAATATTTTTAAAATCGTTTCTATTTCCTTGGTGTTGGTAGTGATCTCTCCTTTCTCATTCAAGATTTTGTTAACTTGAGTCTTCTCTCTCTTCTTTTTAATAAGGTTGGCTAATGGTTTATCTTTCTTATTAATTCTTTCAAAGAACCAACTCCTGGTTCTGTTGGTCTGTTCCACAGTTCTTCTGGTCTCAATTTCGCTGAGTTCTGCTCAAATTATAATTAACTTCTTCTGCTAGGTGTGGGAACTATCTGCTGTCTTTTCTATAGCTCCTTTATGAGTAAGGTGAGCTTTTGTATTTGAGTTCTTTCCAGTTTTTGAATGGATGCTTGTATTGTGATGTATTTCCCCCTCAGGACTGCTTTTGCTGCATCCCAAAGACTTTGAACGGTTGTATCTTCATTCTCATTAGTTTCCATGAATCTTTTTAACTCTTCCTTAATTTCCTGGTTGACCCTTTCATCCTTTAGCAGGATGGTCCTTAACCTCCACGTGTTTGTGGTCCTTCCAAACTTCTTGTTGTGATTTAGTTCTAATTTCAAGGCATTGTGGTCTGAGAATATGCATGGGACTATCCCAATCTTTTGGAATCCGTTCATACCCGATTTGTGACCCAGTGTGTGGTCTATTCTAGCAAAGTTCCATGTGCACTTGAGAAGAATGTGTATTAAGTTGAGTTTGGATGTAAAGTTCTGTGGATATCTGTGAAATCCATCTGGTCCAGTGTATCATTTAAAGCTCTCATTTCTTTAGAGATGTTGTGCTTAGAAGACCTATCAAGGGTAGAAAGTGCTAGATTGAAGTCACCAAGTATAAGTGTATTATTATCTAAGTATTTCTTCACTTTAGTTATTAATTGGCTTAAATATTTGGCAGCTCCCACATTCGGGGCATATATATTGAGGATTGTTATGTCTTCTTGTTAGATAGATCCTTTAAGTATGAGATAGTATCCCTCTTCATCTCTCACTACAGTCTTCGGGGTAAATTTTAGTTTATCTGATATAAGGATGGCTACCCCTGCTTTCTTTTGAGGACCATTTGAATGGTAAATGGTTCTCCAACCTTTCATTTTCAGGCTGTAGGTGTCGTTCAGTCTAAAATGAGTCCCTTGTAGACAGCAAATAGATGGGTCCTGCTTTTTTATCCAGTCTGAAACCCTGCACCTTTTGATGGGGTCATTAATCCCATTCACATTCAGAGTTACTATTGACAGATATGAGTTTAGTGTCATCATGATATCTATTCAGTCCTTGTTTTTGTGGATTGCTCCACTGAACTTCTTCTTAAAGGGGAATTTTAAGAGTCCCCCTTAGAATTTCTTGCAGAGCTGGTTTGGAGGTCACATGTTCTTTCAGTTTTTGCCTGTCTTGGAAGCTCTTTATCTCTCCTTCCATTTTGAATGAGAGCCTTGCTGGATAAAGTATTCTTGGCTGCATGTTCTTCTCATTTAGGACCCTGAATATATCCTGCCAGCCCTTTCTGGCCTGCCAGGTCTCTGTGGAGAGGTCTGCTGTTACCCTAATACTCCTCCCCATAAAAGTCAGGGATTTCTTGTCTCTTGCTGCTTTAAGGATCTTCTCTTTATCTTTGGAATTTGCAACCTTCACTATTAAATGTTGAGGTGTTGAACGGTTTTTATTGATTTTTGGGGGGGATCTCTCTATTTCCTGGATCTGAATGTCTGTTTCCCTTCCCAGATTAGGAAAATTTTCAGCTAGGATTTGTTCAAATACATATTCTGGCCCTCTGGCCCTTTGGGCGCCCTCGGGAACCCCAATTAAATGTAGGTTTTTCTTCCTCAGGCTGTCGTTTATTTCCCTTAATCTGTCTTCATGGTCTCTTAATTGTCTGTCTCTTTTTTCCTCTGTTTCCCTCTTTGCCATCAACTTGTCTTCTATGTCACTCCCTCGTTCTTCCACCTCGTTAACCCTCGTCGTTAGGACTTCTAGTTTGGATTGCATCTCATTCAATTGATTTTTAATTTCTGCCTGATTGGATCTAAATTCTGCAGTCATGAAGTCTCTTGAGTCCTTTATGCTTTTTTCTAGAGCCACCAGTAGCTGTATAATAGTGCTTCTGAATTGGCTTTCTGACATTGAATTGTAATCCAGATTTTGTAACTCTGTGGGAGAGAGGGCTGTTTCTGATTCTTTCTTTTGAGGTGAGGTTTTCCTTCTAGTCATTTTGCTCAGTGCAGAGTAGCCAAAACAAGTTGTATTGGGAAAAGGAGAAAAAGAGAGAGAGAGCAGGAAAGAAAAGAGAAAAGGAAAAAAGAGAAAGAAGAAAAAAAGGGAAAAGGGAGAAGAAAAAGAGAAAGAAAAAGAAAGAAAGGTGAAAAAAAGGGGTAGGGGAAGCAATCAGAAATCAAAAAGAAAGAAAAACAAAACTAAACAAAACAAAAACAAAAAACAAAAAACACGGGGGAGTGTCTTCTGGTTCTGTATAATTTAAGTCCCTTGACTTCCCCTGGAACTGGTCCCTCTCGCTGGTCTTCTGGGGGAGGGTCCTGTTGTGCTGATTTTCAGGTGTTAGCACTTGGGGGAGCTGCTCTGCCCCCTGCCTGGTGCAGGGCTCAGTGGGGGTTGTTTACCCCGTGAGGCCCAAGAGGAACAGCCACAGTGGGGCAGCAGCTCTGGAAACCTGGACTCATCCCCCGCAGTAACTCCGGGGCTCTCCGTCTGCAGGGCCTGGAGGCTCCGGAGCGGGGCCGCTGATCTGCTCAGTTCCAGGCAGGAGCGTCCTTGCTGTCCTGGGCCCTCCCGGCCTCTGCCTGTCCCGGGGGAGGCCGGATCCTGGGCTGTGTCCCGGCGCCCTGTACCCCGGGGCCTGAGCTGTTGGATTCGCGCTCCCGCCCCGCAGCCCCCTCCGCGGAGCCGCCGCCTGAGCCCCTCGGAGCTGCTCCCGGAGCCCCGCCGCCCCCTCCGCGCGGAGCTTCTTCCTCCGCCCAAGCCGCCGCCCAGCTGCTCCCGGAGCCCCGCAGCCCCCTCCGCGGAGCCGCCGCCCGAGCCCCTCCGAGCTGCTCCGGGTCCCGCCGTGCGCGCTGCAGCCCTTAGGGAGTTCAGCGCACTCTCCCCGGCGTGCAGGTGCCTGTTAGTGTCCCAGGGAGCCCGAGGGCATCCCCGCCTTTCTGGGGATCCTGCTCCAATTCCCCGGGAGGCCTTTCCGCGGGGAAGGTTGGTGCAGCTCCTGCTCCTCCGGGACGGGGCTCTCCTGTCCTGGGGACACTCGCCCCGGCCTCAGCCCGGCTCCTCGCGGGGCCCCTCCCCCTTGGAGGCCTTTTGTGTCTTTATTTCTTTTTCCCCCGTCTTCCTACCTTGATAGAAGCGCGAACTCTTCTCACTGTAGCATTCCAGCTGTTCTCTCTTTAAATCTCAGGCCGAATTCGTAGATTTTCAGGATGATTTGAAGGTTATCTAGGTAATTTGTTGAGGACAGATGACTTGGGGACCCTACTCTTCCGGCATCTTGCCCCTCTTCTTGTATACCTTCTTTGGATGAAATATCTATTCCGCTTCTTTGCCCATTTTATTTATTTATTTGTTAAAATTATTTTATTTTTTTAATTCTTTTTTTTAAATTTTTTTTTAAATTTATGATAGAGAGAGGGAGAGAGAGAGAGACAGAGACATAGGCAGTGGGAGAAGCAGGCTCCATGCACCGGGAGCCTGATGTGGAATTCGATCCCGGGTCTCCAGGATCGCGCCCTGGGCCAAAGGCAGGCGCCAAACCTCTGCGCCACCCAGGGATCCCCTTCTTGCCCATTTTAAAATTAAGTTATTCATCTTTATGTTATTGAATTGCAAGAGTTTTTACAATCTAGGTGCAATTCCCTTATCAGATACATAATTTATGAATATTTTCTCCCATTTTTGGTAAACTTCTCACTTCTTAATGCATAATTTAAAAATAAAAATAATGAAGCCCAATTTACTTTTTGTTGTTATTGCTTGTGCTTTGAATATTATATCTTTTAAAAATTTCCTAATTCATGGCCTCACTGATTTATAGCTATGTTTTCTTCTAAAGTTTTTAGGTTTTTATTTCTTACATTTATATATTTGATTCATTTTTTGGTTAAATTTTATATATGGTATAAGGGTCCACCTTTGCTCTTTGGCGTGTGATTATCCAGTTTTTCTAGCACATTTTGTTAACTATTCTTTCCCTATTGAATTGTCTTGACACTTTTGTCAAAAATCAATTAATCCTACATATGAGAGCTTATATCTAGATTGTTAATTCTACCCCATCAATTTATATGTCTACCATTATGCCAGTAACACATAGTCTTCATTACTATAGCTTTGTAGTAAATTTTGAAATAAGGATGTATGAGTTTTCCAACTTTGTTCTTTTTCAAGATTATTTTGGCTCTTCTGTGTTCTTTGTACTTCTATATGGATTTTAGGCTAGCCTTAACAATTTCTGCAAAAAAAAAAAAAGGCAATTGGAATTTTGATAAAGATTGTGTTGGCTCTGTAGGTCAGTTTGGGGCAGTATTGCTATCTTAAAATATTGTCTTCTAATCCATGAACATGTGGTGTGTTTCAATTTGTATTTCTTTCAATTATGTTTTATAGTTTTCAGTGTAAAAATCTTGTATTTTTCTGTGCAATTTACTCTTAAGTACCGTTTTATTATTTTTTAAAAAAGGATTACTGTGTTATTTTTAATGTATTATTGGAATTACTTTTCTTAATTTCATTTACAGACTTTGCTAGTGTACAGCAATACAATATTTTGTATATTGATCTTGTATACTGCAGCCTTGATGAACCTTTTATTAGTTCTAGTAGTTTTTCAGGAGATTCCTTATTATGTTCCACATAGATCATGTTTTCAAAATATAGAGTATGATTATTTTCTTAATGGAAGCCTTAACAAGAACTTTCTGTTGGTTTACGAATACCAATTGAAGAAGTCTAAACTTAAGAAACATCCTTTAAAAGTGCTACCAGTTTCTAAGGCTGAGAAAGATATTTTCAGGATATTCTGCTTTGTCAACAATATAATTTATATGGAATGTTTTCTCTGGTAAGTCATGAGAGAAAAGTCTAAGTACTGAGTTGTGGTTATCTGGAAATCAGGATAAAATTATTATACAGTATAAATATATTATTACTACACACATCTCATCTGATTAGAATAAGCATCTGACAAAATAGCATTGCTGCATGGGATTTTTTGATTATTTATACTTTCTTTAAAAACTTCCCCTACAAAGAATAAATGGGACACTATTGGTAGACTACAAGAACCTACATCCTGAAATTTCTCTGGCCCTTAAACCACAAATCACTGTCCTAATGAAATGTCTACATTACTGTCCAAATTAACTATATGAACATATTTGTGAGAGTTGCTCTATACAACACACCACATTGTATGTCTGTAAATCCATAAGAATTCATCTGTGTGGAGAACTTGGGTAGTTCAGTTAGTTAAACATCTGACTTTGGCTCAGGTCATGATCTCAGGGTCCTGGGATAGAACCCCTCTCCCTTTGCTTCCCCCTCCCACTTATGTTCTCTTTCTCTCCAAAATAAATAAAACCTTAAAATAAATAAATAAATAAATAAATCATAAATAAATAAATAAATAAATAATAAATTTTAAAAAAGAATTCACCTATAGGAACCAATACCCTCTTAGCTCTGAGGGTTAAATAACAGTATGGTAGCAAGGAACAACATATATTTTGGAATCAAACAGACCTAGGGAAAACAACAACAAAAATAAGCTTGAATCCTGGTTTTTCTACCTACATAGCTCTTTGAGTCTCATTTCTTTATCTATGAAATTGAGAGAGTAATATAATAATAATCTCACAGGATAACATAATAAAGGGTTAATATGTAGATAGAATTTTGTGGGTGGTAATAGTACACTTCTTAGATAGTCTAAGAAAACAATCAGTAAAAGTTAGATCCTTATACTCACTAAGGACAAAAGAATGCTTAGGGTAACCTTAGAATTCAATGGCAAGCTTAAGTCACAGTAATCCCTTGTATATTTCATGTATATAAATATTTCATAGCCACTGCATATACAGTTTCCCCCATTTTATATTGGACCTTGAGTAATTTGGTGTTGTACAGTTATTTTAGAAGAAGTCATTTATGAACATATATTAGTCTTCTCAATATATCTTCCTTTGGAGAATTATTCTTCATCGTATTGTAATTTTGCTATATTTATGTGGTTCCATTCACATTGGTCTCCCACATGGCCTTAGGGTGGGAACAGTCCAAGGCCTACCCAAAAATTGTATATTATGAATCTGAACAGACTGATTAGTTCAGTGATAACCATGTGACCTAAAACAGTCCAATAAAAATCTACCCTGAAACTTTTCAAGAGTTATTAGGAAATACACTCTCATTTTTGTCTTGAATTGGGAGCTGTGTTATGAATTGTCATGAATTTGCGATTACTGATAACTATCTTGTCGCCACATAAAGAAAGCCTCCTGGGACAGAAAGCAAGTAGAAACACACAGAGCTGTAGTCAACAGTAGAAAAAGAAACAGTCTTTTTTTTTTTAAAGAAACAGTCTTAATTCTATTATATAAACTGGATTTAACTGTGCAAAAAAAAAAATTTCCGGGGCAGCCTGGGTGGCTCAGTGGTTTAGCACCGCCTTCAGCCCAGGAAGTGATCCTGGAGACCCAGGATCGAGTACCACATCGGGCTCCCTGCATGGAGCCTGCTTCTCCCTCTGCCTGTATCTCTGCCGCACTCTCTCCTCTGTCTCTCATTAATAAATAAATAAATAAAATCTTTAAAAAAAATTTCCACTCCCTGGACTTAATTATATAAATCAATTAATTATAATTTCTCTCTCTGTCTCTGACCCTCTCTCTCTCTCTCTCTCCATACCTCCCTCCCCTACGTTTTTCAGCTATTTTTAGTTTGGTTTCTGTCTCTTAGAAATGAAAATGTTCTGATTAACACATCCATTATTCTCAAAAGGAGTTTAGGACTCCTTCCACTACCCCATACTAAACTAAAATGTAACAATAGAGGCAAGATAGAGATGTAGAGAAAAAGAAAAAGAAAGGGAGCAAAATATAGCAGGCAAAAGACATAGATCTTCATGATACTGAGGAATGAAGACAGTGGTACCAGCCAGTTCTTTCCAAGTTGCATTCATGTCCCTTATTTATAGCCTTTATTATGAAAATTTCCTGGGCTTAAATCACCACTTATAAAAAAATAAAGCTACTACTCATAAGATACATATATAGCAGTCTTGAAACTGAAATTAAAGTTCTTTACGCTCAATATATTGTGATTCTAATGATACTGAAGAGCCTCAAAGAGCACTAGTGGTAGAGTGATGGTAGGTTGGCTATGGTGATGTTCACATTGAAACACGAAGTTTGGAATAGTGGGTCTGTTTTTCCCCTTTTGACCACCTCATTAAAAGAGTTCCTATCTACTCTGTTACAGAAAGTCATGCAAAGTCCTTTGAAAAAGTTTATTATCAAAAGTTTTAGCTATTTCCTGATGTTTTTGATGAGAGTGAGGGTGTTAATTTAAGAGACTGAAGGCTTTTGTGTCAATGAGAAGGTGAGGTTGGTCAGAGAAGGAGTCTTGGTAAATAAATTTATTTGGAAGCCAACCTACATAGCATCCTTGGCAAAGAGTTAAAAAAGTAAGTCTCAAAACAAATAGGGCATGCAAAGGGCTATAAGTGTACGTTATGGGATTCATTTATGCATTGGCTAAGTCAGGTGTCAACAAACTAAAAGTCCAAAAGTCTTTGGGTCAAATCAGCCTGTTTTTATAGGACCCACAACCCAAATATATTTTTTTATGTTTTGAAACTGGAAAATAGTCAAAATAAGAATAATGCTTTTTTATGGAGAAAACTGTATAAAATTCAAATGTCAGTGTCCATAAATAAAGTCTACTGGAACACAGGAATGCCCATTTGTTTCAGTATTGTCTATAGCTGATTTCACTTTATTTTTTTATTTTTTACGGCATTTTCTTTTTTTATTGAAGTATAGTTGACGATGTTAAATTAGTTTCAGGTGTACAACATAGTGATTTGACAAAATTATGCTGTGCTCACCACAAGTGTAGCTACCATCTATCACCATACAATGATATAATATTATTGACTATATTTCTATGCTATACCTTTTATCCCTGTGGACTTAACTCATTCCTTAACTGGAAGCCTATATCTCCTATCACCTTCATCCATTTTGCCCATCCCTCTGCCCCCTCCTTTCTGGTTACCATCAGTTTATTCTCTGTATTTATGGGCCTATTTCTTTTTTTTTTTTATTAATTTTTATTGGTGTTCAATTTACCAACATACAGAAAAACACCCAGTGCTCATCCCGTCAAGTGTCCACCTCAGTGCCCGTCACCCATTCCCCTCCAACACCCGCCCTCCTCCCCCCTTCCACCACCCCTAGTTCGTTTCCCCGAGTTAGGAGTCTTTATGTTCTGTCTCCCTTCCTGATATTTCCCAACATTTCTTCTCCCTTCCTTTATATTCCCTTTCACTATTATTTATATTCCCCAAATGAATGAGAACATACACTGCTTGTCCTTCTCCGATTGACTTATTTCACTCAGCATAATACCCTCCAGTTCCATCCACGTTGAAGCAAATGGTGGGTATTTGTCGTTTCTAATCGCTGAGTAATATTCCATTGTATACATAAACCACATCTTCTTTATCCATTCATCTTTCGATGGACACCGAGGCTCCTTCCACAGTTTGGCTATTGTGGCCATTGCTGATAGAAACATCGGGGTGCAGGTGTCCCGACGTTTCGTTGCATCTGAATCTTTGGGGTAAATCCCCAACAGTGCAATTGCTGGGTCGTAGGGCAGGTCTATTTTTAACTCTTTGAGGAACCTCCACACAGTTTTCCAGAGTGGCTGGGAATGTGAACTATTTCTTTTTTTTTCTGGATTTTGTTTTGTTTGTTTGTTTGTTTTTTATTGGAGTTCAATTTGCCAACATATAGCATAACACCCAGTGCTCATCCCATCAAGTGCCCCCCTCAGTGCCCATCACCCAAACACCCCACCCCCCGCCCACCTCCCTTTCCACCACCCCTTGTTCATTTCCCAGAGTTAGGAGTCTCTCATATTCTGTCTCTCTTTCTGAGCACTCTGGACTCTGATTTCACTTTATAACAACAGAGTTGAATAGTTTCAAAAGAAACAATGTAGTTAAGCCCAAAGTATTTACTATCTAGCATTTCACAGGTAAAAAAAAAGTTTGCTAATCCCTCAGCTATGACAATGGGGTCAGAAAAATCAAGAAAAGGATAGGAGGTAATGTTGTGGTTAAGAAGACAGGGTGTAGAGTCAAATTGCCCTAGTTTTGTTTGCCTATCTTGAGCAAGTTAGTTAATGTACCTTAGACTTAGTTTCCTTAACTATAAAATGAGAATGATAATACTGCCTGTTCAATAGGGTTTTTAATGAGGATCGAGAGGATTGTCCCAATAGTATCATATAATACATGCTAAATAAGTTGACTGGTGAACAGGGCATTGTACATTTGGTAGGGAGGACTTGGAGTGTCTTCTTACCTCCTCATTGAATTGTCAGTTATTTTATTCCTTTCCCCAAATATGTAGTTCATGGGCATGTTTTTATGAACTACAACTAAGCTGCAAAAATAAATAAGATTGCCTGGTGAGCAGCAATGTATAACCTCTATTTGTTGCTTTTCATGTGTGGATTTGTCTATTACCTCCACTCCATCTATCTGGCTGGCTGAACTTTTAACTTTATACAAGAATAAGGTATGTGTACACTCTGACATCAAAGGACACCTGTAGCAAGGTGCAAAATATTCAGCTCCTTTATGGGATCCCTGGGTGGCGCAGCAGTTTGGCGCCTGCCTTTGGCCCAGGGTGCGATCCTGGATCGAATCCCATGTCGGGCTCCCGGTGCATGGAGCCTGCTTCTTCCTCTGCCTGTGTCTCTGCCTCTTTCTCTATCTCTCTGTGACTATCATAAATAAATAAAAATTAAAAAAAAATATTCAGCTCCTTTAAGCCCAACTCAAATACGTACACAACATATAGGAAGATTGTAGTTTATTTTTAAATAATTGAGTCAGTATATTTATTGATGATTTTAGGAAATAATATATTTATTGCTAATGTTGCTACATCGTTCCTGATTTCCACTATGAACTCAAGAGTGGAGAGCCAACTTGGTGGTTGAGAGAGTTTAAGAATGCTTATAAACTGGGTAGGGTATTCTGTGGAGACCCAAAGACCTAGCCTAGTATTCACATTGAGATACTCATGTTTGTCTCTGGTGACATAATTCATTTCCAATTTTTAACTTCTTTAATTGGAAATCTCTTACTGCCTGTACTTCGGTGACAGAGACTGCAGTGCATGTGCACATTGTGAATGAGAGTATAAAAGAATGCAAATGAGTTGTTTTACGTGTCATAACCAGAAGTGAAACTGGAAATAAGTCTCAAGAGTTCCTACTCCCAGATTTTATTCTTTTTCAGTTTTCAGACCCATTGAAAATTTAATAGTTGAGAAAACATAATTTTATCTTTTCATTGTAGAGAGAGGATGCCTTGGAAGATAGAAAGCAAAGAGTTAGAAGGAAATAGAATAAAAACACTTACCCTTCAAAGCTAACACTTGTCTAGGAAACAAGAAGAGTCAGTATCAGAAAAAGGTAAATCACAACTCATTATAGATTACTACTTAACAGCTCAAAGTTCCATTTTAACTCCCCTTATTTTACCTTATTTTTGACTGTTACATATCTGAAGTTAGAAGTGAATAGCAAAATATTTATGTTTTAATCACCATAGAGTGCTGCCCACCTGAGGTAACTGAGGAAAATGATTGGAGTTTTTAGAAAATAAGTATAAAGGACAAAGTTTTTCCACTAAAAGAATCAGTCTTCAGGCTAGGTTTGGCATGGTAAGACCAATGTAGCCATGTTAGACCATCTAACCTTGAGCTCTAGAAGAAAAAGGTTGTTGCTCGTGAAAGTCAAGGTCAATTAAATTAGGGATTCTCATCCTCATAGCTAGGAAGAGCAAGAGCAAGTGTTCATGGGGGACCCTCTTCATTTAGCCTGATGACCATGTTAGAACTCAAAGCCTGAACTCAAAGGTATATATAGGGATCCCTGGGTGGCGCAGCGGTTTAGCGCCTGCCTTTGGCCCGGGGCGCGATCCTGGAGACCCGGAATTGAATCCCACGTCGGGCTCCCGGTGCATGGAGCCTGCTTCTCCCTCTGCCTGTGTCTCTGCCTCTCTCTCTCTCTGTGACTATCATAAATAAAAAAAATAAAAATAAAATAAAAAAAGGTATATATAAAGTCGTTCTTTAGAAATCTAGATCCAAATAAAAAAGTTTAGATCCAGAATGACTGAAAGAATAAATAAATAAATAGGCAAATAAATAAATATTTAGATCCAGGCACTAAAATGGGTGAGATTGTTGAAGCTAACTTTTTAAAAACTCTACTTGTTTTATAAAGATAATGCCTTAAAAGCACTAAAAAGTTATACATTTCATGTCAAAAGCCTTTTGAATGTGAATAGTAATAGTTATATCATGTGATACTTTAAAGCCAAATTATATACAAAAGTGCTATGTCACATCAACTTATGTAAATCAGCTTCAGACTGTTTACAAAAGAAAGCTGTTTGCCAGACTGATCATTATTTTTTTATGCAGGGGGTGATTAAATTACTTATTAGAAAAAAATGGTATTTAATAGGCTATATCTATAACCCATATAGCTTTTGACATAAATCACTAGATTTATATGGAGTTCAAACCATCACAATTTCACATTTTATTGACTATTATCACCATTTTAGTTTTGATCTTCTAAGATTAACCAAATGACTCTGCAATTTGAAGAAAACATATTTAATTGAACTGGGCAATTAAACAAATTAAAACAAATGGAGAAGAATGTTGGGCCAGAGAGAAGATTTTTATGTTACAATCCCTGGCACTTTTTCATGCTGACTTCTGTTTACCATTCATTGCCATATGACTGGGAAAATAATGCAAAAAGAGTAACATAGAAACTATATTCTACATTTTATAGATAAGTAGTTAAACATGATGAGGAAGTATATTAATTTCTGAAATTAAGCAAATTCTAATAATTGTGACAATAGATCATAATATTTCAAAAGGGAAAATTTCAAATTAAGAAGACATTCAAATGACTTCATTTTAAGACATGATATGAATGGTAAAATGAAGCCACATGAAATTACCTATGAACAATTTGAAACAAAGGCAATTGGGTAGTTTAATGAGAAATTACGTGAGGATATGCTCTGCATCACTTGCCATCAGGGAAATACAAATCAAAACCACAATGAGATACCCCCCTCACACCAGTGAGAATGGGGAAAATTAACAAGGCAGGGAAGCACAAATGTTGGAGGGGATGTGGAGAAAGGGGAACCCTCCTGCACTGTTGGTGGGAATGTGAACTGGTGCAGCCACTCTGGAAAACTGTGTAGAAGTTCCTCAAAGAGTTAAAAGTAGAACTGCCCTATGACCCAGCAATTGCACTGCTGGGGATTTACCCCCAAAATACAGATGCAATGAAATGCTAGGACACCTGCACCCCGATGTTTATAGCAGCAATGCCTACAATAGCCAAACTGTGGAAGGAGCCTCGGTGTCCATCGAAAGATGAATGGATAAAGAAGATGTGGTTTATGTATACAATGGAATATTACTCAGCCATTAGAAACGACAAATACCCACCATTTGCTTCAACGTGGATGGAATTGGAGGGTATTATGCTGAGTGCAGTAAGTCAATCGGAGAAGGACAAACAGTGTATGTCCTCATACATTTGGGGAATATAAAAAATAGTGAAAGGGAATAAAGGGGAAAGGAGAAAAAATGAGTGGAAATATCAGAAAGGGAGACAGAGTATGAAAGACTCCTAACTCTGGGAATCGAACTAGGTGTGGTGGAAGGGGAGGTGGGCGGGGGATGGGGGTGACTGGGTGACGGGCACTGAGGTGGGCACTTCGTGGGATGAGCACTGGGTGTTATTCTGTATGTTGGCAAATTGAACACCAATAAAAAATAAATTTATATTAAAAAATAAGTGAAAAAAAAGAAATATCTTTTCTTCAAATATTACTTTCTCAGTATTAAAAATGCTTCTAAAAAATAAAGGAAATCTTCTGACAATATTATAATGCATCCAATTTGGAAGAAAATTCTAGAGGATGCTTAGAAAACTAATTCATCCATTCTCAATATATTAGAGTCCCTTTTCATTGATGACAACTGCCTACTTTTTACAGATTCTTCTGTTTTGGGCATATTCCTTACTTAAATTCACCAAATGGAAAGAAGACCTAAGGTTTTTGATCATTTATTAAATGCCAGTCACTTAAACTTTTAATTTTTATTCCATTTTTAAATCACTCTTTAAAGATAAGCATCATCATCATCATCATCATCATCATATCCCCATTTTGCTGATAAGGAATCCGAATTAGGGAAGTGATGTGGCCAGACGATATCAAATAAGTACTGAATGACACCGGCTGGATTTGGAACTAGAAATGATATTTATAAGGCCTATGGTCTATTTATTTTATACCACTTCCTTCATCTTCCTGTCTACTGAGCACTTGCTATACCCAAGGTTTTGAAGTGCATATTTAGATGTTTGACAAGCTACATAATACATTTGCTTATGATGAAAGCACACATTCTTTATCTGTACTTTGTTTTAATGTGTGTTTTTTCCTACTTGCCAGTTCTGCTTTCATGCACTATTATTTAACTTATATTTGCTGAATCTGAGCTGTATAGGACATTTGTTGGAACAACATTGGAATTGAGAACATTATGTCAGTCAGTCAAAAATCTCACTTTTTTAAATCAGTAATACAAGGTATCTATTCTGCTTACCCATTAAATAGAAAATCAAGCTTAGTATGCATTAAAGAGCGTTGTGAATCATGTTACAAGTTGAAGGGACCACTGACACTTGGTAATCAAAGAAATTAATATTAGTAAAATTTGCTATTGCCAAAGAAAATTATTGTTAAATATATGAAAATCTCCTATATAAAATCTCTCTAGTGAATTTTTAACACAGTATTGGTTCTCAGCTGTGACAGAAAATAAACAACTTTGGCTACCCAGAGAAATTTATGTACATTTAAAGATGATTCCATGAATTATATAGAAACTGCAATCAGATATGAAAATACTGTATCCATACAAATTTCTTTCATGATTGACATAATATAAAGTGGTGTAGTAAATTTCAATGCAAACTAGTTAATAGAGCTTCCGTCAGGATTAGAAAAACCAAAAAGTAAGGTAACACTACTATTATCTTACATTTCCATATTCAGTTCTCCCAAGTTATCAGTCTTCAAATTATTTTCAATGTAGGAACAGAATAATTAAAAAACAAATGAAGATTTTTTTAATAATAAATTTATTTTTATTGGTGTTCAATTTGCCAACATACAGAATAACACCCAGGGCTCATCCCATCAAGTACCCCCCTCAGTGCCTGTCACCCATTCACCCCCACCCCCCGCCCTCCTCCCCTTCCACCACCCCTAGTTCGTTTCCCAGAGTTAGGAGTCTTTATGTTCTGTCTCCCTTTCTGATATTTCCTACCCATTTCTTCTCCCTTCCCTTCTATTCCCTTTCACTATTATTTATATTCCCCAAATGAATGAGAACATATAATGTTTGTCCTTCTCCGATTGACTTATTTCACTCAGCATAATACCGTCCAGTTCCATACACATCAAAGCAAATGGTGGGTATTTGTCATTCCTAATGGCTGAGTAATATTCCATTGTATACATAAACCACATCTTCTTTATCCATTCATCTTTTGATGGGCACTGAGGCTCCTTCCACAGTTTGGCTATTGTGGACATTGCTGCTAGAAACATCGAGGTGCAGGTGTCCCGGCGTTTCATTGCATCTGTATCTTTGGGGTAAATCCCCAACAGTGCAATTGCTGGGTCATAGGGGAGGTCTATTTTTAACTCTTTGAGGACTTGGATTCGCCAACATATAGCATAACATACAGTGCTCATCCCGTTGAGTGCCACCCTCAGTGCCCATCACCCAGTCACCCGATCCCCCTGCCCACCTCCCATTCCACTACCCCCTTTTCGTTTCCCACAGTTAAGAGTCCATCATGTTTTGTCACCCTCTCTGATATTTCCCACTCACTTTCTCTCCTCTCTTATTAAATCACTGTCACTATTTTTTTATATTCCCCATATGAATTAAACCTATAATGTTTGTCCTTCTCCTATTGACTAACTTCATTAAGCAAAATACCCTCCAGTTCCATCCACATCAAAGCAAATGGTGAGTATTTGTCGTTTGTAATGGGTGAGTAATATTCCATTGTACACATATACCACACCTTCTTTATCCATTCATCTTTCAATGGACACTGAGGTTCCTTCCACAGTTTGGCTATTGTGGACATTGCTGCTAGAAACATAGGGATGCAGGGGTCCTGCTGTTTCACTGCATCTGTATCTTTGGGGTAAATCCCCAGCAGTGCAATTGCTGGGTCGTAGAGCAGTTCTATTTCTAAATTTGGAGGAACTTCACACGGTTTTCCAGAGTAGCTGCACCAGTTCACATTCCCACCAACAGTGGAAGAGGGTTTCCCTTTCTCCAAATTGTCTGCAACATTTGCTATTTCCTGTATTGTTAATTTTCACCATTTTCACTGGTATGAGGTGGTATCTCATTGTGGTTTTGATTTGTATTTCCCTAATGGCAAGTGATGCGGAGTATTTTGTCATGTGCTTGTTGGCCATGTCTATGTCTTCCTCTGTGAAATTTCTGTTCATGTCATTTGTCCATTTCATGATTGGATTGTTTGTTTCTTTGCTGTTGAGTTGACTAAGTTCTTTATAGATCTTGGATACCAGCCCTTTGTCTGATATGTCATTTGCAAATATCTTCTCCCATTCTGCCGGTTGACTTTTAGTTTTCTTGACTGTTTCTTTTGTTATGCAGAAGCGTCTTATCTTGATGAAGTCCCAATAGTTCATTTTGCTTTTGTTTCCCTTGCCTTCATAGATGTATCTTGCAAGAAGTTGCTGTGGCCAAGTTCTAAAGGGGTGTTGCCTATTTTCTCCTCTAGGATTTTGATGGATTCTTGACTCACATTTAGATATTTCATCCATTTTGAGTTTATCTTTGTGTATGGTGTAAGAGAATGGTCCAATTTCATTCTGCATGTGGCTGTCCAATTTTCCCAGAACCATTTATTGAAGAGACTGTCTTTTTCCAGTGGATAGTCTTTCCTCCTTTGTCGAATATTAGTTGACCATAGAGTGGAGGACCCATTTCTCGGTTCTCTATTCTGTTCCATTGATCTATGTGTCTGTTTTTGTGCCAGTACCACACTGTCTTGTTGATGACAACTTTGTAGTACAACTTGAAATATGGCATTGTGATGCCTCTGGCTCTGGATTCCTTTTTCAATATTCCCCTGGTTATTCGGAGTCCTTTCTGATTACACACAAATCTTAAGATGATTTGTTACAACTCCCTGAAAAAAGTCCATGGTATTCTGATAGGGATAGCATTAAATGTGTAAATTGCCCTGGGTCGCAATAACATTTTCACAATATTAATTCTTCGAATCCTTGAGCATGGAAAGCCTTTGCATCTCTTTGTGTCTTCCTAAATTTCTTTCAGAAGTGTTCTGTAGTTTTTAGAGTAAAGATCTTTTACCTCTTTGGTTAGGTTTATTCCTAGGTATCTTCTGCTTTTGGGTGCAATTGTAAAAGAGATTGACTCCTTAACTTCTCTTTCTTCAGTTTCATTGTTAGTGTATAGAAATGCCACTGATTTCTGGGCATTGGTTTTCTATCCTGCCACACTGCTGAATTGCTGTATAAGTTCTAGTAATCTTGGGGTGGAGTCTTTTGGGTTTTTTTTTTTAATTTTTATTTATTTATGATAGTCACAGAGAGATAGAGAGAGAGGCAGAGACACAGGCAGAGGGAGAAGCAGGCTCCATGCACCGGGAGCCCGACGTGGGATTCGATCCCGGGTCTCCAGGATCGCGCCCTGGGCCAAAGGCAGGCGCTAAACCGCTGCGCCACCCAGGGATCCCTCTTTTGGGTTTTATATGTACAGTATGATGTCATCTGCAAAGAAAGAGAGTTTGACTTTTTCTTTGCCGATTTGAATGCTTTTTATTTCTTTTTGTTGCCTGATTGCTGAGCCTAGGACTTCTAGTATTATGTTGAAAAGCAGTGGTGAGAGTGGACATCCCTGTCGTGTTCCTGATCTTTGGGGAAAGGCTCTCAGTGTTTCCCCATGGAGAATTATATTTGCTGTGGTCTTTTGTCAATTGGCTTTTAAGATGCTGAGGAATGTTCCCTCTATCCCTACACTCCAAAGAGTTTTGATCAGGAATGGATGTTGTATTTTGTCAAATGCTTTCTGTGCATCTATTGAGAGGATCGTATGTTTTTTCTCTTGTTGATATGATCTATCACGTTGTTTGCTTTATGCATATTGAACCATTCTTGCATCCCAGGGATAAATTCCACATTGTCATGATGAATAATCTTCTTAATGTACTGTTGGATCCTATTGGCTACTATGATGTTGAGAATTTTTGCATCTGTGTTCATCAAGGATATTGGTCTATAATTCTCCTTTTTGGTGGGGTCTCTGTCTGGTTTTGGAAATAAGGTGATGCCAGCCTCATAAAACAAGTTTGGAAGTTATCTGTCCCTTTTTATCTCTCGGAACGCTTTAGTAGAATAGGTATTATTTCATCTTTAAATGTTCGATAGAGTTCCCCTGGAAAGCCATCTGGCCCTGGACTTTTGTGTCTTGGGAGGTTTTTAATGACTGCTTCAATTTCCTCCCTGGTTATTGGCCTGCTCAGTTTTCCAATTTCTTCCTGTTACAGTTTTGGTAGTTTGTGGTTTTCCAGAAATGTGTCCATTTCTTCTGGATTGCCTAATTTATTGGCTAATAGCTGCTCATAATATGTTTTTAAAGTCATTTGTATTTACCTTGTACTGGTTGTGATCTCTCCTTTTTCATTCATGATTTTATTAGTTAGAGTATTTTCTCTTTTGTTTTTAAAAAGGCTGGCTAATGGTTTATCTATCTTATTTATTCTTTCAAAGAACCAACTCTTAGGTTTGTTGATCTGTTCACAGTCCTTTTGATCTCTAATTCATTAAGTTCTGCTCAAATCTTTATTAACTATCTTCTTTTGCAGGGTGTAGGTTTTAGTTGCTGCTCTTTTCCTTTAGGTGCAAGGTTAGCTTGTGAATTTGAGTTTTTGTCCCATTATTTTAGGGATGTTTGTATTGCTATGTATTTCCCTCTTAGGACTGCTTTTGCTGTATTCCAAAGATTTTGAATGGTTTTTCTTCATTCTCATTAGTTTCCATGAATCTTCTCAATTCTTCTCTAATTTCCTGGTTGACCCTTTCATCTTTTAGCAGGATACTCTTTTACCTCCACATGTTTGAGTTTCTTCCAATTTTCTTCTTGTGATTGAATTCAAGTTTCTAAGTATTATGGTCTGAATATATGCAGGGGACTATCCCAATCTTTTGGTGTCAGTTGCGACCTGATTTGTGTCCCAGTATGAGGTATATTCCTGAAAATGTTCCATGTGCACTTGAAAAGAATGTGTATTCAGTTGCGTTTGGATGTAAAGTTCTGTAAATATCCGTGAAATCCACCCTGTCTAGTGTATCTTTTAAAGCTCTTGTTTCTTTGGAGATGTTGTGCTTAGAAGATCTGTCATTTGCAGGAGGTGCCGTGTTGTAGTCTCCAAGTATTAGAGTATTATTATCTAAGTATTTCTTAACGTTGGTCATTAATTGATTGATATACCTGGCAGCTCCCACATTCAGGCCATAAATGTTCATGATTGTTAGGTCCTCTTGTTGGAAAGATCCTTTAAGTATGTTATAGTGTCCCTCTTCATCTCTTACTAAAGTTTTTGTGATAGACTTTAATTTATATGATATGAGGATTGCTACCCCTGCTTTCTTTTGAAGACCATTTGAATGGTAAATGGTTCTCCATCCTTTCATTTTCAGGCTGTAGGTGTCCTTAGGTCTAAAATGAGTCTCTTGTAGACAGCAAATATTTGGGTCTTGCTTTTTTTTTTTAAATTTTATTTATTTGTTTATGAGAGAGACACACAGAGAGAGGCAGAGACATAGGTGGAGAAAGAAGCAGGCTCCATGTAAGGAGCCCGATGTGAGACTCGATTTTGTGGTTCCAGGATTATGACCTGGGCCGAAGGCAGGTGCTCAACCACTGAGCCACCCAGACTTCCCAAAGGTCTTGCCTTTTTATCTAGTTAAAACCCTGTGTGTTTTGATGGGATCATTTAGACCATTCATATTCAGAGTTACTATTGAAAGATATGAATTTAGTGTCATTTTAAAACCTATTCATTCCCTGTTTTTATGGCTTTTTTTTTGGGCCTTCCTCTTTCTTTTACATGGTCCTCCTATTATTTCTTGCAGAGCTGGTTTGGTCACCACATATTCTTTCAGTTTCTGCCAATCTTGGAAGCTCTTTGTCTCTCCTTCTATTCTGAAATACAGCATTGCTGCATAAAGTATTCCTGGATGCATGTTTTCTCATTTAGGACCCTGAATATATCCTGCCAGCCCTTTCTGGCCTGCCAGGTCTCTGTGGAGAGGTGTGCTGTTAATCTGATAATTCTCCCCATATAAATTAGGGATCTCTTGTCTCTTGCTGCTTTAAGGATTTTCTCTTTATCTTTGGAATTTGCAAGTTTCACTATTAAAAGTCGAGGTGTTGAATGGTTTTTGTTGATTTTAGTTGGGGACGTCTCTATCTCCTGGCTCTGAATGCCTGTTACTCTCCCAAAATTAGGTACGTTTTCAGCTATGATTTGTTCAAATATGCTTTCTGGTCCTCTCTCCCTCTCGGCACCCTCTGGATCCCCAATTAAATGTAGATTTTTCCTTCTGGAGCTGTCATTTATTTGCCTTAACCTTTCTTCATGGTCTTTTAATTGTTTTCTCTTTTCTCCTCAGCCTCCTTTCTTGCCATCAACTTTTCTTCTATGTCATTCACTTGTTCTTCTACCTCATTAAACCTCGTTGTTAGGACCTCCAGTTTGGAATCCATCTCATTTAATTGATTTTTAATTTCAGCCTGATTCGATCTAACTTCTGCAGTCATGAAGTCTGTTGAATCCTTTATGCTTTTTTCCTGAGCCACCAGTAGCTTTCTAATTGTGCTTCTGAATTGGCTTTCTGACATTGAATTGTAATCCAAATTCTGTGACTCTGTGGCAGAGAGTACTATTCCTGATTCCTTTTTTTTTTTTTTGGTGAGTTCTTCTTTCTAGTCATTTTCTCAGTGCAGAGTGGCTGAGCAGGCTGCATCAATAATATCAACCGTGACCTAGGTAAATTTCACCCTAGATGATTCTGCTGAGGTCATAGACCAGGAAGTGAAACAAAATCAGAACAAAATCAACAATAGACCACCAAAATTCAGAAGAAATTTTTAAACAAAGTAGTTAAAAATAGAAGTCCAGAAATCCTAAAGAAGAGAGAGAGAAAAAAAGAAAAAGACAAAAGAAAAAAAGGAGAAGAAAAAACGGGGACTGTGAGATGATGGTGGTGAAGAAGTTGTAGTGGAGGGAGAATGTAGTCTACCTCAGCGGTTCTAGTGGGTGATCCTCTTGTTTCTGAATATATTAACTTCTGTATATTAGAAGATGTTGAGTCCCAAACATATATAAACCAGAAATACTTGTAGAGGGCCCCAACATTGACCACCAAAACATAAATAGGATAAAAGAGGGGGGGCAGAATGGGAATGAGGAATCTCACAGAATGTACCAATATGGTACACCACTTAGTTCTGTGCATACTGGTCATGTGTTAGAAGGTATTAGCTTCTACCATTGTAGAACAGAATGAGGCAGAGAAAATCAAAAACACAAAACAAAACAAACATATCCTGTATGTCTCCCAAAATTAAGTTGAGTGTGTTGAAGGGAATCTAGAAGTGGAAAATATATCTAGGACCTGTTTTTTTTTTAATTTTTATTTATTTATGATAGTCACAGAGAGAGAGAGACAGAGGCACAGGCAGAGGGAGAATCAGGCTCCATGCACTGGGAGCCCGACGTGGGAATTGATCCCGGGTCTCCAGGATCACGCCCTGGGCCAAAGGCAGGCGCCAAACCGCTGGGCCACCCAGGGATCCCTATATCTAGGACCTGTAATTGTAGAAATATGAAAGTCAAAAAGGAAGAATCTTAACAATGAAGAGGTGGTGAATTATTGTAGTTAAGGTGGGAAAAGAGAAAAAAATTGGAAATTTACAGTCTGATATAAAAACGAGTTCTACTGGAAAACAGAAGAAACAGAAGAAAAAAGGAGGGGTATGTTCTAGTTCTATATACTGTAAATCCCTCGACTTCCCCTGGAACTTTCCAGCACTGCTCCATCAAGAACTTGCTCTTCCCCTGTCCTTCTAGCTGGTCTTCTTGGGGAGGGGCCTTCTGTGCTGATTCTCAGGTGTGTGCACCTGGGGCAGCTGCCCCACCCCCTGCCAGGTGCATGACTCAGTAGGAGCTCTTTATTCTGTGAGGCCCCTGTTCCCTGGTGGCCCGACTGTTCCAGGCACAGGGTGACACAAGGAAGAACAACCACACTGGCAGCGGCCAGCTCTCCAGCTCTGGAGTCAGCTCCTACAGTAACTACCACATTCTCCCAGTCCACAGGGGCCTGGAGGCTCCCATGGGCCGGGGGCGCCAATCTACACAGCTCAGGGGCGCCTGGCAGCAGGAGAGTCCTCACTGTCCTGTGCACTCCCCACCTCCGCCTGTCCCTGGGGAAATGCAGGATCATGGGCTGTGTCTCCCAGCGCCCTGAGATCTGGGGCCTTGCACTGCTGGAATCCCGCTCCCAGCCGCTGCCTGAGCTTCTTCCGAGGCCCTGCCGGGTGGCTCCAGCCCTTTCTGGAGCTCGGCCCACAGTCTGTGGTGTGTTCTCCTCCAGGCACACTTCCTCTGTTAGGCTCCACTGCCTTTCCTGTGATTCTGCAACGTTCCCTGCTAAGTGCCTTTCTGTCCAGGAAGAATCCGGTGCGGGTTTTTTAAGTTCCTGATTCTCTGGGACTGGGCTTTCCTGATCCAAGGATTTCACCACCAGGCTCCTCGTGCGGGCCCCTCCCCCACTTGAGTCTTTTTTTTTTTTTTGTCTTCCTACCTTTTTAGAAGCACAAACTCGGGATCTCTGGGTGGTGCAGCGGTTTGGCGCCTGCCTTTGGCCCAGGGCGCGATTCTGGAGACCCGGGATCGAATCCCACATCGGGCTCCCCGTGCTTGGAACCTGCTTCTCCCTCTGCCTGTGTCTCTGCCTCTCTCTCTCTCTCTCTCTGTGACTATCATAAATAAAAATTAAAAAAAAAAAAGAAGCACAAACTCTTCTCCCTGTAGTGTTCCTGCTTTTCTCTCTTTAAATCTCAGGTCGAATTGGTAGGTTTTCAGGATGATTTGAAAGTTATCTAAGTAAGTTGGTGGGAACAGATGACTTGAGGACCCTACTCCTCTGCCATCTTGCCCCCTTCCCCAGATAATTTGTTTATTACTACCACAGTTGTGCAGTTTACTATAAACTATGTTAACAGTGAAAAACAATCATCATATCCATTTATATGTAATTGATTTTATCTTGAATGGTTAATCTTTTCTGACTTCTATTCATCAAGAACTGTTTTGAGGGGCGCCTGGATAGTTCAGTGGTTGAGCATCTGCTTTTGGCTCAGGCCGTGGTCCTAGGGTCCTGGGATCAAGTCCCACATTGGGTTCCCTGCAGGGAGTTTACTTTTCCCTCTGCCTGTGCTTCTGCCTCTCTCTGTGTGTCTCTCATGAATGAATAAATAAAATCTTTAAAAAATTAGAAGAACTGCTTTGAAATCTGACTGCCCTAGACTATTACTATTATTTAATATTTGTTAAACTTATCAAACATTTGGAAAAGTAAAAGTGCACCTAGCCCATTCAAAATGAACTTATTTATTTCTTATGCCTGCTTTGAAATAAACTTAAAAATGGTGAGAGGTATATATCTTAAAAAATCAATGAAACTTTTCCAAATTTAATGAGGTTCTGAGTGGTTAAAGATTTCCAGGTTTCAGACTGTTCATTCTAGTTTTATCTGAACAAGATTGTCTATCCTTGTTATGGATTTACACTAATGCCTTATAACTTCTCAGAATTAGTAACCTATTTGTGATTCCATATGAATTTGCAAATAATTCATAAGTCAATTCTGTGAAATTTTTAATGATTTCTTTATTATTATTATTTCATAAGAATAACATTGCTTTAAATTTTGTATAATTTATAGCCCTAAGTAATATTTGAATATACACTACCAGTGAGTGTACTTTTGTTCTGGTGTTTTCCATTAGCCTCTACTAAAGACTCTGGTAATTGTATATAAAAAGCAAATATCATGTGGCCACATCTCACTAAACATTTCAATGTGAATATTTACCATCTTAGATAATGTTGGTAAATGCATGGCTCCTAGAAACCAACTTTTTGGATCAACATGAGTGCAGAATTCTGCAACTTCAGAGAATATAAAGAAGTTAATTTAAACTCATCAAATGTCATTCATACTTTTTTTTAAAAAAAGATTTTATTTATTTGAGAGAGAGAGAGAGAGAGAGAGAGTGCAAGGGGAGGGGCAGAGGAAAAGAGAGAAGCAGACTTCCAGGGACTCTAACGTGGGCTTGATCCCAGGACCCTGGACTCATGACCTGAGCCAAAGGCAAATGCTTAAACAACTAAGCCACCCAAGTGCCCTCATTGATACTTTTTAAAAAAGATTTTATTTATTTATTTATTCATGAAAGACACAGAGAGAAAGGCAGAGATGTAGGCAGGGACGTAGGCAGAGGGAGAAGCAGGCTCCAGGCAGGGAGCCTCATGTGGGACTCGATCTTGAGACCGTGGATTACACCTTGAGGCAGGGGCAGGTGCTCAACTGCTGAGCCACCCACCCAGGGGTTCCCCCTCCCTCGTTCATACTTTTAAAAGGAATTTATATTTGTGAACATTTATAATTTGATCAGTAAGGCAAAAGTTATTCTAATAACTTTTCCTTTTGTGCACAAAAGTATTCTGAATTCTTTCTCTTTCCTTTAGACCACATTCCAAAGGGAGTGATTATCTATTCCTGAGACCCACGTTTTCCAATTTGCTAGCTTCCTTCCCTTGACATGTAGAAGGCAACATTCCTGGGCTTGTAGGATCTTGAGGTTCTCTCAGCTTTGAGATGAGAAGGCTAGTACATCAACACATTTTACTTTACGGGCCCTGGATCTGAGCTAGAGCATACCTGGAATACAGAATCAGCCTGGAGAACTAATGACATATGTATAAAGTCTGGTTGAGATGTCTGAAGCTAGTGGGGGTCATGGAGTTGGAAAAGCCAACTGAAGCATATAAACTGAATGGTATAGTAATGAAAAGTATGGGCTCTGGTGGCAGATTGCCTGGATTTGTAACCTAGTTTGACCATTTGCTACTTGTATGAACATGGGAAAGTTGTTGAATTTCTTTGTTTGTTTCATCATCTGTAAAAGGGGTAATAAATAATTTGTATGTCATAGGATTATTATGGAGAATTAAAAGAGATATTGTGGGCAGGTGGGATGGCTCAGTGGTTTACTGCCGCCTTCAGCCCATGGTCTGATCCTGGAGATCTGGGATCGAGTCCCACATCAGGCTCCCTACATGGAGCCTGCTTCTCCCTCTGCCTGTGTCTCTGCTTCTCTCTCTCTCTCTCTCTCTCTCTCTGTCTCTCACTCTGTCTCTGTCTCTGTCTCTCATGAATAAATAAATAAAATCTTTAAAAGAGAGAGAGAGAATGTTTGAAAAACACCAAGGACACATGGGTGGCTCAGTTGGTTGAGCATCTGACTCTTGGTTTTGGTTCAGGTCATGGTCTCAGGGTCATGAGATCGAGCCCTGTGTTGGGCTCTGCACTCAGAAAGAAGAATGCTTGAGATGTTTTTCCTCTCCTTCTCCCCCTCCCCTGATTGCACTCTCCTGTCTGTGCAAAATTTAAAAAATCTTAAAAAATACAAGAATAGTACATAGAACATAGAAATAAAATATTAACATTTATTACTATCACCATCATTATCATCATTTTTATTCCTGATAACAATAATGATAAGCATAAGAATATAACTTCATAAAATATACTTATAATAACCTTGGTGTCATTGACTTTTATTTTGCGTGGTGTGTCATATTGTATTTCCTTAGTTAAAAATAATTTCCACTGAAGAAGTTCCTAAGTTCCTAGATTATGTCAGTCTGTTTTCTATAAAAAGCTAATGCCAAGATAAAATTAGGAAAGCAAGAAATTGGGGCACCTGGGTTGTTCAGTCAGTTAAGTGTCCAGACTCTTGATTTTGGCTCAGGTCATAATCTCAGTGTCCTGGAATTGAGCCCTGCATCAGGAGTCCACTTGAGATTATCTCACTTTATCTCTGCCCCTCCACCCTGCTCTCTCTGTCTCTCTAAAATAAATAAATAAATATTTAAAAGAAAAGGAAGATATTAATCGCAGAAAATACCTATGATGGATGAAGGTAGAGGGAGATAGAGGAGGCAGGGAAAGCCTTCAGAATGCATTGCAGGTCTGAAACATATGAAAAAAGAGAGGAATAAAGAATTGGGCAGACAGAGCAGACTATAACATTATTTTGAAAAAGCCTTGGCCAAGTAAACTGGGGGTCCCTGAACCATGGTGACCTATTAGAAGAATATCCTACTGGACAGGAATAAATTTTCACTAGCACTCCTATCATTCTCCACCATTGGTTGAGAAAGCCAGGGAGTATGTGCAGCATTATCCTTCACAAGTGAGTAATCTGGAGGCTGTCAGTTAACCAGACACTTCATGGCAGTTTCTCTTGAAGGACATCTAAGTGGCATATCTCAATGCTGGGTAATTTGAGTAGCAATACTGGGTGTTAAGTAGCACATCTCAATGTTGGTGCTCAGTGCTCACACTTTTGAGCTATGTTCTGGGATGCAGTTAGCTGGAAATAGTTTGATATTTTCTGGTCTGACATTTAATATTTTTTAGGCAGAACCTAAATCATGTTTAGTTTAAGGCCAATAATTCCTCACTACTGTGACAATATTATTATGCGTATTCTATTCATACACTATAAGTTTTGCCCCTCTAGCTAATGGAACTAGGCATTATCCCTGGCCCTGTGAGAATGCTGGATACTGTTTCCACTAATGTTTTCATGAGGTTCTCTTCCTGAGTCCCCTCACATGGTCACAGAGATCAGCACTAGGCTGAAAACTCCAGGAGAGATCTGTGGATTTCTGGCATTCTCTCTCTGTGAAGATCTCTCCTCTCCAGTACTTTTTCCTACAAACTCAAGCTACCATGGTCTGTTTCCATCTTCTGAACTCAGGTTGTCTGTCAAACTCAGTCAGGTTTTTCCCTCCCTGTACTGTGGCCTAGAAACTCTCTTAAACCAGAAATGTAGAGCAGTCATATGGCTCATTTTGCTTCTTTCCCATTGATCAGAAATTTCTGTCCTTTGTTGTCTGATATCAGGGCCTTAATTCTTGTTTCATATATATTTTGTCTGCTTTTTGATGCTTCAGGCAGGAAAGTAAATCTTGTACTTGGTCCCTGTTACTCTATCTTTACCAGAGGTTAAAATTCTTGTTTATGCTTTGAACATGGTACAGAAGTTATATTCTGGTTCAACTTGTCAAAGAGATGGTCAATAGTTTTCTAATCTGTAAACATAGAATATCATACTTCTCACCTTGAGTTGCAAACACTATTCTACTAATACAAATTAAAATACTTTTAATAGGAAAGAAAATTATTGCTAATGACCAAAACCTGGAAATTTTAAAATTTGTTCGAGATACACTGGGAAATATAATTTCCATGGCAATTCAGTAGTTGGGTATATGCAGGAAATAAAATCAAGCTAACAATCCTTAAAAACTTTAATGTCGATCCTATCAATAGATGGAGAAAGCATTTGACAAACTACAGCATCCATTCCTGATCAAAACTCTTTGGAGTGTAGGGATAGAGGGAACATTCCTCAGCATCTTAAAAGCCATCTATGAAAAGGCCACAGCAAATATCATTCTCAACGGGGAAACACTGGGAGCCTTTCCCGTAAGACTAGGAACATGACAGGGATGTCCACTCTCACCACTGCTATTCAACATAGTACTGGAAGTCCTAGGCTCAGCAATCAGGCAACAAAAAGAAATAAAAGGCATTAAAATTGGCAAAGAATAAGGCAAACTCTCCATCTTTGTAGATGACATGATACTGTACATTGAAGACCCAAAAGACTCCACCCCAAGATTGCTACACTCATACAGCAATTCGGCAGTGTGGCAGGATACAAAATCAATGCCCAGAAATCAATGGCATTTCTATACACTAACAATGAGATTGAAGAAAGAGAAATTAAGGAATAAATCCCATTTACAGTTGAACCCAAAAGCAGAAGATACCTAGGAATAAACCTAACCAAAGAGGTAAAGGATCTATTCTCTAAAAATTATAGAACACTTCTGAAAGAAATTGAGGAGGACACAGAGATGGAAAAATATTCCATGCTCATGGATTGGAAGAATTAATATTGTGAAAATGTCCATGCTACCCAGGGCAATTTACACATTTAATGCAATCCCTATCAAAATACCATGGACTTTCTTCAGAGAGTTGGAACAAATCATCTTAAGATTTGTGTGGAATCAAAAAAGACCCCAATAACCAGGGGAATATTAAAAAAGAAAACCAGTGCTGAGGACATCACAATGCCAGATTTCAGGTTGTACTACAAAGCTGTGATCATCAAGACAGTGTGGTACTGGCACAAAAACAGGCACATAAACAAATGGAACAGAATAGAGAATCCAGAAGTGGACCCTCAACTTTATGGTCAACTAATATTCGACAAAGCAGGAAAGACTATCCCCTGGATAAAGGACAGTATCTTCAGTAAATGCTACTGGAAAAATTGGACATCCACATGCAAAAGAATGAAACTAGACCATTCTCTTACACCATACACAAAGATAAACTCAAAATGGATGAAAGCTCTAAATGTGAGACAGGATTCCATCAAAATCCTAGAGGAGAACACAGGCAACACCCTTTTTGACTTGGCCACAGCAACTTATTGCAAGATACATCCATGAAGACAAGGGAAACAAAGGCAAAAATGAATTATTGGGATTTCATCAAGATCAAAAGGTTCTGCACAGTGAAAGAAACAGTCAACAAAACTCAAAGACAACCTACAGAATGGGAGAAGATATTTGCAAATGACCTATAAGATAAAAGGCTAGTATCCAAGATCTATAAAGAACTTATTCAACTCAACAGCAAAGAAACAAACAATACAGTCATGAAATGGGCAAAAGACATGAACAGAAATTTCACAGAGGAAGACATAGACATGGACAACAAGCACATGAGAAAATGCTACTGATCACTTACCATCAGAGAAATACAGATCAAACCCACAATGAGATACCACCTCACACCAGTGAGAATGGGGAAAATTAACAAGGCAGGAAATAACAAATGTTGGAGAGGATGTGGAGAAAGGGAAACCCTCTTGCACCGTTGGTGGGAATGTGGACTGGTGCAGCCACTCTGGAAAACTGCGCGGAGGTCAATCAAAAGTTAAAAATAGACCTGCCCTACGACCCAGCAATTGCACTGCTGGGGATTTACCCCAAAGATACAGATTCAGTGAGATGCCAGAACACCTGCACCCCGATGTTTCTAGCAGCAATGTCCACAATAGCCAAACTGTGGAAGGAGCCTCAGTGTCCATTGAAAGATTAATAGATAAAGAAGACGTGGTATATGTATACAATGGAATATTACTCAGCCATTAGAAACGACAAATACCCACCATTTGCTTCAACGTGATTGGAACTGGAGGGTATTATGCTACTGAAATAAGTCAATCGGAGAAGGACAAACATTATATGGTCTCATTCATTTGGGGAATATAAAAAATAGTGAAAGGGAATAAAGGGGAAAGGAGAGAAAATGAGTGAAAATATCAGTGAGGGTGACAAAACATGAGAGACTCCTATCTCTGGGAAGCGGAAAAGGGGTAGTGGAAAGGGAGGTGGGCAGGGGGATGGGGTGACTGGGTGACGGGCACTGAGGGGGGCACTTGTCGGGATGAGCACTCGGTGTTATGCTATATGTTGGCAAATTGAACTCCAATAAAAAAATAAATTTAAAAACTTTAATATTCTTAAATGCAGAATAAATTCTTACAAAGGCCGCTGAAATCAATACAGACCTATTACCTCTCTTAGGATCCATACAAGAATAATTTCATTTTAAATTATACTAGCAACTAACTTAATGTTTTCCTGAGTGTCTTTTCCACTTTAGAGTTGTGAACAAAGCAGCAAAGACTGACAATTATGAATAACAATCTACAATGCTCTAAATGGATATCAAGAATTCTAGTGTTTTGAAGTTTAAATTGTAGTTTAATCGTAAATTGTAACTTGTTCCTTTAATGAAGTTTGCTCTCAGATTGACTGCTTGGATTAGTACTTGCTCAGTAGTATAAGTCTGATCATTTGAATTAATTTTCTGATAAATGTGTCTATATATATAATTTTAAAATAAACATTTTTTTTGCTAAGGTTGTTATAGTTGTTCTGAAGCTAGGATTTTTCCATGTTTACAATGTTGAAAAGTTTATTTTGGACTTAGCTTAGTGTTCCCAGTGTCTGAAGTGGATAGTTTTTATTCATTTAACAGCTGATGTGATCTGAATTCTGAATCCAAAGACGTCCACAGGAGTTTGTATTTTATATTGACTTTTCACAAAATCTGTATTTTTTTCTGATGAAGAGAATGCATTGAGATCCTTGAGCTTCTCTACATGAAAGGTATGGATATTTATTCATTGTATATGAGAAAGAAAATCTAATACTCTACAGTGCTACTTATTTCTAGATTGCAGAGTCAAGGAATAACTACCATCTGTAGAATTTTACCATTTTAATGATGGATGAAGAGCACAATATTCTGTGTTTCGAAAAAACTGTATAGCTATGTCTTCAAGGCTAAAACCATAGTTGAAAAGAGAAAAATAAATTTCTTTTAGAAATAAAAATTTTACTCATTTTCAGTAAATAGATGACATATTTTGTCATCATATAGACATTAACTCATCCATTTTATTTTTAGGAGAAATAAAACCAAATATTCAATGACTTTTTTAGAATCTAATCACCACTAACATTTTGCATAAGAAGCAGGCTGGCTCCTCAAGCATGATGACACAGTCAATCATTTATATCATCTTTACATCAGTGTTCCTTCTTTTTTAAAGCTTTCTTTGTGTAATGCTTTCTCAATAAACTATTCCAACCATAGGTAAGGTCTCATCTGAAGCAGAAGGTTACAACAACCAGAAGAAAAGAAAATGTTGCTTGTAGGAAATTTCAGGAAATGCATCAATGAAGTATTACAAATGGATTAATTTTCCAAATCATCTTCAGTAGGCCACTATCTCTACTTTGACAATTCACGTGGTTTTTAAAACAATATAATGATGGATCAACTTTACTAATCTTTACAAAATTGGTATCTAGATGTTTTATGTTATATACATTTCTTTTTTTTTAAATATATATTTTTAATTTTTCTTTATTTATGATAGTCACACAGAGAGAGAGGGAGAGAGGCAGAGACACAGGCAGAGGGAGAAGCAGGCTCCATGCACCGGGAACCCGACGTGGGATTCGATCCCGGGTCTCCAGGATCGCGCCCTGGGCCAAAGGCAGGCGCCAAACCACTGTGCCACCCAGGGATCCCTGTTATATACATTTCTTAAAGCAAGACTCAATACTTTAGGGTAGCAAATAAATTCAAACCATTTTAAAGTAAATAAATTGAGGCCCATATATTCAAATTAGGTAGCAAACTTTGCAGTTAATTTTATAGATTTTTTTAAAAAAAATCTAAAACAATATTATTAGTCATCCTCTATTTCTCTAGGCTCAAATTTCTTTTTTTTTTAAATTTTTATTTATTTATGATAGTCACACACACAGAGAGAGAGAGAGAGAGAGAGAGAGAGAGAGAGAGAGAGGCAGAGACACAGGCAGAGGGAGAAGCAGGCTCCATGCACCGGGAGCCTAACGTGGGATTCGATCCGGGGTCTCCAGGATCGTGCCCTGGGCCAAACGCAGGCGCCAAACCGCTGCGCCACCCAGGGATCCCCTAGGCTCAAATTTCTGAGCCTAGCATTCATTCCTTTGGTCTCCTCTACTCCACGAGTTGTAGTCCTAATCTGTTTTCCATCACTGTGGCCTAGTATTTGGCAACATAAATTCTCTGATCTAATCTGATACTGTTCTAGTGTGCCACTGCCACTATCCTCTCCCTCTTGCTCTACTTATGCATACCTTACCCACCCTTCAAGATTCAGCTCAAACCTCCCTTTCGCTATAAACATTTTTTCTAGTCTTTTTGGCTCTTACTCCAAATGTGACCTGTAGAAAACAAAGATGTTGCTAGGGAGTTAGTTAGAAATGTAGAATCCTGGCTCCTCCCCAGACCTACAGAATTGCAGTCTGCATTTTCACAAAATCCCCAGGTTTTTGCATGTAAATTAACATTTAAGACCTCTTTGTCAGCCCATAATGATTTCATACTTATTTCAGATTTCCATAGTAGTTACTGCTTATATAGATACTTGACATTTTTACCAAATTAAATTAGTTGATTTTTCATGGCCATGACTTGTTTCTTTACTTCAAAGCTTTCTAGGGATCCCTGGGTGGCTCAGTGGTTTGGTGCTTGCCTTTGGCCCAGGGCATGATCCTGGAAGCCCTGGATCGAGTCCCATGTCGGGCTCCCTGCATGGAGCCTGCTTCTCCCTCTGCCTGTGTCTCTGCCTCTCTCTCTGTGTCTATCATGAATAAATAAATAAAATCTTTAAAAAAAAAAGCTTTCTAAAGGCAGCCACCAGGTTTTTCCCCTCTTAACAACTCTGACAGAACCTAATGCTTTATTTTGAATGTCACATTTTTATTCTGTTTCAACTTGCGCTTCTTGTGATGATTTTGTTTTCCTTTCAGAAGAGAGGAATGCAAATCCTACTGCCTAGGACATAATGAATAGCCAACTATATATTTGTTGAATGTATAAATTATTTGAAATTAATTTTTGACAAGATTAACCTGGTCTTCAATTTTGGTTCAGTAGTGTCTTTTCCTAGTCATATTCTTAGGAGAACTTACATAATGAGAATATTAACTCAGTCTTCAGCCTATATGACTTCTGGGGACATTTGCTTACTAAAACATTATTAATCATGTTTCTGGAATAGATTTTTAATCTTCAGGGTCATTGAGCCTAACTGCAATCCTTCACTTTTCTCTGCAAGTCAATATACTGAGATTTGTTCAGCTGCTAATTCTGTATCTCACTATAATATGGTAGTTAAGAACAGAAGTTTTGGCATCAGATTGCCAGGGTTTTCCTTCTGGGCCCATCACTTCCTAACCATGTGACCTTAAGCATATTACTTTACATTTTTATGCTTCAGTTTCTGTATCTAAATGGTGGGGATAATAATATTCTTTACTTCATAAGATTGATATAACAATTAAATTACCTAATACATGTGAAGTGCCCAAAAGAGTGCCTAATAGATATTAAGTTCTAAAGAAATACTAGCCCTTGTTGTTAAGAAAACATACAGTCAGGACAACTGCATTCTTGAAATGCAGCTCTAGAGTTTCAATCACTTATATCTAAGTAGCATGGGAACACATTTAATAGGTTTCTATTCTGTCCCCTTTTTCCGACTCAGTATTTAATTTATGTTTGCTGATAGGAATGGCTGCCAGCACTATATAACTCTGATACCTGCTATAAAGATATATGCTTTTATTCATGTTTCTATTGTATAATCCTTACGTATAGGTACAATATTAAAACTGAGTACTGATTCATCCCAGAAAAGACAGAAAACTCTTCCTAGGTTCAGGCACAACTGACTCAGTCAATTCAGATGACCTTCCAATAAAGAGTTGAGTAAGCAGATGGGAATTGAGTTATATCTTAAATGTTTAAGAACTTGATTTTTGCCATACCACTAAATGAAACAAATAACAAAGCTGAAATTCTCTTAAAATTATGCAAATGATACTTAGATAATGCCATAATTGTAAATAATGAAGCTTTATAATTGGGCATAATATAAATGATGCATTGCTGGGCAGGGAACATATGTATTACAGGCTGCAAATTAAGTATTTTCTAAAATCCTGTCAGATATTTATAAAAATGATGCCTTTTCATCTACAATAGAGCAATATTTAGAATACTGCTGATTATGTAACAATTGTTGTCTAAAAATGTAAAATTGTTAAAAAAAATGTAAAATTGTTGCCTATTCAGCTAAACAAACAGTACAATTGGTTCTTTATAATAGTGTATTCAAAGCTAGAAACACTGGGGCTTCTCACCCTTAAGCAGCAGCCTTGGGGTTTTGCAAGCTTAGGGTGAGTTTAATTAAACTCAAGGGAGAAAACCAATTAAGCACTAAGAAGTGCTGGTATCCCTCATGAACACTAAAGACAAAAATACCATTTGAAATAAGATGATGCTATAATCTCAATATAAATGCCATTGTCTACTTCAGCAGTTCTGAAGTGGTCCAGGTGTTCTGAATACTCTGAAGAACAACTAGCTTATGAGTTTTCAATTCAGAACTACATTGTATAATTTCCATCTGCTTTAAATCTCTTCTGATAAGAAGTGATTTGAAGGGAAATTGCATAAATATAAACAGTGACTGTGCTTTAAGTCCTTGAATACACTTGTATTAAAGTGTGTATATCCAAAGAGCATTTATTTATTTTTTTAAATTAATTTTTATTGGTGTTCAATTTACCAACATACAGAAAAACACCCAATGCTCATCCTGTCAAGTGTCCACCTCAGTGCCCATCACCCATTCCCCTCCAACACCCGCCCTCCTCCCCTTCCACCACCCCTAGTTCGTTTCCCCGAGTTAGGAGTCTTTATGTTCTGTCTCTCTTCCTGATATTTCCCAACATTTCTCTTCCCTTCCTTTATATTGCCTTTCACTATTAGATTCAAATCATATTTGTCTAGGTTTGGAAAGCAGGGGGTTAACCTTTCTCATCACTGCTATATAGAAAAATGATGCAGGGATCCCTGGGTGGCTCAGTGGTTTGGCACCTGCCTTTGGCCCAAGGCACGATCCTGGAGTCCCGGGATCAAGTCCCACATCAGGCTCCCGGCATGGAGCCTGCTTCTCCCTCCTCCTCTGTCTCTGCGTCTCTCTCTCTCTCTATGTCTATCATAAATAAATAAATAAATCTTAAAAAATAGTTAAAAAAAGAAAAATGATGCAGGTAAATGGATAAAGGGATCCAGCTTCATGCAATGAAGTTCATGTCATGTTTATATTTTAGTGACTTTTGATACAGTGTCATTACAGTTCCTCATCACTATTGTGTAGTACCACCCACTGGGAAAGTGGTAGCACAGAACAGCTTGCCAATAAGTCGCAACCATAGAAAGAAGCAACCACATGTATTTCAAATGCAGTCCTGGGAAGCTGTGCGGGATGGGAGAGATTAAGTAGTTAATGGTAACCAAAAATTGAAAGTTGATTAAATGTGATTTACTGAGACTTATTTTCTCATCTTTACTTCAGTTCTTTGCAATGTAGAACAAGAATATGAACAGTGCATTATAGAAAGTCAGGGCTATTGCTCAATTGTTGACAAGCAAATCAGCTACCTAGTTAATGTGGTACAACATTGCAGAAGCCTTTGCACTTTGGTATAATCCCTGATGGAATCTTCAAATTAGTGAGGTCAGTTGATTTCATCCATGAGAAGTCTTATGGATGTTCCCTTAGCAGTATCTAGTAGATCTTTTTGTACACTGCTTGGAAAAAACAAATGTAAATGCCTTACAATCAGGTACTGTTATTTTAATAGCCATTCTGAACACTTAGGTTAATATGGGATAAATCTTAGCAGTGGAGAAAATTTTCTATGGTAACTAATTGGTACAAATAGAAGTTGTACCACAGAATACAATTCTAACCAATCCTGTAACATTGTAGTGATATCTAAACATGATTTTGTAAATGACTGAATATTGTAACTCAAATATACTTACAAGGCTAGCTGGTATATATTTTCAATTTCTGAAAAAATAAGACTTTAAAATTATTAATAATTCCTAGGTAAGGCAATGTAGTGTAGAAGAAAACACAGTAAATGTGGGTCAGGACCTCTAGATTCTATTCTGTCTCCAATTTGATGTATAGATTGGGTAGGTCCTCAGTCTTCTATCTGTATAAGTCAGAGGGATGGGAAAAATAATTTCTGAACTCCATTTCAGTTTTTAAGTACTGAGAAATTCTCTTAATCAAAGCTTCTTATGAAGCTGCAACTGGGATGTGAAAATACCTGAAAAATGACCATCAAATACCCAGAGTGAGGCCAAAAACAGAACGATTAAAATTAGTTCTATCCTGTTTATATTGCAGTAGGAAAAATAAAATTACAAGTTTGCCATTATCCTACTATTTGTTTGTAAACATGATACATCTTGATAGTTATCCCAGTGACTCAGGAGGCACTTCCTGTTTCACTTTCTACAGGTGACTACCACCCCCATCCAATGTGTCATCAAGTCCCAGTGATCCACCAGTTCCCTTGACTATTTCCACCCACATACCTCAGAGATTGAAAGCTGAGTGAAATTCTTAATTGCTATCAGCAAAATACACATGTATTTGAATAAGCCTGTTTTTGACCACCAAGTCTAAACTCAAGCAAATCTAGATTCAGATTGGAGAACAGAAAGGATCCAACAGAATCACTTATTACTAGCTAATGTACTATACAAGAGTAGTGACTACAGTAAACTGACACTGGCCCAGGTTTGGTAAGTTGTAGATCTTAGACAGATACTACCAATGCATAATTCTTTCACATGGCTTTCATTCATAGCAAGACAGTTAAGAAGAAATTTAGAACACTAACTCTACAATGCCTCTGCCAATACATAGAAAACTTATATCACATCATAAATCCCAAGAATTCAAATTTAATAATATAGAACCTATGTAATCAGAATGCATTTGATTTTAATATCTTTATACAAAGAAAATCAAACATAAAAATGGACATAAGCAAACAGTCAGGAAAGATACAACTGCAAGGCACAGGAGGGCAAGAAGTGCAAATGTTCTTGTGTACAGATCTAACAGACTTGTGGTGCCATCCCAAGCCTTGTGACTTAGGATATCTACTTCATGTTTGGCTCTATTATAAGTTCTATATAAGATCTCAATAAGCCACTTAGCTTTTCAACTTTTAGGTTTACAGTCCTGTTGGCTTGTCCACTAGGAAGAAATGACTGTGCATCTTTGTTTAAAGTTTACTATGTCCCATTAGTTTTTATTTAAATACTTAGAAGAGAAAAGCCAAAAAACAGGCAAGGGAGTTAGCACCTATAAGAAGTATCTAGAAATAAGTCAAGTCGAAAATAAAATGTTAGCAGCTTGCTAGGTAATTAAATGTATTATCTTTAATATTTGATGCAAAATAAACATTAATAAGAAAGAAAGATGGAATTCAGATCAGTGAATGAATTCAGTTGCCCTCTCTCAATATTCGAATGTAATTGTCCATGGGAGTTGCTTGGTACCTGGAGTCCTGAAATGTGCTTTCCAATATTTCCTTTTGTTATTTATTTTCTAAAGATTTTATTTATTTATGCATGAGAGACACAGAGAGAGAGAGAGAGAGAGAGAGAGAGGCAGAGACACAGCCAGATGGAGAAGCAGGCTCCAAGCAGGGAGCCTGACGCGGGACTTGATCCCAGGTCTCCAGGATCCCACCCTGGGCTGAGGGCGGCGCTAAACCGCTGAGCCACCAGGGGTTGCCTGTCCTTTTGTTATTAATGTATGAGAACAAGCAAAGGTTTATCTATATTCTGTTTAAGAAAGGAAAAGTAAGAGCATATTGCAAAGAAGCCTTAGATTTAGCTGGTTTCTTCTTTGTAAGAAAGTGAAGTTGGGATGAAGATGGGACAGGGATAGCAGAACTAGATGTAGAGTGCACCTTCAAAACCAATTAGGTGTGCAAATGAACTTAGTAAGTGTATTCTGTATGATAAACTGCAAAAGAAATATAAAAGTCTGATGCTTCTCAAACTTTAAAGCAGTTGGAAGTAGGCAAAGAAGAATGAAGCACCCAAACCCAAGAGGAGCAAAATTAATGCCTGGAATCATCATACACAGAGAGCTGAATTTTAGTTTAAAATATAAACTTTTTAAACTAATTACAATTCCTATGGAGGAGGGGGGAAGCCCAGAAAGAAATTTTCTACTGCAATCAGAAATTAATTTGCTGGCAAGCTAATGGCAAATCTGGTACCAAATCTCCCTCTAGTCAAAATTCATTCATTCAATCACTATTTTTGTACATCTTAGGTGCCAAACATTCTTCTAGGTACTTGATATATGGCAGTGAACAAAACAGGCAATGATCTCTGCTCTCAGGGGAGAAGACAATAGGCAATAAGTAATATGAAAATTATATAGCATGTTGGAAAGTGATCATTGAATGGGGAAAATTGCAGTGGAGCTATAGGGATTGCAAATATTGGTTGGAATTCTATATTTACAATTGGGTGATTTGGTAGGCTTCATTGAAAAAGTGATATTTGATCAAAGACTTGAAGGGAATGAGGTAGAAAGTATGTGGATATCTAAGGGACAATATGACATTACCAAGGCCCTAAAGAAAGAATACTCTTGATGGAAATGATGAACAGCAGGAGATCAGTGCAACTTGAGCCGAGTGAGTGAGGGAGAGAGTGGCAGGAGATGAGATCAGAGAAATAAAGAACAAAGAATGCATATAGGACCTTGTAGGCAGTCATAAGTACTTTGATTCTTACACTAGGCAAAATGGAGAGCCATTAGGTTTTGAACAGTGAAGTAGTATAACATGACTTTTGAAAAGATCACTTTTACTACAGTAAAAAAATTAGTAGAAACAGAGAGACCAATTAAGATAATATTTTAGGTATTCAGGTGAGTGGTGATGATAGCTTGAATCAGAGAAGCAAAAGTAGTAGGAAAAAAACTGGTAACATTTCGATATATTGAAAAGGTAAGCACAGATGAGAGATTGGATGTTGGGTATAGAGAAAAACAGAGATAAAAGATAATTATGATTTGGGGCCTAAGGCACTAGAAGAATAGAATTTCCATTTTTTTAAGATAGAGAAGATTATGGGAGGAGCAGGTTTGCAGAGGAAGGCAAGGAATTTCATTTTGATCACACTAAGTTTTGAAAGGCCTATTAGATATCAAGTGGAGGTAAGAATAGGCAGTTTTATAAAAATCTGTACAGAAAACCAGTTCAGAAACCTGGAGAGAAGACTGACAAAAATACAACTTTGGAAGTTAACAGCACATAGATGGCATTTAAATCTATGAAAAGAGAGGAGACTCTCCAAACTTAAAGAAGTGTCCCTTAAGTTGTGACAACCAAAATTGTCTCCAGACATTGCTAAAATCTGGAGACATTTTTTAGCTACTGGGTTGCAAAATCGCTTCTATTTGAGAATCACTGTATTAGAGCAAGTAATCTGAGGACTGGGAATTGACTGTTGAAATTAATGACATGGAGGTCACTGATGAACTTGAGCACGTTCAGTGGAGTAGTGGGGGGCAGGTAAAAGCTGAAATAGAGTGGGTTTAAGAAAGAATACAAAGAGAGGAATTGGAAATAGCAATGTATGAACAACTCTTTAAAGAGTTTTACTGAAAGAGGCATTGCAGCATTATTTAGTGAGGAAATGGGGGCTAAAGTGATTTTTTTATAGACTTTATTTATTTATTTATTTATTTATTTATTTATTTATTTAGAGAAAGAGAGAACAGGGGAGGGGCAGAGGGAATGGGAGAGAGAATCTCCTTGTGAGGCATGGAGCCTGAAGCAGGGCTTAATCTCATGACCCTGAGATCATGAGCTGAGCTAAAATAGAGTCAGATACTTAATCAACTGAGCCACCCAGGCACCCCCAAATGTTTTGTTTTGTTTTGTTTTATTTTATTTTATTTTATTTTATTTTATTTATTTTTTTTTAATTAATTTTTATTGGTGTTCAATTTACCAACATACAGAAAAACACCCAGTGCTCATCCCGTCAAGTGTCCACCTCAGTGCCCGTCACCCATTCCCCTCCAACACCCGCCCTCCTCCCCCTCCACCACCCCTAGTTCGTTTCCCCGAGTTAGGAGTCTTTATGTTCTGTCTCCCTTCCTGATATTTCCCAACATTTCTTCTCCCTTCCTTTATATTCCCTTTCACTATTATTCATATTCCCCAAATGAATGAGAACATACACTGTTTGTCCTTCTCCGACTGACTTATTTCACTCAGCATAATACCCTCCAGTTCCATCCACGTTGAAGCAAATGGTGGGTATTTGTCGTTTCTAATTGCTGAGTAATATTCCATTGTATACATAAACCACATCTTCTTTATCCATTCATCTTTCGATGGACACCGAGGCTCCTTCCATAGATCAATGGAACAGAATAGAGAACCCAGAAATGGACCCTGAAATGTATGGTCATCTAATATTCGATAAAGGAGGAAAGACTATCCATTGGAAGAAAGACAGTCTCTTCAATAAATGGTGCTGGGAAAATTGGACATCCACATGCAGAAGAATGAAACTGGACCACTCTCTTTCACCATACACAAAGATAAACTCAAAATGGATGAGAGATCTAAATGTGAGACAAGAGTCCATCAAAATCCTAGAGGAGAACACAGGCAACACCCTTTTTGAACTTGGCCACAGTAATTTCTTGCAAGATACATCCACAAAGGCAAAAGAAACAAAAGCAAAAATGAACTATTGGGACTTCATCAAGATAAGAAGCTTTTGCACAGCAAAGGATACAGTCAACAAAACTAAAAGACAACCTACAGAATGGGAGAAGATATTTGCAAATGATGTATCAGATAAAGGGCTAGTTTCCAAAATCTATAAAGAACTTATTAAACTCAACACCAAAGAAACAAACAATCCAATCATGAAATGGGCAAAAGACATGAAGAGAAATCTCACAGAGGAAGACATGGACATGGCCAACAAGCACATGAGAAAATGCTCTGCATCACTTGCCATTAGGGAAATACAAATCAAAACCACAATGAGATACCACCTCACACCAGTGAGAATGGGGAAAATTAACAAGGCAGGAAACCACAAATGTTGGAGAGGATGCGGAGAAAAGGGAACCCTCTTACACTGTTGGTGGGAATGTGAACTGGTGCAGCCACTCTGGAAAACTGTGTGGAGGTTCCTCAAAGAGTTAAAAATAGACCTGCCCTACGACCCAGCAATTGCACTGTTGGGGATTTACCCCAAAGATTCAGATGCAATGAAACGTCGGGACACCTGCACCCCGATGTTTCTATCAGCAATGGCCACAATAGCCAAACTGTTTTGTTTTTTTTAGCTGGGAGAAATAATAGCATGCTTGTATGATGATGCAATGATCTAGGAGAGGGGGAAAAAAATAAATGATGTAGAACATAACTGTTGCAAGGATCCCTTTGCGAGGAGAGAAAGAGCATGTGATCTGGTACACAAGAGGAGGGAGAGGCTAGATATTTCATCCATGCTAGCAAGTGGGGAAGCAAGGAATATGGTTGCAGATACTGGTAGATATAGTTTTGGCAGGATCTGTGGAAATTCTTTTCTGGTTGTTTCAGTTTTCTCAATAAAGAAGAAGCAAACTCATCAGATCTCATGAGAATGAGGAGTAGAGTTTTAGGAGTTTGAGAAAAAATGTAAAATATTCATTTAAGATAATGAGACAAATTAAAGTTGCGAACTTTATATGATTGACGAGTATCACTAAGTGTGTACTTGAGATTCATGGTCATGAATTTAAAGAGAACTAGTTAGTGTCATTGTGTATTTTTTTTTAGCCAGGTTCAGCTGCAAAATTGCGGATGCAGAGCAGGCAAAGAGTTAGTATATTATTATTATTTTTTTTTAAGGATGAAGGCCAGTTTATTTATTTATTTATTTATTTATTTATTTATTTATTTTTGTTTTTTTTTTATTGGAGTTTGATTTGCCAACATATAGCATAACACCCAGTGCTCATCCTGTCAAGTGCCCCCCTCAGTGCCCATCACCCAGTCACACCGTCCCCCTTTCCACCACACCTTCTTCATTTCCCAGAGTTAGCTGTCTCTCATGTTCCGTCACCCTGACTGGTATTTCCCATTCACATTCTCTCCTTTCCACTTTATTCCCTTTCACTATTTTTTATATTCCCCAAATGAATGAGACCATATAATGTTGGTCCTTCTCTGATTGACTTACTTCACTCAGCATAATACCCTCTAGTTCCATCCACGTTGAAACAAATGGTGGGTATTTGTCGTTTCTAATGGCTAATATTCCATTGTATACATAGACCACATCTTTATCCATTCATCTTTTGGTGGACACTGATGCTCCTTCCACAGTTTGGCTATTGTGGCCATTGCTCCTATAAACATTGGGCTGCAGGTGTCCTACCATTTCACTGCATCTATATCTTTATGGTAAATCCCCAGCAGTGCAATTGCTGGGTCGTAGGGCAGGTCTATTTTTAACTCTCTGTGGAGAGGTCTGCTGTTAATCTAATAGTTCTCCCCATACAAGTTAGAGATCTCCTGTCTCTTGCTGCTTTAAGGATTTTCTCTTTATCTTTGGAATTTGCAAGTTTCACTATTAAAAGTCGAGGTGTTGAACGGTTTTTATTGATTTTAGGGGGGGACCTCTATCTCCTGGATCTGAATGCCTGTTTCCCTCCCCAAATTAGGGAAGTTCTCAGCTATGATTTGTTCAATTATGCTTTCTGGTCCTCTGTCCCTCTCCGCGCCCTCTGGAACCCCAATTAAACATAGATTTTTCCTTCTGAGGCTGTCATTTATTTCCCTTAACCTTTTCTCACGGTCTTTTGTTTTTCTCTTTTTTCCTCAGCTTCCTTCCTTGCCATCAACTTGTCTTCTAAGCCACTCACTCTTTCTTCTACCTCATTAACCCTCATCATTAGGTCCTCCAGTTTGGATTGCATCTCATTTAATTGATTTGTAATTTCAGCCCGATTAGATCTAAATTCTGCAGTCATGAAGTCTTTTATTCCTTTATGCTTTTTTTTTTCCAGAGCCACCAGTAGCTTTATAATTGTGCATCTGAATTGGCTTTCTGACCTTGAATTGTAATCCAAATTCTGTAACTCTGTGGCAGAGAGTACTGTTTCTGATTCTTTCTTTTGTGGTGAGTTCTTTCTAGTCATTTTGCTCAGTGCAGAGTGGCTAAAATCGAGTTGAGCTTGTTAGAAGCACAAACTCTTCTCTCTGTAGTGTTCTAGCTGTTCTCTCTTTAGATCTCAGGTCAAATTCTTAGGTTTTCAGGATGACTTGAAAGTTATCTGGGTGGCTCAGTGGGTTAAATATCTGACTCTTGGTCTTGGCTTAGGTCCTGATCTCAGGGTCATGAGTTCTAGCCCCACATTGAGTTCTGTGCTGGGCATGGAGCAATGGGTTTATCTAGATATGACTCCTTCGTAAGTGGAGGAAGATCTGTATGTCTGTGTAGACCAACTTAGTAAGTGTGGCAAGATAGATCACTAGCTTATTACAAAAGGATGTAACTCAGGAATAGCCGGATAGAAGAAATGCATAGGGCAAGGTCTGGGGAAAGGGCACAGAGTTTCCATGCCCTCTCCAGGCATGCCACTCTCCTCAGATCTCCAACAACCTGGAAGCTCTCCAAATTCAGTACTTGTGAGTTTTTATGGAGGCTTCATTACATCGGCTTGATTGATTAAATCATTGGCCATTGGTGACTGATCCAACCTCCAGCCTCTCTCCTCTCCCTGTAGGTGTGGGGGGAGTTGGCATATTATTAGTCTTCTCAGGCTACCATAACAAAATATCACTGGCTGGGTGGCCTCAACAACAAATTTATTTTCTCACAATTCTAGAGCCTAAAAGTCTCAGCAGGTCCTGTTTCTGGTAAGGAATCTTTTCCTGATTCATAGATAGCCACTTTATCTTCAGATGGTCTTTATTCTGAGCATGGGAGAGAGCAAGAGCAAGCAGGAGCATGAGAGAATCTTTCTTCCTCTTCTTTTAAGGCCACCAGTCCTATTGGATTGAGGCCTTATCCTTATGACCTCATTTAACCTTTGTTACCTTCTAAAGACCTTATCTCCAAATACAGTCACATTTGGGGTTAGGGTTTCAACATATGAATTTGGGGGGGGCACAATTCGATCTTTAGCAGCTGGATATAGGTAGTTACACTTTTTAATTTTTTTATATTTTAATACCAGAATAGTTAACATGCAGTGTTAGATTGGTTTCAGGTGTACGATGTAGCAATTCAACAATTCTATCCATTACTCAGTGCTTAGGTTGTTACATTTTTGCCAAAAAAGGAAGCGAATGTGAAAGAGATCAAGGATTATTACCCTATACTATACTATATTCAAGTTAATGATATTATTAATTGATCATGAATTTAAGATGGCTAAGGGGAGAGAGAAATTGAAAGGGATGAGAAACAAAATAAGAACAAAAGAGAACTATAAAATAGGAACAATGGAATGGGAGTCTCAGTTCAAAGATTGTTGGAGTTAAGGTATTTTAATACAAAAAAATGGAAAAAATAGGAGGTGGTGGATGGATAATTGGAAATTGAAACTGAGATTTTGGGGACATGGAGATTTAGGGACATAGAAGAGGGTAACATTTAAGCATATGGAGGTGGGGATTTATTAATCTCCACTCCTGGACATGATTTTTAGTATTATAATTAGGGAAAAGTCAGTGAAAGTTCAACACTGTGGTTCAGCTTGTTGCAGATTGGTGTGGCCTGGTCTTTACCAGTCTTTGTAGTAAGTATCCTCCTTTCAATAAGCATTCTCCCTCTGCATTCCTATAAGATACACTACTCAAGAGGCACAGAGTTTTAGCTTCTCTTTTTTCCTTATGGAGGCATCCAAAGAATGTTGAATTTTATGATCAGATTTGAGGGGACCTGAGTCCAGTTCCCACTCTGTCAACTTTTGTTGAAACCTGTTCATACTCACACTTGCAACACCAAGTTATGTGGAGAATTAAAGTCCTGTAGTCCAAACTCTTGACTCATAAAGGATAAATGTTTATCCCTTTCAACCCATAGGTAGATGATTCTGAGTTCCATTTCAGAAGTTTCCCCAGAAGTTCTCTACAAGATCAGGCACTCACCCTATAATCATGGATAACAATTTTCGAATTTTCAAAAAAAAATTTCCAACAGACAAACTGCAAGGTAATTGGGACTTTATCAGGCAGTTGCAATAGGGAGACAAAGGAAATGTCTCCCTGAACATGAGAAATAACATGGGTTGTGATATGGTGAGTTATAAGAAATATACACTTAGTCATTCAGATAACCAAAATATATTTTTTATATGTATTGGCTGACAGCTCCTAAATCCCTAGGAATTCCCTGCCATAAGGGCAATAATGTTTTTTTTTGTTATATTAATGAATATAACTTTTGATTCTCCTTCAAGGGTGGGGGCTGGTTGCTAGGAAGACTAACCATGTGATTAGAGAGCTGGAACCTTTTGTCCCATCCTCCTAGCACCTGGGGTGTAAGTTGAATCAGCCAGTGGCCAGTGACTTAGTCAATCATGGCTATGCAGTGAAGCCTCCATAAAAACCCAAGAGAACTGGATTTGGAGACCTTTAGAGTTGGTGACCACTAGGAGATTTAGAGAGAATGGTGTGCTCTAAGAAAGAGCAAGGAAGCTCTGTGCCTTTCCCACAAAACTCACCCTATATATCTCATCATCTGGTTATTGATTTGTATCCTTTATTATATCCTTTAATAAATTGGCAAGTGTAAGTAATTGTTCACCTGAGTTCTGTGAGCCATTCTAGCAAATGAAAAGAACTTAAGAAGGAGCTAACTGGAACCTCCAATCTATAACCAGCCAGTCAGCAGTACGGGAAACAACCTGAAGCTTGCAATTGGCATTTGAAGTAGGGAGTGGAGGACAGTCTTTCAGGACTGAGCACTTACCTTGTGGTTATCTGATGCTATCTCTGGGTGGATAGTGTCACAATTGAGTTGAATTCTTAGAGACCCTGCTGGTATCCAAGAATTGCTTTGTGTTGGGGAGGGGGGTAAGGGGTAGAGGGCTATGATGGAACTGGGTCTAGGAACCCAAAAAGAGGGTTTTACAGGGAAAAAAGATGAAAATAATGGAGTGCAATTGCATGATTGGTGGTCTGATGTGGTTAGGCAGGTGTCTGAATCTTGCAATAGAAGTTCTTTTTCTTTGTGAATGTGGTCCATTTCAGGCCATTAACTTCTGATCTTGAAAGTTTTGACTAAAAGAAAGGATTTAAAGGGAGTGAGTGAATTTCCACATCACCTTATCTAGGTTCTCCAGGCTGTTTCCCTTTCTCTGTCCCTTGCTCCCCCATCTGAGATTGAACATCTTCCATCAGCCTTTATCTTTGTCTCAAGCTCTGCTTTTAAGGAAAACTCAAGATAAGACAAGGGATGGTAGTAGCCCATTCTTATTTTGTGTTTACAGGGACCAGATATATCAATGTAGAATCCTACATCAGACATCCAGGATGGCTAAGCAAGACAACTGCATTTCAACTCTCCTACTTATTGAATGAAAAATTCTAATAATTAATTTGCCATCAGTGTTAAATACAACATAATTTGATGTGCTGTGTTAAAATAGAAACTGAAAATAAAATAGAAACTCACTCATGAAGCTACTTCTTAGTTATAGTATGAGTTCTGTTGTAATATGATAGATATTTTCCTTACTTTTTCCCCTACTTTTACAGAGGTTGTGCAGATTGAATTCAATTTTGTAAATCCTTTGAGCTTTTCAGCTGAAAAGAGCAAGATGTAAAATATTTTTATTACTCTTTTGATGAATTCAAGAAAAACAAACAAACTCTTTCATACACTACCAGCTAAGGCTATCTAACAACAAGAAGATATCTGTTGCCTCTTGCTGCTGAAATGTTTATTTCACTTTTTTCTTCTTATGTAGTTGGTTGATGTGGGGGGCAGGACATAGAAGACATTGAAATAGATTTTATAACATTAATTCAAACAATGTCATTTTACAAATATCTTAATGATAAAGATTAATTTACCTCTTTACTATCTATTTGGAGTTGTCATTGCTTCAATCAAATTTTGTCAGAATTCAACCCATTTTTCAGTTCTGAAAACAAGAACAGGGTAGGTGCTCAATAAGTATTTGGAAGTATGAAGAGGAGATGGATTAGGAAAATGGGTTTAGGGCTTTGCTTATGTGTAGAAAAGAATATTGTTTTCAGCTTACTTACTGTTCCTGATCCCAAGCATGTTCCCGATCCTAAGCATGAATAAAAGCTGGTGATGGTAATGGTTGAAAGAGCAACACAATTACAAATATCCTTAGACCAAATCTACATTTGCTGAAAGATTTTTTGACCAAAAAGTGCCATTTATGTCATTTTCAGTTTTCACTTGATTTTTACTTTTGCCCGTCAAAAACTTTTTTGATGATTGCTAATTATTTAAAGAATAAGATAGGACTTGTGGTTATTTCTGTTGCATTGGCAATATTAATCTTCCTGCCAGAAAAAAACTGTCCAAATACCTTTTGTGCAATAAATGGTGTTTACATATTAATCCAAATGAAATTTTTAAAATTTTTTTCTTTCATTTGTTCAATTGATGTTTTGTTTCAGTTAAAATGGTAATATTTGCCCACAGAGGTATAGGTTTGTGAGGCAGGCAAGGCCTCAGTTTCTCATCCATAAAATGACAATCATATTGACAACTTTCCTCACCAAACTGCTGTATAGGTGAAGAACTAATCAGTATCTGGCATGTACTGAGAGCTTAAAAACATGGTAGTTATTTTGATTAACACATGATTCAGCCTCATACTTTTTCAATGAAAATATAATTTTACAACCATTTGCTTGTATTTTCTATACTGAATAGTAGGATAAGTTATGCTGTTATTTTTTTGCTATATAATAATTTTAAAAAATGCTTCATTGAAGTATAGTTGACATCTATTATATCAGTTTCAGGTATACAGTATAGTGATAATTACTTAAATTATACAGTGCTCACCACAATAAGTGTTGTTACCATTTGTCATCATAGAGAGTTATTACAGTATAATAGACTATATTCCTTGTGTTGTACTTTTAGCTCTTGCAACTTATTTATTTTATAACTGGGGGTTTATACCTATTAATCTCTTTCATCTTTTCTTATTAACATTTTCTCTTTATTAAGATGGTCCATATTACCAAGGAGCTAGCTATTAAAGGGAGGACAAAAATCAATTGGCATTATTTTATCATAGCAAATTATTTTTGTATTTTACTGAGTTTTATTGAAGTATAACTGACATGCAATACTATATAAGTTTAGTGTGCAGAGGGACTCCTGGGTGGCACAGTGGTTAAGTGTCTGCCTTCCACTCAGGTCGTAATCCTGGGGTGGGGGATTGAGTCCTATATTAGGCTCCCCATGAGAAGCCTTCTTCTCCCTCTGCCTATGTCTCAGCCTCTCTCTGTGTGTCTCTCATGAATAAATAAATAAAATCTTTTAAAAAAGTTTTAGGGTGTACAGCATAGTGATTTTATATGGCGAAACGATTACCACATAGTTAACAGCTAGTATTTCATATTGATTAAAAATTATATATAAAATACCATATTTCCTTGCGATGAGAACTTTTGGGATTTACTCTCTTAACTTTCAAAAATATCATGCAATATGCTATTATTTTAAAATAAAGTTAAAGCATTAGTTTATGATTTTTTTAAAGATTTATTTATTTATTCATGAGTGACGCAGAGAGAGAGGCAGGGACATAGGCAGAGGAAGAAGCAGGCTTCTTGCAGGGAGACCGATGTGGGACTTGATCTCCATCTTGGGATTACATCCTGAGCTGAAGGTAGAAGCTCAACTGCTGAGCCACCCAAGAGTCCCTAGTTTATAATGTTTTAATAAATATGGATCACTTACAATAAGCCAGTCACTGGGGCTGCAGCAAGAAAAGTACAAATAAACTACAAAATATATGCAACCTGATAATGTAATGAATTACTATTGAATGAAGTAGTTCATTTTTATTTATAAAATATTTTTTCTAATTACTATATGTAGATGCCCATACATCTATTCATATTTATTTAGAAAATTAGTAACATTCAGAAAAGGGCAAAAATGAAAATGACTTTTAGTTCATGTCTCTCTCTCTCAATCTATATATACACACACTGACAATGTATGTATATATTTTTCTTTATATCTGTATATATATAATATATAATTAATATTTTGTTGCATATCTTTCTAGTCTTTTCTATTATGCATATATTCAATATCTGTTTCTGTTTATTGGGTTATACTATTTATATTCTTTTGTAAACTGATATTTTCATGGAAAACACATACTAAATAGTTCCCTATGATCTAATATACTCTTCTGCAGAATTATTTTAAAATACTACATACTGGAATAGTGTAGATAAATATCATAATTTATTTTATCAAACCTCTATGGTATTGCTTAATTTTTTCTTAACCTGTAGTTCCTGAAAAATTTTCTTACTTTATTTTCTAAGACAAAAAATATCTTGAAATTTAATATGTATTCATTTTCAAGACCTTTATTTAGTACCTTGTCCTCCATTCATTACTTAAACATTCCATCTACAGAATTCTTTTTTTTTTCCCTTTTTACTACTAATTTATATTAGCTCACTGGATGATACAATCTGTTTTCATTGATTCAATCAAAGTGCATGTGTTCTGATATATCCCAAATCTATATCTCCAACCCAAATCTCTTCCCCGACCTTTGGAAATGTATATCCAATTACCTACTATACAAATTTACATGGGTGCATTATAAACATGTAAAATATGTATAAAATTGATCTCTTTGCCTTTCATACTCAAAATTGTTCTTTGGTATTCTCCATCTCAGTGAATAACATTGTCAGCAACCTAGTTTATTGAATTAGATACTTGACAGTCATATATTATTTCTCTATTTTTGTCTTCCAATACATCAAGTCAGTGTTCAAATCCTGCAGGATCTATCTGCTGAATTCTCTGCTGACCTCATCCATTCTTCCCATCTACATTATCGCTCTCCTAGTTCAGGCCACCAACATTCTTGGTCAGATTACTGAAAAACCATTCTGTTTTCCCTGACTCCAATTTTACACTCTCTGATTCATTCTCTATTTTTTTATAGTTAGCGTCATCTTATTTAACCCCACGTTTTATCATGGTACTCACTTGTTGGAAAGCTTTCTTTATTGGTCTTAGGATAAAGTCATAGAGCTTTTATAGAACTTATCAAACTTTCCTATTTCTTTGTTTTTTAGACCTTTCCTATTTCCTGAGTTGCGTCTCTTCCCTTAACCTATAACATTAAAATTTACAGCCATACTGTTTCCATGCTATCTGCTAACATTCTTTTACCTCATGGCTTTCACTCATGATCTTCTCTTCCTCTGTCTGTAATATCATACATCAACTTTTCACCAAACTAACTCCTACTCATTGTTCATATCTCAACTTCAAATCACTTTTTCTAAAGACCTTTCCTTGATCCCCACTGCCATCACAGTCTAGGTTATGTACTGTTTTTCTATGCTCCTGTAGTTTCCTGTATTTCTCTTGTATTACCAGTTACTATACTTTCATTATACCTATTTACTCACCCACCTTTCTACTAAATTATAAACTATGTGATTATAGGAATTATGACTCTTGATAGCTCCTATTCCCAGCATTCCAGTACAGTCCCCAGCACCATGTATATACATGATTTATATTGACTGAAAGAATGAAATTTTCTCAATGTAATATTTTTATTACTATTTTTTAGAACAGTAAAGAAAATTAAAATTATAGTGATATATTTTACTGTATCTTATCTTTTGGTTTTGTTATTTATAATTTTTAAATAACAAGTGTAAAGAACCATATTTGTGCAGGCTGTTACTGAACTACATTCATGTAGGTAACCTTTGTGATCTTGCACAAGATACTTATCTTTTTAGAATACTTTCCTCATCTATCAAAATAAGATCATTAAAATGGTTGATCTCTAATGTTCCATGTGATATAAGATTATGTAAAATCACAAATATAGAAAGTCTGGAAAGATGCTGGAATAGGAGGACCCCACACTCACCCTATCCCATGGATATGACTAGATAACACTCACTTTAGCATAAATAACAAAAAAAAGACCCAAAGAAACTCCAGAATTAAAGTTAGAAAAGAAGCCACAGCAAAGAATGTAGGTAGATTGGATATGCTTTGGGAGCAAAATGGAGACTAGTTATCCATGGTGGGGAGGGAGCTGGTGGCATGGAGAAGGACAAGAAACAGATTATCACACTGGGGAGCCCCACACAGGGAAGAAGAATCCTTTTAACATTTGGCTTTGAAAGCAAGAGGGGCCAAATTTCATGAATTCCTACAACCAGTGGGACGTAAGAATTAAAAAAAAAAAATCAGTGGGCTTGGCATTATATAGTCAAAGTGCTGAAATGAAGAAAATGTGCACCCAAAAATACTCTATCCTAGCAAGTCTATCACTCAGAATAGAAGGAGAGATAGAGTTACTCAGATAAACAAAAACTAAAGCATTCATAACAACTAAAGCAGCCCTAGGGAAATATTAAAGAAGACTCTTTGAGTAGAAAGGAAACACTGTGAGAGTATGAAAAGTAGGAATCACAAAAGCAGTAAAAATAAGAATACTTACAAAACTCAGTCAAGGATTTCACAATATAAAAGGATATAAAATATGATACCAAATATCTGAAACATGCCAGGGAGAGGAGTATAGAATGAGTTCAAAGTTAAGTGACCATAAGCCTAATGTAGACTGCTATATGCAGATGATATTATATATAAAACAAATGGTAAACACAAATCACAAATCAAAGCCCAGTTGTAGATATGCAATAAATAAAGAGAAAGAAATACAAGTATATTACTAAAGAAAGCCAATAAACCATGAATGAAAGCAAGAAAGAAGAAATCACAGTAAAACTAAAAAATCAGCCACAAAACAAGTAACAAAATGGCAATAAATATGTATCTATCAATAATTTTTGAATGTAAATAGACTAAATGTTCTAGTCAAAAACTACAGTGACACAGTAGATTAACAAAACAAAACAAAACAAAACATTGATATGCTGCCTACAAGAGACTCATTTTAGACCTGCATCACGTGCAGATTGAAAGGGAGGGGATGAAGAAACATTTATCATGCAAATGGATGCCAAAAGAAAGCCAGAGTAGTAATACTTATATCAGGAAAAATTGACTTTAAGACAAAGACTGTAACAAGAGACAAAGAAGAACAGTATATAATGATAAAGGGGATAATCCATTAAGATATAAAAATAGTAAATATTTATGAATCCAACATAAGAGCACTCAAATACATACAACAGTTAATAACAAGCATAAGGAATTAATTAATGGTAATACAATAACAGTAGGGACTTTAACAATCCACTTACATGGATGGACAGATAATCCAAACAGAAAATTAACAGGGAAACAGTGGCTTTGAATGACATATTAGACTAGTGGATTTAACAGATATATTCAGAACATTCCATCTTAAAACAGCAGAATAAAAAAAAAAATAAATAAATAATAAAATGGCAGAATATGCATTCTTTTCAAGTGCACATGGAACATTCTCCAGAATAGATCACACATTAGGCCACAAAATAAGTTTCAACAAATTTATAATGATTGAAGATATGTCAGCATTTCTGAAAACATTGTCATAAAATTAGAAATCAATACAAGAAAAAAATCTGTAAAGAACACAATTAGAAAATGAAGAGAAATAAAAGGCATCCAAACTGTTAAGAAGTAAAACTTTCACTATTTGCAGACGACACAATACTATATATAGAAAACCCTAAAGACTCCATCAATTAGTAAAACTGATAAGTGAATTCAATTAAGTTGAAGGATACAAAATTAATATACAGAAATCTATTGCAGTCCTATACTAATAATGAAGCAGCAGAAAGAGAAGAAAATAATCTCATTTACAATTACACAAAAATAATAAAATATCTAAGTATAAGCTTAACCAATGAGATTGAAAATCCTGTTCTGAAAACTATAAAACAAAGATTAAAGACATTGAAGATGACACAAAGAACAGAAAAGACATTCCATGTTCTTGAAATGAAAAAACAAATATTGTTTAAGTTTCTATACTATCCAAAGCAATGTATGCATTTATTGCAATCCCTATCAAAATTTCAAAAGTGCAGGGGATCCCTGGATGACTCAGTGGTTTAGTGCCTGCCTTCAGCCCAGGGTGTGGTCCTGGAGTCCTGCATGGAGCCTGCTTCTCCCTCTGCCTGTGTCTGCCTCTCTTTCTCTCTCTCTGTGTCTCTCATGAATAAATAAATAACATCTTTAAAAAAAAATTCAAGAGTGCAGCACCTGGGTGGCTCACTTGGTTAAGCTTCTACTTTTGGCAGATTGAGCCCCAGGTTGGGCTTCCTGTTCAGCAGGGAACCTGCTTATCTCTCTCCCACTGCCCTTCTCCCCATTCATGCTCTTTCTCTCTCAAAAAAATATATTTTTGTGTATATAATATATATATATATATATATATATATATATATATAATGTTCTTTCATGTGTCTGTTCCCATACCATGGGATATATATATATATATATATATATATATATATATATATAGTATTTTTCACAGAACTAGAACAAACAATCCTGAAGTTTTTATGGAACCACAAAAGACCCTGAATAGACAAAGCAATCTTGAAAAAAGAAAAACAAAACTGGAAGTATGACAGTTTAAACTTCAAGTTATATTACAAAGCAGTTGTAATCAAAACTATGGTACTGGAACAAAAATAGACACATAGATCAATAGAACAAAACTGGTAACCCAGAAATAAGCTCATAAGAACATGGTTAGTTAATCTTCAACAAAGTAGGCAAGAATGTGTAATGGGAAAAACACAGTCTCTTCAATAATTGATATTAGGAAACTGGACAGCTACATGCAAAGGAATGAAGCTGGACCACTTTCTTAAACAATACAGAAAATAACCTCAAAATGGATTTAAGATCTGTGGGACCTCAAACCATAAAACCCTAGAAGAAAACATAGGCAGTAATTTCTCTGACATTGGTCATAGCTACATATGTCTCCTGAGGAAAAGGAAAAAACAGCAAAAATAAACTATTGGAATACATCAAAATAAAACCCCTCTGCACAGTGAAGGAAAAATTCAGCTAAACTAAAAGGCAACCAAATGAATGGGAGAAGATATTTATGAATGACATATCCAAGAAAGGGTTAATATCCAAACTATATAAGAAATTTATACAACTCAACACCCAAAAAAACAAATAATCCAATTAAATATGGGCAGAATACACGAGCAGATATTTCTCCAAAGAGAGATCCAGATGTCTAATAGACACATGAACAAATATTCAACATCACTCATCGTCAGGCTAATGCAAATCAAAACTACAATGAATGGCAAGGAGTTAAGATGGTGGAGGGGTAAGGGGGCCCTAAGCTTGCTTTGTCCCTTGAACAAAGCTAGATAATTATCAAATCATTCTAAACATCCAAGAAATCAATCTGAGGTCAGAGAGAAAAAATCGCAAGTCTACAAGTAGAAAAGTGACCACCTTCTGGAAAGTAAAAGGTGGGGAGAGTTAATTTGGGAGAGATATAACTGGGTAGGGTAGTGGGAAGGGAGCTCTGCTTATGGAGATTAATGCATGCAGATACGACTGCAAAGTATTATACGCAGTGGAGTGAAAATCTGAAATTTCAGAAGTCTGCCACTGCTGGGGTCATGCCTAGCTTATAGTGGAAGCAAGGCATATCCAGGAGTGGATAGGGTGGTCTGAGGATCCCCTGAGTGACAAGAAGAATGCGTGGTGCCAATGTGCACTACACTTTTACCAGACATAATGTGGGGACTCAGGATGAGGTCAAGGAGCCTGTGTGCCTGCTCTCTGCTCTGCCTGGCAATAAACTCTGAACCACTACACAGTCATTCTACCAGTTTCCTGGCACTGACTGGCAAATGGAAAAAGTGTGGCAAGACCCTTCCCCAGGGCATCAGTAGGAATCTGAGCCATGTGAGTCCCTAAAATTTGGAGTTTTGAAACCCAGTCAGTTGCCTGAGATAAAGCAGCTTGAACACAATAAAGGTGAAGACGGAAACCTGATGGGAGCTGAGGATGAAAGAGGGGTGGTTGATTGCTATTCTTTGAGGGTTTCCTGGAAAGTGTGGGTTGCAAACTTTCAGTTCTGGTGCTAGAAAGCAGAGCATAGACATTTTTGTCCCACCCATCAGCACTGAAAGTCATCAGGGAGCAAAACAGCACCACCTACTGAAGGCCAGAGATGCTTACACCAAGCCCCATACTCCTGCACCAGGGGACAACTCATCTCCACTAAGACAAGTTGCCTGAGAATCAGTGTCGCAGGCACCTCCCCAAGAAGCACAAACACCTTGCCTGCAACAAGTCTCCTGATCATAGAGTCCTGCAAAGCTCTATCTTAGGCAAAATAGGATCTAGCTTCCTTTTATTTTTTATTATTATTTTTTATTTTTATTTTTAATTCCTTTTTAAAATTATTGTCAAATTTTAATTTATATATGTATATTTTACTTTTTTATTTTATTTTATTTTATTTTACTTCTATATTTGGTCCTACCTTTTTTTAACAAGCAGGCCAAAACACACCTGAGATCTAGGTTCTCTCTCTCTCTCTCTCTCTCTCACCTTTTCTGGACAAAATGAAAAGATGGAGAAATTCACCCCAAAAGAAAGAACAGGTAGTAGAAATCATGGCCATGGATTTGAACAATGCAGATATAAATAACATGTCTAAACTAGAATAAAAAAACATTATAAGAGGACTAGCTGAGCTTTTAAAAAGCATAGAAGACACTGGAGAATCCCTTACTACAGAGATAACAGAACTAAAATCTAGTCAGGCCAAAGTTAAGAATGCTGTAACTAAGATGCAAACCATAATGGATGCCATAAAAATGAGGATGAAGCAGAGAAATGAACCAGTAATATAGAAGATAAAATTATGGAAAATAATGAAGCTGAAAAGAAGAGAGAAAGAAAGGTAGTGGACCATGAATGTAGACTTAGGGAATTCAGTGATTTATTAAAACATAGTAACATTTGTATTATAAGAGTCACAGAAGTTGAAGAGAGGAAAGAGGACAGAAGGATTATTTGAGCAAATTATAGCTAAAAATCTCCCTAATCTGGGGAAAGACTTAACCTATAAGTGAAAGACAGATCAGGTTCACAGCAGATCTTTCCACAGAAACCTGACAAGCCAGAAAGTGGCAGAAAATATTCAATGTGCTGAATGGGAAAAATATACAACAAAGAATACATTATCCAGCAAGGCTGTCATTCAGAGAAGCAGGAGGGATAAAGAGTTTTCCAGACTAGTAGTAGTAGTAATAGTAATAGTAGTAGTAGTAGTAGTAGTAGTAGTAGTAGTAGTAATAATAATAATAATAATAATAATGATAATAGTAATGAGTTCATGAGCACTAAACTGGCCCTGCAAGCAATATTAAGGGTGACTCTTTGAGTAGAAAAGAAAAGTCCAAAAGCAACAGAGACTAGAAAGGATCAGAGATCACCAGAAACAGCAACCCTACAAGTAACACAATAACACTAAAGTCATATCATTCAATAATCACTCTGAATGTAAATGGACTAAATGTTCTGATCAAAAGACATATGGTATCAGAATGGATTAAAAAAGAAGATCCATTTATATGCTGCTTACAAGATATTCATGGATACTCATTTTAGACCCAAAGACACCTCCAGACTGAAAATGAGGAGATGGAGGACCATCTATTATGTTAATAACATCAAAAGAAACCAGAGTAGCCATTTTACATCAGACAAACCAGATTTTAAACCAGATACTATAACAAAAGGTGAAGAAGGGCATTATATCATAATTAAGGGAACTATCTATTAATAAGATCTAGAAATTGTAAATATTTGTGCTCTCAACTTGGGAACACTCATATATATAAATCAATTAACAATAAACAAAGAAAATTCTTGATAATAATACAATAATAGTAAGAGATTTAACAGCTGACTTAGAGCAATGGGCAGATCATTTAAGCAGAAAATAAAAAAAGGAAATAATGACTTTGAATGACATACTGGACCGGATGGACTTAACAGATATATTCAGAACATTTCATCCTTAAGCAGCAGAATAAAATTTTTTCTCTAGTGCACATGGAACATTAAGAACAGATCACATACCAGGTCACAAATAAGTCCTCAGCAAGTACAAAAAGATCAAGATCATACCATGCATATTTTTAGACCACAACACTATGAAACTTGAAGTCAACCACAAGAAAAAATTTGGAAAGACCACAAATCCATGGAGCTTAAAGAACATCCTACTAAAGAATGAATGAGATAACCAGGAAATTAAAGAAATTAAAAAAAAAACATGGAAACAAATGAAAATGAAAACATGATAGTCCAGAACCTTTGGGATGCAGCAAAAGCAATCCTAACAAGGAAGTATATTATAATACAGGCCTTCTTAAGAAGCAAGAAAAGTCTAAAATACATAAGTGATACTTACACCTAAAGGATCTAGAAAAGGAAAAGAAAACAAAAGACTAAAGCCACCAGAAGGGAAATAATAAATATTACAGCAAATAATATATATATATATATATATATATATATATATATATATATATATATAACAAAACAAGAGAATGGATCAACAATACTGTGTTTTTTGGTAATTAATGAAATTAATAAACCTTTAGCCAGAGTTATCAAAAAGAAAGGAAAAAGGACCCCAATAGGTAAAATTATGAATGAAGGAAGAGAAATCAAAACTAACACCACTGAAATACAAACAATTATGAGAATATTATGAGCAATTGTATGTCAAGAAACTGGACAGTCTGGAAGAAATGCATAAATTCCTAGAAACTTACAAACTACCAAGAGTGAAAGAGGAAGAATATAAATTTGGACAGGTCCATAATTAGCAAAGAAATTGAATCAGTAATCAAAAATATCCCAAGAAACAAAATTCCTGGGCCAGATGGCTTCCAAGGGAAATTCTATCAGGAATTTAAAGAAGAATTAATACCTTTTCTTCCTGGGATCCCTGGGTGGCGCAGCGGTTTGGCGCCTGCCTTTGGCCCAGGGCGCGATCCTGGAGACCCGGGATCGAATCCCACGTTGGGCTCCCGGTGCATGGAGCCTGCTTCTTCCTCCGCCTGTGTTTCTGCCTCTCTCTCTTTCTCTGTGACTATCATAAATAAATAAAAATTAAAAAAAATAAAATAAAATACCTTTTCTTCCCAAACCATTCCAAAAATTAGAAGTAGAAGGAAAACTTCCAACTCATTCTATGAGGTTAGCATAAACTTGATACCAAAACAAAAAGCCCCGCTAAAAAGTAGAATTATAGGCCAATATCCATGAAGAAAATGGATGCAAAAATTATCAATAAAATATTAGCAAATCAAATCCAATTATACATTAAAAGAATTATTCACTACAATCAAGTGGAATTTACTTGATTGGGCTGCAAGTATGGTTCAATATTCACAAATCAGTCAATGTGATGCATCACATTAATAAAATAAAGGATAGGAACCATATGATTCTGTCATTAGGTGAAGAAAAATCATTTGACAAAATACAGTATCCATTCTTGATAAAAATCTTGAACAAAGTAGGGATAGAGGGAACATACCTCAACATCATAAAGGTCATATATGAAAGACCCAGAGCTAATATTCTCAATGGTTAAAAACTGAGAGCTTTTCCCCTAGAGTCAGGAATAAGACAGGGATATCTACTCTCATCATTACTATTTACCATAGCACTGGAAGTCTTAGGCTCAGGAATCAGACAACAAAAAGAAATAAAAGTCATCCAAACTGGCAAGAAAGAAGCCAAACTTTCACTTTTTGCAGGTGACATGATATTCTATGAAGAAAACCTGAAAGACTATACAAAAAAAATCCTTAAATTGAAACATTAATTCTGTAAAGTCACAGGATATAAAACCAACATATAGAAATCTGTTGCATTTCTACCAATAGTGAAATGGTAGAAAGAAATCAAGGAATCAATCCCATTTATAATTGCATCAAAACAATAAGACATAGAACTAAACCTAACCAACAAGATAAAAGATTTGTACTCTGAAAACTATAGAATGATTATAAAATAAATTGAAGAGGATGCAAAGAAATGGAAAAGCATTCTATGCTCATGTATTATTTAGCATTTATGAAAATGTCTATACTACCCAAAGCAATCTTTACATAAAAAGCAAACCCTATCAAAATATGACCAGTATTTTTCACAGAGCTAGAACAATCATAAAATTTATATGGAACCACAAAAGACCCCAAGTAACCAATGCAATCCTGAAAAAGAACAAAACTAGAGGCATCACAATTCCAGATTTTAAGCTATATTACAAAGCTGTAGTCATCAAGACAGTATGATATTGGTACAAAAACAGACACGTAGATCAATGGAACAGAATAGAAAACCCAGAAATGTACCCACAACTATATGTTCAACTGCTCTTCTACAAAATAGGAAAGGATATCCAATAGGGAAAAGACAGTCTCTTCAACAAATGATGCTGGGAAAACTGGACAGCAACATGCAAAAGAGTGAAACTGGATCACTTTCTTACACCATACACAAAACTAAATTCAGAATGGTTGAAAGACCTAAATGTGAGACAGGAAACCATCAAAATCCTAGAGGAGAATACATTCAGCAACCTCTTTGACCTCAGCCAGAGCAACTTCTTACTAAACATGTCACTGGAGGCAATAGAAACAAAAGTAAAACTGAACTTGTGACTTCATCAAGCTAAAAAGCTTCTGCACAGTGAAGGAAGCAATCAACAAAACTAAAAGGCAGCCTATGGAATGGGAGAAGATATTGGCAAATGACATATCTGATGAAAGATTAGAATAAAAAATCTATAAAGAACTTATCAAATCTAACACCCCTGAAACAAACAACCCTGTTAAGAAATGGGTAGAAGGGGTGCCTGGGTGACTCAGGTTAAATGTCTGCCTTTGGCCCAAGTCGTGATCCCAGAGTTCGGGGATCAAGTCCCACATCAGGCTCCTGGTAGGCAGTCTGCTTCTCCCTCTGCCTATGTCTCTGAATCTCTCTGTGTGTCTCTCATTAATAAATCAATAAAATCTAAAAAAAAAAAAAAAGAAATGGGAAAAAGATAGGAATAGACATTTTTCCAAGGAAGATATCCAGATGGCTAACAGACACATGAGAAACTCAACATGACCCATCATCAGGGAAATACAAATCAAAACCATGATGAACTACCACCTCACACTTGTCATAATGGCTAAAACTAATAACATAAGAAACAACAGGTAATGATGAGGATGCAGAGAAAGGGTAATCCTTTTGTACTATTGATGGAAATGCAAATTGGTGCAGTTACTCTGGAAAGCAGTATGGAAGATCCTCAAAAAGTTAAAAATAGAACTACCCTCCTATCCAGAAATTGTATTACAAGGTATTTACCCAAAGGATTCAGAAATACAGATTCAAAGGGGTACATGCACCCCAATGTTTATAGCAGCATCATCAACTATAATCAAACTGTAGAAAGAGCCAAAGTATCCTTTGGCTGATGAATTGATAAAGAAGATGTAGCATATATGCATAATGGAATATTACTCAGACATTAAAAAGAATGAAATTTTGCCATTTGCAGTGATGTGGATGGAACTAGGGTGTATTATGCCAAACAAAATGTCAGTCAGCAAAAGACAAATACCATATGATTTCACTCATCTGTGAAATTTAAGAAACAAAACATATGAACATATGGGAAGGGGGGAAAGGAGAGAAAGAAACAAACCATAAGACACTCTTAAGGATAGAGAACAAAATGAGGGTTAATGGATGGGCTACATGTGTGATTGGTATTAAAGAGAACACTTGTTTTGATGAGCACTGGGTGTTTTATGTAAGTGATGAATCACTGAATTCTACTCCTGATACCAAATTTGTACCATATGTTAATGAACTAAAATTTAAACAAAAACTACAAGAAAAAAGTTGCAATGAGACGTCGCCTCATATCTGTCATGTTGACTGAAAAACAAGATGCAACTGGTGCTGGTGAGGATATGGAGAAGTAGGAACTGTCATGTGCTGTTGATAGGAATGCAAAATTATGTATCCACTGTGGGAAAAAAAGTATGAAGGTTCCTCAAAAAGTTAAAGACAGAACTATGATAACTATGATCCAGTAATCATGATTCTGGAATTTTCCCTCAAAAATACAAAAACACTAATTCAAAGTGATACATGTACCTCTGTGTTTATAGCAGCATTATTTATAATAACCAAACTATGGAAGCACCCCAAGTATCCATTGACAGATGAGTGGATAAAGAAAATATCTATCTATCTATCTATCTATCTATCTATCTATCTATCTGTTTATCTAATCACTCAGCCATAAAAAAGAATGAAATCTTAATATTTGCCACAACATGATGGAGCTAAGAAGTATAATGCTAAGCGAAATAAGTCAGTCAGAGAAAGAAATATACCATATAATTTCACTCATGTGGTTTTTAAGAAACAAAGGAGCATGAAAAAAAAGAGAGAAACAAAAAGACACTTAACTATAGAGAACCAAATGATGGTTACCAGAGGGGAGGGGGGTGGGAAGAAGGGTTAAATAGGTGATGGGGATTAAAGAGTACAGCTTTCATGATGAGCATTGAGTAATGTAGAGAATTGTTGAATCACTATATTGTATTCCTGAAAATAATATAACACTGCAATAGTACAATTAAAATTAAAACTTAATAAAAAGTAAAATATACATTAAAATCACAAATATGTCAAAAATCCTCAGAAATGGTTATAACAACAAAAACGGCATCAGTATTTTGTAATAATGTGATGAAGTTTTTGGTGTGGAGGGGAGGGATTTGATTATGCTGATAAGTTAAGAGTGCTCTATTTAAGAATTTTGCTAGTAGTCAAACTTGACAGCATATAAAATGGCAAAAGAAGCCTAGTTAGGTGATATTGTAAGTCAGATTTCTGCACCATAAACCACAGGTGCTGAGAAGCAACTTTAATGAGAGAATATAAGAGAACACAAATTTAGTAGCAGTGGAACTAAATAATACAAAGACAGCTAAATTGGAGAATGATTAATGATGGCAAAATGGTAAAAACCAAGAGACCAGGTATTGCTACACAGCTGTGGCTTCTATTTAGAAATGGCTGGCTGCTTCCAGAAACTGTTGAGTCATAGGAAATATAAAATTTCCCTCACTGAAGCATATATCAGCTGCCCAAACCTCCTCCTTATCAGTCAAGCTTGTTGGCTTTTGATTCCACACAATCTTTGTGACACTGTTATCAATGATACTTCAGAAACATCTGCTCTAGAGTTATTTGTTGCCTGTTTGGCAGACAGAAAATCTAATGGCACCAAAAAAAGAATGACAAGACATCCATTAATGTGTAGTGGTGGAGATTTCAGGTTGTACTACAAAGCTGTGGTCATCAAGACAGTGTGGTACTGGCACAAAAATAGACACATAGATCAATGGAACAGAATAGAGAACCCAGAAGTGGACCCTGAAATGTATGGTCATCTAATATTCGATAAAGGAGGAAAGACTATCCATTGGAAGAAAGAAAGTCTCTTCAATAAATGGTGTTGGGAAAATTGGACATCCACATGCAGAAGAATGAAACTGGACCACTCTCTTTCACCATACACAAAGATAAACTCAAAATGGATGAGAGATCTAAATGTGAGACAAGATTCCATCAAAATCCTAGAGGAGAACACAGGCAACACCCTTTTTGAACTCGGCCACAGTAACTTCTTGCAAGATACATCCACAAAGGCAAAAGAAACAAAAGCAAAAATGAACTATTGGGACCTCATCAAGATAAGAAGCTTTTGCACAGCAAAGGATACAGTCAAAAAAACTAAAAGACAACCTACAGAATGGGAGAGGATATTTGCAAACGACATATCAGATAAAGGGCTAGTTTCCAAAATCTATAAAGAACTTATTAAACTCAACACCAAAGAAACAAACAATCCAATCATGAAATGGGCCAAAGACATGAAGAGAAATCTCACAGAGGAAGACATGGACATGGCCAACATGCACATGAGAAAATGCTCTGCATCCCTTGCCATCAGGGAAATACAAATCAAAACCACAATGAGATACCACCTCACACCAGTGAGAATGGGGAAAATTAACAAGGCAGGAAACAACAAATGTTGGAGAGGATGCGGAGAAAAGGGAACCCTCTTACACTGTTGGTGGGAATGTGAACTGGTGCAGCCACTCTGGAAAACTGTGTGGAGGTTCCTCAAAGAGTTAAAAATAGACCTGCCCTACGACCCAGCAATTGCACTGTTGGGGATTTACCCCAAAGATTCAGATGCAACGAAACGTCGGGACACCTGCACCCCGATGTTTCTATCAGCAATGGCCACAATAGCCAAACTGTGGAAGGAGCCTCGGTGTCCATCGAAAGATGAATGGATAAAGAAGATGTGGTTTATGTATACAATGGAATATTACTCAGCGATTAGAAACGACAAATACCCACCATTTGCTTCAACGTGGATAGAACTGGAGGGTATTATGCTGAGTGAAATAAGTCAATCGGAGAAGGACAAGCAGTGTATGTTCTCATTCATTTGGGGAATATAAATAATAGTGAAAGGGAATATAAAGGAAGGGAGAAGAAATGTTGGGAAATATCAGGAAGGGAGACAGAACATAAAGACTCCTAACTCGGGGAAACGAACTAGGGGTGGTGGAAGGGGGGAGGAGGGCAGTTGTTGGAGGGGAATGGGTGACGGGCACTGAGGTGGACACTTGACGGGATGAGCACTGGGTGTTTTTCTGTATGTTGGTAAATTGAACACCAATAAAAATTAATTAAAAAAAAATAAAAATAAAAAAATAAAAATAAAAAAAAAATAATAATAATAATGTGTAGTGGTGGTAAGAAATAACACAATAACAATTATCAGGGTCTGCCAAATATGTCAGCATTTCAATACCTATGTAAACTACTAATACAGAGTTGGAAAGATTCTTCACTGTTCATAATGTCACTGACAAATAAGTCAATGAATGACTTAAATTATTGCCCAGCAGAAAATATACAATGTTGTCTATATGTTAAAACAAGACTAATATAAAGATGATGGTATGTCATTTGTAGCACAATTTGATTATTTTTATTCATACATATTACTTAGAGTGGCGGTTTATATCTAGTGCTCTTTTAGCCCAATATTAATTTTTTATTCACTTACTTGCAGTCTGATAAATATTTGAGTTTCTACTCTTCTAGGTGCTGAGGATATACCAATGAGTAAAACAGATAAAAATTCTTGCCTTCATGTGGCTTGTATTCTAATGCCATAAGAAAAATAAAAACAAACAAATATGATGTATAGTGATAAGTGTTACAAAGAGAGGTAAAGTATGGAATGGGAGTTGGGACTAGAAAGAGGAGTCTGAAGGTTTTTTAAAGCTCTTTAGGGGAAACCAAAGAAGGCTTGTCTAATAAGTTGAAGAGGCAAGAGAAGCAAGAGAAGCTTGTTGGAGCTCTTCTTGGTCTGCCCACATCCTCCCTCCATGTACCAACCACAACCACAACCCCAAGACCCAGGGCTTGCCAAGCAAGGCCAAGCCTATCAAAAAGGGGTTGCAGGTACCAAATCCAACCCACTCCTGACTGGTACCCAGACTTGGCTGCCTGACCCCAGGGGCCTCAGCTCCCAGCTGACCCTGTCCCCAGGCTTGCCAACCATGCTGGTCCCCACCCACCTCCTACCCACAGAAACTGAGCCAAACACAAAATCTGTCCCCATGGCTCAAAGCTCCTGCAGCTGTGAGCAGGAGCTGGGGGCTCTTGTGCCCTTGAATGCCAGTCCACAAGTGGGTCAGCTCCATGAGACCCATGCATACTTTCCTGTTACACAAAAAATACAGAGGCCAATATTGCTGGGTCAGTGACAATGAAAATGAAACAGGATTCCATCTTAACTATCATAAAACTACTTTCCTTTTTGACTTCGAGGCCTTCCTAGCTGAGGATGATTTGTAAAATTTAAGAGTCATCAAGATGACACTCTAACATTCTCCCTTCCAGATGCTTGCTAGCAGAGACAAGTATATTGCAGAATACTATTAGGAATGAACTCTACTGAAAAGGAGAGTTCTTGTATGCTGATACAAATTAAGCACAACATTAGTGAAAACATGTGTGAACAAATTTCTCAACTTGGAGAGATTACATTAGCAAATGCAAAATTGTCCCATTTTGTCTCTTGTATCTTCCCTGCTTCTGAGAAAGAGATTTGAAAGAATCAAAATGAGAACGGAGGGGAATTGATATCAGCAGTAGACAGGTATAGTAGGTTATCCAGAGAATAAACATTCACATCTTCCCTTCCTCAAATTTATTAATATCTAAGAGAACCCACAAGTCAGTATTAGGTTCTGTGTTCATCCATTTCTTTTTATCTGTTTCTTTGGAGTTTTATATGCAGATAAAATAATATGCCTAATCTTCATAATAATATTTATTCCTTTTTTATTAGAAAAATGTGTGCCAAATCAATTTTCTAACAGTATATAAGAGAATAACCATGAGGAAGAATACGAGCAACTAAATATTAGTCATTTGAAGTTAAAATGGAGAAAATTTATATTCCATTCAAGGATTTTAAGGTTGTTTTTTCTATTCAGTGTTCACTTTTCATTATGAAAAATGCTTTTAGAAACAAGAACCATTTGGGAAACCAAACTTGATTATACCTCATACTAAATGATATTACCATCCCTCCAGAATCTCTGCAGCCCTCTGCCCCCACCCTCTTTAGCTTCTCTTAATGCTACTTCTTAAGAATGGAAAAACATAACACTAAGTTTTCATTTTTCTGAAAATATATCTTCCTTACTTTAACTGTACTGTACATTGTTTTTTTTTTTTGATGGCCTGGAGCATGCTGCATCAGCAATCAAAGAATCAAGAATGTTAGAAAAACATTTTGTGAAATACAGTTCCAAGTAAAGTGAATACTCAGCAAGCATGTTCCTGCCTTTGTGTGTCATGGTTTGCCAACTTGTTATGTACAAATGTGATTCATGTGACTCTTACAGTCTGTGTGTATTTGCAGCAGTACTTCTGGCATTCTAAGATAGGTTGTGCTACTTATTTTAGGCATAGAAAACGACTAATACATTTGCCTTTGGAAAATGTAATGGTGGGGATCCTTGGGTGGCTCAACGGTTTAGCACCTGCCTTCGGCCCAGGGTGTGATCCTGGAGTCTCAGGATTGAGTCCTGCCTCAGACTCCCTACATGGAGCCTGCTTCTCCCTCTGCCTGTGTGTGTGTGTCTCATTAAAAAATAAATAAAATCTTTAAAAAAATGTATAGAAAAACTATGTATTCTAGTCAACATCTGTAAAATTTGTTTTGCTCAAGACTGGCTTTTATTTTTACTTGATGATGATAAGCTAGCTATTCATTAGTTTCAAAAATATGCATCCTTGCATGGGATATTTCTATCCTCCCTTAATTTATTTTCTTCATAGGATATGGATGTTAAAGGAATTTGACTGGGTAAAGGTATTTTTAGAATTTGTGGCCATATCAACATTTTCTTTTAAAACAGCTGTAAAAAGACAAACCAGAAATGAAAAATTATAGGCAGGCCAGAAATAGGTAAGGAGATATAAAAACACTCCAGCTCTTTAACTTTTAGCCTGTTAATTTCTAGGTGATTGCTTCCTATGTATGATACTAAGTAAAAAAAATGTTAGATTAACAGGAATGTCATGAGCATACTCTTGTAAAAAGTTACTGGTAAATAAAAATTAAAACATAATGCTTGTAAAATGGGGGCAAAACTGCTCACTTGCACAATTTAATTGGAAATTAAATCCTTTTAAACATAGACCACTATGAAAAGTCGCAGTAAATCTCAGACTCATATATATGCCTCATCTAAGCATTTTCACCCATACATTTTACAAATCACTCAAATTTAGAATGGACAAAATTGAACAAACTCTTTCCTTAAACCTTGTCCTCCTTCAGTGGTTTATATCTGATTATGCAAGCAAGAAACCTGGGAGTCATCCTTGACTCTTATCAGGGAGGTAGACCTTCTTCTGCCCTACAAGGTCTTTCTTGTTGGACTTAGAATCACATTGACATGAGACAAATTAACGGGAGAAAATCAAAGTTAGTAGGTGTATGGGAATCCACACAGACACAGAATTTCCAAGATAATGAGGAAACATGAAACTTATATGAACTAAGGAGAGAGATGGGATCTGAGGATACATAGGGGAGGAAGGCCATTAGCAGGAAAGCACAAGGACACATTTTGGAAAACCAAGTTTGCCCTATTGTACAGATTAAGTTTCTTAGGCAAAGGTAGTTTTGATTAATAGCTCTTTTCCTGGTATAGACTCTCCTATCCAATTTAAATTTATAGAGTTGAAGAGGAGAAAGAGAGCTTTTCTTGCATCTTCTAGGTTTTGATTACTTTTTTTTATTACTTTTTTTTAAAATTGGAGTTCAATTTGCCAAAATATAGCATATCACCCAGTGCTCATCCCGTCAAGTGACCCCTCAGTGCCCATCATCCAGTCACCCCAACCACCTGCCCACCTCCCCTTCCACTACCCCTTGTTCGTTTCCCAGAGTTAGGAGTCTCTTATGTTCTGTCATCCTCACTGATATTTTCACTCATTTTCTCTCCGTTTTCCTTTTATTCCTCTTCACTATTTTTTATATTCCCCAAATGAATGAGAACATATAATGTTTGTCCTTCTCCGATTGACTTATTTCACTCAGCATAATACCCTCCAGTTCCATACACGTCGAAGCAAATGGTGGGTATTTGTCGTTTCTAATGGCTGAGTAATATTCCATTGTATACATAAACCACATCTTCTTTATCCATTCACCTTTTGATGGACACCGAGGCTCCTTCCACAGTTTGGCTATTGTGGACATTGCTGCTGTAAACATTGGGTGCAGGTGTCCGGGCATTTCACTGCATCTGTATCTTTGGGGTAAATCCCCAACAGTGCAATTGCTGGGTCATAGGGTCACTCTATTTTTAACTCTTTGAGGAACCTCCACACAGTTTTCCAGCGTGACTGTAGCAGTTCACATTCCTACCAACAATACAAGAGTTTTTCCACATCCTCTCCAACAGTTGTTGTTTCCTGTCTTGTTAATTTTCCCCATTCTCACTAGTGTGAGGGGGTATCTCATGGTGGTTTTGATTTGTATTTCCCTGATGGCACATGATGCAGAGCATTTTTTCATGTGCTTATTGGCCATGTCTAGTCTTCCTCCGTAAAATTTCTGTTCATGTCTTTTGCCCATTGAATGATTGGATTGTTTGTTTCTTTGCTGTTGAGTTTAATAAGTTCTTTATAGATCTTGGATACTAGCCCTTTATCTGATAGGTCATTTGCAAATATCTTCTCCCATTCTGTAGGTTGTCTTTTAGTTTTGTTGACTGTTTCCTTTGCTGTGCAGAAGCTTTTGATCTTCATGAAGTCCCAATAGTTCATTTTTGCTTCTGTTTCCCTTGCCTTCATAGATATATCCTTCAAAAAGTTGCCGTGGCCAAGTTCAAGAACTGTGTTGCCTGTGTTCTCTAGGGTTTTGATGGATTCTTGTCTCACATTGAGATTTTCATCCATTTTGAGTTTATCTTTGTGTATGGTGTAAGAGGGTTTTGATTACTTTTAAATAATGTTCATGCCAAAGTGGCCCATCTTGGGCAGCCTGCCCTTGGCCCTTATATTTTTCTCTTTTCCCTAATACCACACAGTCAGTTAATCATAAAAAGTTTTGTCAACCTTATATCTAAGATATCTCTCAAATATTTCAAATATGACTGCTTTCTTATTCTCACTGTCACACCCTTAGTACTAGCTATCACAGATCCTTACCTAAACTACAATAATATTCTTCTAAGTAGTTTTTTTTTAATTGGAATGGTCTTTTAAAAATACCTTTTGAAGGGCACGTGGGTGGCTCAGTTGGCTAAATGTCTGCCTTCAGCTCAGATCATGATCCCAGGATCCTGGGATGGAGTCCCACATCTGTCTCCCTACTCAGAGGGGACCCTGCTTCTCCCTCACTCTCTGCCTGCACTCCCCTGCATGTGCTCTGTCTCTCTGTCTGTCAAATGAATAAATTAAAACAGTCTTAAAAAGGCCTTTTAATTCTGCTATTCTCTTAGAAAACTGTAATTGTTTTATATTGCTCTTAAGATGAAGACTAAAAATTTTAATATAGCCCTTAAGAACATGTTTCACCCCACTCTCCATTCACTTTTTGAATTGTTCCCAAACTGACTCACTTTTAATTCCTGCAATTAACACTATTCTCTATTCTCCCTACCTCAGGACCTTCCCACATGCTCTTCCCTCTAGAATTGTCTTTCCCCCTTTCAATTCTTAATTTAGGGCAGATATACTTATTAAGTACTCCGTAAATACTTCCAGAGTATTCCACAAAATTGTCATTCAACAGTTAAGTTCTGAAGTAGTTTTAATTGCCTTTTCAATGTGAATATAAGTTCTAGGAAGGCTAGTACCACTTCTCTTTCACTGTCATGTTCCCTAGTACCTATTGTTGGACAGAAAAATTTTCATTTCTAGGTTTTTTGGGTGGTCTAATAATTAAATTGATATAAAACAGATTGACAGAAAGCAAACAAAAGTTTAATACTTCTTGTATACATAACAGATACCCAGGAAAAATGAGTAACTCCCTGAAATTGCCAAAACCATCACCTTAAATACTACTTAGCTAAATACAAAAAAATGCTGAAGTTGGGGAGTCAGTTATGGCAGGTTACCAGGAAAGTAAAGTTCTTATGTGATTTAAATCCTTGCCCTTTCCTTGGGTCATCTCCCCTTTCCTGGTACAGCATGGAAAACACCCTTAAAAATGGAGATTTCTCTTATGAATATAAATGTCTCTTACAGAAGCGTAACTTCTACTCAGTTTTCAGAACTCCATCTGAGTCTGCATTTTCTTAAAAATAACTAGTTTAGGGAACCTGGGTAGCTCACTTGGTTAAGCATCTGCCTTCAGCTTGAGTCATGGTCGCGGGGTCTGAGATCAAGTCCTTCATCAGGCTTCCTGCTTAGTGGGGAAACTGCATCTCCCTCTCCCTCTCACTGCCCCTGCCCTCATGCTCTCTCTCAAATAAATAAATAAAATCTTTAAAAAATAACTAGTTTAAAATAATTGATACTGAAAAGAGGTATATTTTTAGGGTAGCAAAATCTTCTCCCCTTCAGTATCAAACACCATGTACATAGTAAATTGCATAACATATACATTTTATTGAATGGATATTGAGTACTTTAAAATGAAATAATATTATTTAAAAGTTATCTCAGATATTGTATTTTCACAAATCCCACATTTGCTCTTTAATTGCAGTATCTCAGTGGTCAGGCACACACAGCTGACCAAAAGAATATTACCCAATAGTATCAATTTTAAAAATGGAAAATTGATTTATCTATTTTCTAGATAATTCTCAAGGTTTTGCATTTGTGTCATTTGTAGACATGAAAGGTAGAGTAACTAAATCAGGACAGAATTCCTTTATTTTCCTTTAATCATAAAATACAAGATATGCCCTTAGGAAAGAGTAAAAAAAAAAAAGGCATGAAAGATGATTGTTTTCATTAAGAGTATCCTTTTTTTTTTGTCGTTAGATCACTCAGGTTATATTTAAGATACATTGAATCATATGTATTGATGTTATTATGTGAATTTCCTTTGATTCCCTGAAAATTCCATATAACATTTACATATAATTGTAGGGACATATATTTAATACATTATTAAGTGGTGTAATTTAGATCATAAAAGCAAATATCGATTCACCTTTGATGATCCTTTCATCTTTCATGTCAGAACACTATTTTCTTTTGCTATTCCCATATCCAATTTCCACCAGGGTAGTATTCCTAAACTATACACACACACACACACACACACACACACACACACACACACACTGATTTGTAAGGGATGACCTTCTATCTTTTATCTTTTAATTTTAATTTTATTTCTTTATTTAAATGTTTTTATTGGGGTTCAATTTGTCAACATATAGCATAACACCCAGTGCTCATCCTGCCAACTGCCACCTCACTGCCCATCACCCAGTCACCCCAACCCCTACCCACTTCCCCTTCAACTACCTCTTGTTCATTTCCCAGAGTTAAGTGTCTCTCATGTTTTGTTACCCTCACTGTTATCTTCAACATTTTATTCCGTTTCCCTTTATTCCCTTACACTAATTTTTATATTCCCCAAATGAATGAGACCATATAATGTTTGTCCTTTTCCGATTGACTTATTTCACTCAGCATAATACCCTCTAGGCCCCTCCATGTCAAAGCAAATAGTGGGTATTTGTCATTTCTAATGGCTGAGTAATATTCCATTGTATACATATACCACATCTTCTTTACCCATTCATCTTTTGATGGACACCAAGGCTCCTTCCAAGGGTTGTCTATTGTGGACATTGCTGCTACAAACATTGGGGTGCAGGTGTCCCTGAGTTTCACTGCATCTGTATCTTTGGGGTAAATCCCCAGCAGGGCAATTGCTGGGTCATAGGGTCACTCTATTTTTAACTCTTTGAGGAACCTCTACACAGTTTTCCAGAATGGCTGTAGCAGTTCACATTCCCACCAACAATACAAGAGGGTTCCCCTTTCTCCACATCCTCTCCAACATTTGTTGTTTCCTGTCTTGTTAATTTTCCCCATTCTCACTGGTGTGAGGTGGTATCTCATTGTGGGTTTGATTTGTATTTCTCTGATATCAAGTGATGAGTAGCATTTTCTCATGTGCTTGTTGGCCATGTCTATGCCTTCCTCCGTGAAATTTCTGTTCATGTCTTTTGCCCATTGAATGATTGGATTGTGTGTTTCTTTGCTGTTGAGTTTAATAAGTTTTTTATAGATCTTGGATACTAGCCCTTTATCTGATAGATCATTTACAAATATCTTCTCCCATTCTTATAGGTTGTCTTTGAGTTTTGTTGACTGTTTCCTTTGCTGTGCAGAAGCTTCTTATCTTGATGAAGTCTCAATAATTCATTTTTGCTGTTGTTTCTCTTGCCTTCATGGATGTATCTTGCAAGAAGTTGCTGTGGCCAAGTTCAAAAAGGGTGTTGCCTGTGTTCTCCTCTAGGATTTTGATGGAATCTTGTCTAACATTGAGATCTTTCATTCATTTTGAGTTTATCTTTGTGTATGGTGTAAGAGAATGGTCCAGTTTCATTCTTCTGCATGTGCCTGTCCAGTTTTCCCAGCACCATTTATTGAAGAGACCGTCTTTTTTTCCAGTGGATAGTCTTTCCTGCTTTCTCGAATATTAGCTGACCATAAAGTTGAGGGTCCACTTCAGTTCTCTATTCTGTTCCATTAATCTATGTGTCTGTTTTTGTGCCAGTACCACACTGTCTTGATGACCACAGCTTTGTAGTACAACCTGAAATCTGGCATTGTGATGCCCCCAGCTATGGTTTTCTTTTTTAAAATTCCCCTGGCTCATGGGGGTCCTTTCTGATTCCACACAAATCTTAAGATAATTTATTCCAACTCTCTGAATAAAGTCCCTGTTATTTTGATAGGGTTTGCATTAAATGTTTAAATTGCCCTGGGTAGCATGGACATTTTCACAATATTAATTCTTCCAATCCATGAGCATGGAATATTTTTCCATATCTTTGTGTCTTCCTCAATTTCTTTCAGAAGTGTTCTGTAGTTTTTAGGGTATAGATCCTTTACTTTGGTTAGGTTTATTCCTAGGTATCTTATGCTTTTGGGTGCAATTGTAAATGGGATTGACTCCTTAATTTCTCTTTCTTCAGTCTCATTGTTAGTGTATAGAAATGCCACTGATTTCTGGACATTAATATTTTATCCTGCCACACTGCTGAATTTCTTTTTTTAAACAATTTTTTTAAATTTTTATTTATTTATGATAGTCACAGAGAGAGAGAGAGAGGCAGAGACACAGGCAGAGGGAGAAGCAGGCTCCATGCACCGGGAGCCCGATGTGGGATTTGATCCCGGGTCTCCAGGATCGCGCCCTGGGCCAAAGGCAGGCGCCAAACCGCTGCGCCACCCAGGGATCCCAACTGCTGAATTTCTGTATGAGTTCTAGCAATGTTGGGGTGGAGTCTTTTGGGTTTTCTATGTACAGTATCATGTAGGGATGACCTTCTAAAATAGAATTTGCCTTTCAAATAAAATGTTTGGATAGAAAGGGATTGGAATACAAATAATGAAATTATAGCAATGAATGACTGCCATACTATCATTAAAGTGTATATTTTTGAACTTGGGATCTAGTCCAATAAAATTTACTTAGAATATCCACTAAAAATAGTAAGAAATAAAACAAGTATTATGCTAGAAATACTTGATGCTGCAACATCTAAGAACACTTAGAAAATATGAATCTCAAGGCCTTGCATATCTGGGAAGATCTTTGTGGAAATGATATAAAGCCAATAATTAGAAATGTAGAGATAAAAATAATATATACTGGGGAGATGGGGCAAGATGGAGGAAGAGTAGGGTTTATAGCAGCAATGTCCACAATAGCCAAACTGTGGAAGGAGCCTCGGTGTCCATCAAAAGATGAATGGATAAAGAAGATGTGGTATTTGTATAAAATGGAATATGACTCAGCCATTAGAAACGACCAATACCCACCATTTGCTTTGACGTGGATGGAACTGGAGGATATTTTGCTGAGTGAAATAAGTCAATTGGAGAAGGGCAAACATATTATGGTCTCATTCATTTGGGGAATATAAAAAATAGTGAATGGGAATAAAGGGGAAAGGAGAAAAAATGAGTGGGAAATATCAGAAAGGGAGACAGAACCTGAGAGACTCCTATCTCTGGGAAACGAACTAGGGGTGGTGGAAGGAGAGGTGGGCGAGGGGTGGGGGTGACTGGGTGATGGGCACTGAGGTAGGCACTTGATGGGATGAGCACTGGTTGTTATTCTGTATGATGGCAATTGAACACCAATAAACAATAAATTAAAAAATAATATATATTTAGTAAATTCAATAGATGGGATAGCCATTCTCCACTATCAACATCCCCCATCAGAATGTACATTTATTACAATTGAATATTGAAGCGGTTCAGGACAGATCCCACCAGAATGTAACTCTCTGACATGTGAATTATTTTGAGCTGAAGACATTTGAGACCCTGGAGCTTAAGAGAAAATTTGCCTTTCCCTTAGCCACACAGAAGAATCTAAACTGTGGGTCTTTCCCAGAATAAGGGTTATTAACAGAGATAAATTTTATATGAGTGACCCATCTATATGGCAGGGCAAATGGCAAATTATCAAACATCTTGTCTTCTTATTGCCCTGTGAAGTGTATTCTTTTCCTCTGAAGTCCCAGGCCCCTAACTCTGTCTTCTTAGTTCAGAATGACATATATATTTAATGTTTCTTATTTTGGAATTTTCTATACAATTTTCCATTGTATACAGAATTTTCATGTCTGTGTGGATTCTTCCTACATATGTCTATTAAATTTTATTTTCTCCTGTTAATCTGTCTCGTGTCAATTTGATTTTTAGTCTAGCTAGAAGTACCTTCAAGGGAACAGAAGTACTTTCTCCCTGAAAAGAGAGTGCTCCAACAGTCTACATTGACACATCATTATTACTCAAACTCCATAGTTTACATTAAGATTTGCTTGAGGTGCTATACATTTAATGGGTTTTGACAAATGTATAATGACATGTACCCACCATTATAATATCACACTGAGATAGGAAGCTGAAGGGACTTCAAGAAGAACTGCTTTTTTCTGTTTCTTTTCCTTGCTAGGATTACCTAACTACTCTCCCAACATTGTACCACCTTGTTGGTACATGGTGGAAGTAGAAGCTCATCTTCTAATTGGGCGCCAGTGACAACTGGAGGCAGATGGAGTGTGAACTAGCCTTGCTTGAGATCACCACTTTCAGTCTTGTTGCTGCTTGGTTGGTGTGGTGGTTTAGCTCCCCAGTGAATCTTGTTAACCTCTAGGGTACGAAGAAAGTGGGATATAGTAAGTACCCCATCAATTTGTTCATTTTCCTATCTACTGAGTAGCGATAGAAGCACAGCTTACATTAGGGTAATGGTAACTACCCGTGGGGAGATTAGGAGCACTCTCTCACTTTTCAGAGAGAGGATAGAATATCATTTTCCTGTTTGGCCTGCCAGTACCATCTGTCAGGGGAAGTAGAGCACTATCTGCTTTCATTAGAAAGGAATGGAAGAATAGCTCTCTGCTAGGCTCCACCAATACCAGCCAGCAGGAGAATTGGAGAATGTTCTCTGCTTTAACAGTGCTAGAGGACAACCTTGCTGAAACTACAATAAGGGTAGAAGATGGGGGAGTGGCTTCTATTGGTGTTTGATTAGAATAAGGGAGTGTTATGGAATAAATTGTGCCCTCTCCCACCAAATTCATATGTTGAAGCTTTAACCCCTAATGTGATTATATTTGGAGATAGGGTCTGTAAGGAGGCAATTAAAATTAAATTAAGTCATAATAGTGAGCCTATTCTGATAGGACTGGTGTTTTTATAAGAAGGAGAAGAGACACCAGAAATCTTTTTCTGTCTGTGTGACAGAGGAAAGGCTATGTGAGAACATAGCAAGAAGAAGGTAGCTGTCTCCAAGCCAAGAAGAGAGGTCTCACCAGAAATAAATTCTGACCTGTGATCCTGGACTTAATAACCTCCAGACTGTGAGAACATAAATGTCTGTTGGTAAAAGGCACTCCAGTCTGGAATTTTTAAAATTCCCCTGGCTATTCGAGGTCTTTTCTGATTACACACAAATCTTAAAATAATTTGTTCTAACTCTCTGAAGAAAGTCCATGGTATTTTGATAGGGATTGCATTAAACGTGTAAATTGCCCTGGGTAACATTGACATTTTCACAAAATTAATTCTTCCAATCCATGAGCATGAAATATTTTTCAATATCTTTGTGTCTTCCTCAAAGTCTTTCAGAAGTCTTCTATAGTTTTTAGGGTATAGATCCTTTGCCTCTTTGGCTAGATTTATTCCTAGGTATCTTATGATTTGGAGTGCAATTGTAAATGGGATGGACTCCTTAATCTCTCTTTCTTCAGTCTCATTGTTAGTGTATAGAAATGCCACTGACTTCTGGGCATTGATTTTGTAACGTTCCACACTGCCAAATTGCTGTATGAGTTCTAGCAATCTTGGGATGGAGTCTTTTGGGTTTTCTATGTAGAGTATCATGTCATCTGCAAAGAGGGAGAGTTTGATTTCTTTGCCAATTCGAATGCCTTTAATGTCCTTTTGTTGTCTGATTGCTGAGGCTAGGACTTCCAGTACTATGTTGAACAGCAGTGGTGAGAGTGGACATCCATGTCCTGTTCCTGATCTTAGGGGAAAGGCTCCCAGTGCTCCCCCATTGAGAATTATATTTGCTGAGGGCTTTTCGTAAATGGCTTTTAAGATGTTGAGGAATGTTCCCTCTATCTCGACACTCTGAAGAGTTTTGATCAAGAATGGATGCTGTATTTTGTCAAATGCTTTCTCTGCATCTAATGAGAGGATCATATGGTTCTTGGTTTTTCTCTTGCTGATATGATGAATCAAACTGATTGTTTTACGAGTGTTGAACCAGCCTTGTGTCCTGGGAATAAATCCTACTAAGTCATGGTGAATAATTTTCTTAATGTGTTGCTGGATCCTATTGGCTAGTATCTTGTTGAGAATTTTTGCATCCATGTTCATCAGGGATATTGGTCTATAATTATCGTTTTTGGTGAGGTCTTTGTCTTGTTTTGGAATTAAGGTGATCCTGGCCTCGTAGAATGAATTTGGAAGTACTCCATCTCTTTCTATCTTTCCAAACAGCTTTAATAGAATAGGTATAGTTTCTTCTTCAAACGTTTGATAGAATTCCCCTGGGACCATCTGGCCCTGGACTTTTGTGTCTTGGGAGGTTTTTGATGACTGCTTCAATTTCCTCCCTGGTTATTGGCCTGTTCAGGTTTTCTATTTCTTCCTGCTCCAGTTTTGGTAGTTTGTGGCTTTCCAGAAATGCATCCATTTCTTCTAGATTGCCTAATTTATTGGCGTATAGCTATTCATAATAGGTTTTTAAAATCGTTTGTATTTCCTTGGTGTTGGTAGTGATCTCTCCTTTCTCATTTATGATTTTATTAATTTGAGTCTTTTCTCTCTTCTTCTTAATAAGGCTGGTGAATGGTTTATCTATCTTATTAATTCTTTCAAAGAACCGATTCCTGGTTTTGTTGATTTGTTCCAGCGTTCTTCTGGTCTCGATTTCATTGAGTTCTGCTCAAATCTTTATTAACTCCCTTCTTCTGCTGGGTGTAGGATCGATTTGCTGTTTTTTATCTAGCTCCTTTAGGTGTAAGGTTAGCTTTTGTATTTGAGTTCTTTCCAGTTTTTGAATGGATGCTTGTATTGTGATGTATTTCCCCCTCAGGACTGCTTTTGCTGCATCCCAAAGATTTGGAACAGTTGTATCTTCATTCTCATTAGTTTCCATGAATCGTTTAAGTTCTTTCTTAATTTCCTGGTTGTCCCTTTCATCTTTTAGCAGGATGGTCCTTAATCTCCACGTGTTTGAAATCCTTCCAAACTTCTTGTTGTGATTTAGTTCTAATTTCAAGGCATTATGATCTGAGAATATGCAGTGGATGATCCCAATCTTTTGGTATTGGTTCAGACCCGATTTGTGACCCAGTATGTGGTCTATTCTGGAGAAAGTTCCATGTACACTTGAGAAGAATGTGTATTCAGTTGAGTTTGGATGTGAAGTTCTGTAGATATCTATGAAATCCATCTGGTCCAGTGTATCATTTAAAGCTCTCGGTTCTTTGGAGATATTGTGTTTAGAAAACCTATTGAGTGTAGAAAGAGCTAGATTGAAGTCACCAAGTCTAAGTGTATTATTATCTAAGGATGTCTTAACTTTGGTTATTAATTGATTGATATATTTGGCAGCTCCCACATTCGGGGCATATATATTGAGGATTGTTAAGTCCTCTTGTTGGATAGATCCTTGAAGTATGAGATAGTGTCCCTCTTCATCTCTCACTACAGTCTTCGGGGTAAATTTTAGTTCATCTGATATGAGGATGGCTACCCCTGCTTTCTTTTGAGGACCATTTGAATGGTAAATGGTTCTCTAACCTTTTATTTTCAGCCTGTAGGTGTTATTCTGTCTAAAATGCATCTCTGATAGACAGCAAACAGATGGGTCCTGCTTTTTTATCCAGTCTGACACCCTGTGCGTTTTGATGGGGTCATTAAGCCCGTTCACGTTCAGAGTTACTATTGAAAGACATGAGTTTAGTGTAATCATGAAATATATTCAGTCCTTGTTTTTGTGGATTGTTCCACTGGACTTCTTCTTAAAGGGGAATTCTTAGAGTCCCCCTTTCAATTTATTGCAGAGCTGGTTTGGAGGTCACATATTCTTTCAGTTCCTGCCTGTCTTGGAAGCTCTTTATCTCTCCTTCCATTCTGAATGAGAGCCTTTCTGGATAAAGTGTTGTTGGTTGCATGTTTTTCTCATTTAGAGCCCTGAATATATCCTGCCAGCCCTTTCTGGCCTGCCAGGTCTCTGTGGAGAGGTCTGCTGTTATCCTAATACTCCTCACCATAAAAGTCAGGGATTTCTAGTCTCTTGCTGCTTTAAGGATCTTCTCTTTACCTTTGGAATTTGCAAGCTTAACTATTAAATGTCGAGGTGTTGAACGGTTTTTATTGATTTTAGAGGGGGATCTCTCTATTTCCTGGATCTGAATGCCTGTTTCCCCTCCCAGATTAGGAAAGTGTTCAGCTATGATTTGTTCAAATACATATTCTGGACCTCTGTCCCTTTCGGCGTTCTCGGGAACCCCAACTAAACGTAGGTTTTTCTTCCTCAGGCTGTCAACTATTTCCCTTAATCTATCCTCATGGTCTTTTAGTTGTTTGTCTCTTTTTTCCTCAGTTTCCCTCTTTGCCATCTACTTGTCTTCTATGTTACTCACTCGTTCTTCCATCTCGTTAACCCTCGTCGTTAGGACTTCTAGTTTGTATTGCATCTCATTCAATTGATTTTTAATTTCTGCCTGATTAGATCTAAATTCTGCAGTCATGAAGTCTCTTGAGTCCTTTATGCTTTTTTTCTAGAGCCACCAGTGGCTTAATAATAGTGCTTCTGAATTGGCTTTCTGACATTGAATTGTATTGCAGATTTTGTAACTCTGTGGAAAGAGGACTGTTTCTGATTCTTTCTTTTGAGGTGAGGTTTTCCTTGTAGTCATTTTGCTCAGTGCAGAGTGGCCAAAAACAAGTTGTATCGGGAAAACAGAAAAAGAGAGGAGAGAAAGAAGGAAAGAAAAGAGAAAAAAAAAAGAAGAAAAGGAAGAAAAAAAGAGAAGAAAAAGAGAAAGAAAAAGAAAGAAAGGAAAAAAGTGTGGGGGAAGCAAACAGAAATCAAAAAGCAAAAAAAAAAAAAGAAAAGAAAGGAAAGGAAATAAAGAAATAAATGAAAAAAGAAAAAGAAAAGAAGAAAAGAAAAGAAAAGCAAGAAGAGAAAAGAAAAGAAAGAAAAGAAAAGAAAGAAAAAAAGAAAAGAAAAGAAAGAAAAAAAGAAAAGAAAAGAAAGAAAAAAAGAAAAGAAAAGAAAAGAAAAGAAAAGAAAAGAAAAGAAAGAAAAGAAAAGAAAAGAAAAGAAAAGAAAGGAAAAGAAAAGAAAGGAAAAGAAAAGAAAAAACATGGGGGAGTATCAGGAAGGGAGACAGAACATAAAGACTCCTAACTCGGGGAAACGAACTAGGGGTGGTGGAAGGGGGGAGGAGGGCGGGTGTTGGAGGGGAATGGGTGACGGGCACTGAGGTGGACACTTGACGGGATGAGCACTGGGTGTTTTTCTGTATGTTGGTAAATTGAACACCAATAAAAATTAATTAAAAAAAAAAGAAAAGAAAAGAAAAGAAAAGAAAGGAAAGGAAAAGAAAAGAAAGGAAAAGAAAAGAAAAAACATGGGGGAGTATCTTCTGATTCTGTATACTTTAAGTCCCTTGACTTCCCCTGGAACTGGTCCGTCTAGCTGGTCTTCTGGGGGAGGGGCCTGCTCTGCTGATTTTCAGGTGTTAGCACTTGGGGGAGCTGCTCTGCCCCTGCCTGGTGCAGGGCTCAGTGAGTGATGTTTAAGCTGCTTATCTGGTGAGGCCATTGTGAAGCTCAGTGGCGGTTGTTCACCACGTGAGGCTCCAGGAGGAACAACCACAGTGGCGGGGGCAGCTCTGGAGCCCTGGATTCACCTCGCGCAGTAACTCCGGGGCTCTCAGTCTGCAGGGCCTGGAGGCTCCGGGGCGGGGCCGCTGATCTGCTCAGCTCAGGGAAGGAGCGTCCTTGCTGTCCTGGGCCCTCCTGGCCTCTGCCTGTCCCGGGGGGAGGTCGGATCCTGGGCTGTGTCCCCGGGGCCCAGTGCTCCTAGGCCTGCACTGTTGGATTCGCGCTCCCGGCCGGGCAGCCCCCTCTCCACAGAGCAGCCGCCTGAGCCCCTCCGAGCTGCTCCCAGGTCCAGCCGTGCGCGCTGCAGCCCTTAGGGAGCTCGGTGCACTCTCCCCGGGTCGCAGGGGTCTGTTAGTGTCCCAGGGAGCCTGAGGGCATCCCCGCCCTCCTGGGTCCTGCTCTAACTCCCTGCGGGCGCCTTTCCGCCCGGGAAGGTTGGTGCAGCTCCTGCTCCTCCGGGACGGTGCTCTCCTGTCCTGGGGACACTCGCCCCGGCCTCAGCCCGGCTCCTCGCGGGGCCCCTCCCCCTTGGAGGCCTTTTGTTTCTTTATTTCTTTTTCCCCCGTCTTCCTACCTTGATAGAAGCGCGAACTCTTCTCACTGTAGCGTTCCAGCTGGTCTCTCTTTAAATCTCAGGCCGAATTCGTAGATTTTCAGGATGATTTGAAGGTTTTCTAGGTAATTTGGTGGGGACAGGTGACTTGGGGACCCTACTCTTCCGCCATCTTGCCCCTCCCTGGATAAAAGAATATTTGAAGTAATCTATAAAAACAAAAAAGAAAGCAAAATCAATTCTGTAATGCGAGAACATATTGTCCATCATATTGTATTATTTCCCAACTTTAATAATTCATAAAAATTATAGCAAATAAATTATATTTCAAGTTTGAGTAGATATTTTAGAAACACACAAATCTTCTGACTTATTTTTCAAAATGAAGTTGTCTTACAATATACACTATGTGGGTTTAGGCAATTGCCCCTATCAAACTTGTGAAATGTATTGGTTTTTAATGAATATATTAGGATGGGAGTACTATAACATTTTCACTCTCTTTTCTTTAACTAAATAAAGTGGTGTGTTTGTTTTCAAAAGTACTTTTAGCTTAGTGCTATTGTCAAAAAGAAGGCATATACTCAAAGAGAATATAGGTGTTGACATTTTTGTATTCCATTTACTCTAAATAGGTTTCTTTTTAAGTAAGATTGAATTCAAGTCTGTCTTTCAAAACAGTTCTATTTCTCTTTGAAGTGAGAGTTTTCTGTTTCTACATTTGCATTTTTAAAGTATTCTAGAAGGAAAATATGCCATCCAAAACAGTGTCACCCCAAACAGTGATACAACACTTACTAACTTGGAATCTTAAAGGCAACCATAGTATTCTATAATTAGTATACTTTCAAACTTCATTCAAATACTGTTCAAAGTAGTATTATGATCAATAGCTCCTTTGCAAACTCACAGCCAAGAATAAGAGTAGAATAATCCTGGATGGATCTGGTGAACAGAATTTGGATCTGATGAACAGAATTAAAGAAAAGGAAAAACACTTTCATAAAATTATTTTCCTGAAAATAACTGACCAAATAGGCCTGACCTTTTCTTTATAATGACAAAAGGCATAGCTGTCCTTGGATCTATTCACTTTCACAGTTCTGGAACCATGCTTACCTTTAAGTTTCCCTGGCCAGTGATGCCTGGGTGCCTCAGTAGTTGAGCATCTGTCTGCAGTTCAGGATGTGGCCCCAGTCCCAGAATCGAGTCTCGCATCGGGGTCCCTGATTCTCCCTCTATGTCTTACCTTTCTCTCTGTGTCTTTCGTGAATAAATATTTAAAAAATATTTTTAAAATTTCCCTAGCCAAATGTTTTGAAAACAGCAGTCACAAATATTCTATTTTTTTACAAATATTCTATTTTTTACATTAATTTATTCTCTGCTCTGAGATCAACTATAGAAAGATTATTTCTAAAATGGAAAACTGTTTTTGCAATACCAGTATCACAAAGCGAAGACTGACATAGTTGGCTACCAAAACATTTATACGATATTTGAAAATAAAACAATAGAATACTGCAGAAAACCACTTTGGGAAAGTACATGATTTTTTCCCTTTTTATTAATAATAAATTTATTTTTTATTGGTGTTCAATTTGCCAACATACAGAATGACACCCAGTGCTCATCCTGTCAAGTGCCCCCCTCAGTGCCTGTCACCCATTCATCCCCACCCCCCGCCCTTCTCCCCTTCCACCACCCCTAGTTCGTTTCCCAGAGTTAGGAGTCTTCATGTTCTGTCTCCCTTTCTGATATTTCCTACCAATTTCTTCTCCCTTCCTTTCTATTCCCTTTCACTATTATTTATATTCCCCAAATGAATGAGACCATATAATGTTTGTCCTTCTCTGATTGACTTATTTCACTCAGCATAATACCCTCCAGTTCCATCCACATCAAAGCAAATGGTGGGTATTTGTCATTTTTTTGGTAGACCTCTGTGCATTAATTAATTTATTTTTATTTATTTATTTTTCTTCAAATATTAATTTAAATTCTAGTTAGTTAACAGTGCAATATTGGTTCCAGGAGTAGAATTAAGTGACTCACCACTTACATGTAACACCCAGTGCTCATCATAACAAGTCCCTTCCTTAACACCCTTATCACCCATTAAGCCCACCCTCCACCCATCTCCCTCCATCAACCCCTGTTTATTCTCTATGGTTAAGAGTTTCTTATGGTTTGCTTGTTTCTCTTTTTTTCCCCTTCCCATGTTCATATGTTTTGTTTTGTTGTTTGTGTTATTGGTGAGTCGTCCTTTAAAAAATCTGTTTTTTACACATGTATATTTCAAGAGAAATATTAAGGGTGTTTTAAGGACTTTGCAGGGAAATAGAAAAAATATAGTAAAGATGACAAGTCTACCAATATTACTAATCCTTTTCCTTAATTATGGGGTGACCCAATTGGGTGGAGGCTGGTGGCATGGGCAGTGAAAGAATTCACTCAAGGCAGAACAAAGGAGACAGAAGTTTTTTGAATACACTGCAATAGAGCAGTGGACAGGACAGCAAAGGAAAGACTGCCACAAGGCATTGGTGTGGGGCTATAGTTATAGGATGGAGTGAAGAAGTATGGGAATGTACCAAATTTCCTTTTTTGGTAACTGTGTCCAGTTGTATGTAGCTCAATTGTCAGCTAGGGCCTATGGCTATTTTGAGGTGGGTGGTATAATGAGCCTGTTTGCATTCAGCCAGGTGGTCACTGTGGGCCCTTTTACCTTATTCAGGTTTTCATTACTCAAGTCTGTTGCCTAAAAGGGGCCTCTACATTAATGTTTCCTTAATGTTTGCCCATGAATTAATTCAGATTATGTCACCACAAAATATGACATTTTGACGTATTGGTAACTTTGAGGTAAAGAGATTTAGGAAATATCAGATGCAGGAAGGGCACCCTGAGCTCCCTTTATACCTGGAAGCAGGAGATGGCATTACTCCATGAAAGATATACTTCCTGTACCAGAAGGAAAGTAATATTCTTATCATCAATGATGTGAAGTTGAGAATAAGAAAATTCTATACAAATAGATGTTGTGAAAATAATTCTTAACTTCCTTTAACTTCCCCATATAGTTTAGTTACTTTTCCACAATTGCCTCTCTTTTGTCGACCTACTATTAGAACATATAGATTTCAATATTTCTTTGAGTCTCCATTCTTTATGAGGGATTCTATGTCACATAAAATGATATAAAGTTATATAATTTTCTTTATCTGATTGGTCTTATATGTTTAAGACTCAGACCCAGCTAAAAAACTCTGAGTGAAGGTAAACATTTACCTCCCCTACATCCGTACAAGAATATAAACAAAATAAAAACCAATGGATCATTAAATTAAATATTGCCAAAGCATGTTACGAAAAAATACCTATGAAAAGTAAGCTCTTTTAATATTTTTTAGTTTTTCCACATAGTGGCGCTATTTACATCCCTGGAAATAGTGCAAGCCAAGGCTTCTGAAGAGCGTTTTGTTTTGGTTTGTTTGTTTGTTTTTATTTTTTTCTATTGCTTTTTTATTTATTTTTATTTTTTTTATAAATGTATTTTTTATTGGTGTTCAATTTGCCAAAATATAGAATAACACGCAGTGCTCATCCCGTCAAGTGCCCACCTCACTGCCCATCACCCAGTCACCCCCACCCCCCACCCACCTCCCCTTCCACCACCACTAGTTCGTTTCCCAGAGTTAGGAGTCTTTCATGTTCCGTCTCCCTTTCCGATATTTCCCACTCATTTTTTCTCCTTTCCCCTTTATTCCCTTTCACTACTTTTTATATTCCCCAAATGAATGAGACCATATAATGTTAGTTTGTTTTTAATAATCTGGAAGTCAAGTATGGGTAACTGCTTATCTGTCCTAAGAAAAGTGTTGAGAAAGTTCAGTCTCATCTTGATGAATAGTATTTACTATTTTGCCTTTTACTAACTCTTTGTGTAGCTCTGTGACCATTTACTTTTTCTTCATGTGAGTTGGCACCTTTATAAAATCTGGTATCTTCTCAGATTTTTTTTTTAATTTATTTTTATTGGAGTTCAATTTGCCAACATATAGCATAACACCCAGTGCTCATCCCGCCAAGTGCCCCCCTCATTGTCCATCACCCAGTCACTCCAACCACCCACCCACTTTCCCTTCCACTACCCCTTGTTCATTTCCTAGAGTTAGGTGTCTCTCATGTTTTGTCAGATGTCTTAACAAGTATAATGCTTGTGAAATACTTGGAAAGTTGTGAAAGCTACTTTCTACTCAGAACTCATAACAATTGGCATCTTTCTGCTTTAAGAATATGAAATATTTGATTGTAGTAAAATTCCTTAGACTATAGTATTATCACCTGAAGTAGAGATCAGCAGACTGTGGCCCAAAGGTCAAATCTACCCTACCAGAAGTTCTTGCAAATAAAGTTTTATTGGCACACAGTCACAATAATTTGTTTACGTATTGTCTATTGCTGCTTTCATACTATGGCAGAGTTGAGTAGTTGCAACAAGCAGTAGGACCTGCAAATTCTCACAATTATTCATGTGTCAAGATTCGCATTAAGAAGTATTAATTTTATAACAGGTAGGCCTCTATATGCTGTTTACTATAAATAGATTCATATTCACTTTCATTAATCTGAATCTTCTCCTTAAAAGCTAAGAGTTTATGAAAACATATTATTTTTATTCCTACCCTTTTGTTGTGAAAGTCCGTTTATGAAGAATCTTGTTCATTTGTTCACTCCATGCTTATTTAAATTACTGCATGTCAGCCACTGTGTTAGATGCTGGTGCAATAGTTGTGAAGATCTCAGATACATTCCTTGCTTTTGCAGAGCTTACCTGCAAATTCTGTGATTTCCTTCTCATGGCCAGATTTCCTGCAGTGTCTCTCAATATTTCCCACCCCATTCCTTTGTGGGTCAGACTAGATTATTTACTAACCTCCAATGACAATGTCATGCTATTGTTTCTATCTGGAATAACTCTCTGTTCCATTTTAGTTGACAAAACTCTACCAGTGCTTTCATTTTAAGATGAAATCTGAACTTATTTTAGAGCTTTCCTTTCAATCCCCAAATTTCAAGAACTGATATACAATAAACAATCAGTAAAGCTATTTTATGCTTAAAAAACCCATTAAGGATAGACTAGTAGATGTGAGAAAACCTTAAAAGAGAAAGAAGGTCAATAGATGATCAGACTGAAGAAAGAAAAATACACCCAAATATGTATGAAGGACTATTCTACTATAAAACATGGAGTTGGCACTGAGAATTGTCCATCTTTGTAGAAAAGGAATATCAGGAGTAAGAGAAAACTCAGGAACAACCAATAACAAGGACAATTGGAGTACCATAGAATGGAAAACTTGTCAGTTTAATCACTGCAAGTTACATTCCACTTGACATTTGGGGTAAATAGCAACTGTTTCAATGTTTACTGTTAGGCAAGAACTTGGATTTAAAGGTGGGGAATTTCCTCAAACAACTGTGATTCCCAGGAAGGGAACAAAATAATCAATGTTGAGATTAGAAGCTGATGTAACCTGTCTTGTTACAGACCCTGGTACTGCCCAGCTTTCATCCCAAACAGGTTGAAACCCAACTAAGCAGTGTCTCTTGGTGCTCTCAGACATGTAAAAATTCAGGGGTGCCTGGGTGGCTCAATCAGTGAAGTTTCTGACTTTAGCTCAGGTCATGATCTCAGAAGTGGGAATGAGCCCTGTGTTGGGCTCCCCACTCAACAGGGAGTCTACTTGTTTCTCTACCTCTCCCTCAACTACTACTCCACACATACTTTCTCTCTCACTCTCTCAAATAAGTGAATAAAATCTTTTAAAAAGAACTTATAAAAATTAATATAATTTCTTGAGTACAGAACTTTCTAAAAAGATTACTAGAGATGTATTTTCTGAATGTGGCCTTTTTACCATGACACATGAGATGACTTTTTTTTAGTATACTGACATTTTTAAAAATTAATTGTTATATATATGACATATAGGTTTATATACTTGTTTTTCAAGATTCCACATATGACACCTGTAAGAATGGCTTAAATAAAAAAAAAACTCTGACATATTAACTTATTATTTCATGGATATAATTACTTCAGGTTAGTTTAAGTTGATTTATATTAAAAGTGAATTAATTTAAATTATTCATGAAATAAAATTATAATGGTATTCAGATATAAAAATTGTGAAGATAATGGCTACGTTTTGGGAAATATTATACTAGCATATATATTACTGCAAGAAGAAAAATTAATTCATGATGAAAAAGTCAAACATTGGGATGCCTGGGTTGAGCATCTGCATTCAGTTTGGGGCATGATCCAGGGGTCTGGGAACAAGTCCCATATCAGGCACCAAGGAGACTGATTCTCCCTCTGCCTGTGTCTCTGCCTTACTCTCTCTGTGTCTCTCATGAATAAATAAATAAAATCTTTAAAAAAAGATTATTTTGATCTGAAGGGAATTAAGAAGAAACAGATATAATAAAAACACTCTGCCCTCTCCCTACTTGCCTAAAAATAAGATATAAACTTACAAAGGTACACCGCTTCCCCTCTTTACCAGGTAGGACAAAAGTTAATCACTGGAGAAAACTAAACCCTTAACAGCCTGGAGAAGGCACTAGAGGAATTTATAGAACAAACTTTACTAACTGGCCTTTATTTCTGCCCTTGGAAGTCTAAAACTGTTTTCTTTCTTTCATCATTTCTCTTCAAATTTATTGTTCTTTGTTGAACATGCTCTGTAAACTGGAATTCTAAGCCTCTTCAGGTATTCATTTCTTCCTGGATATCTGCCACGTAGACATGAAGTATGCATGTCAATAAACTTTTTTTTTCTCTTGTTAATCTGTTTTTTATTACAGAGATCTCAACCAAGAACACAGAAGAGTAGAGGAAAAATTACTCTTCCTCCCCTACAGAATCAAATAAAAATTGTTAAAATGGAACACTGTTGATGGTTTAAAAAAAAGCTAAATTAAAAACTGGAACTGATATTTGACATTTTAAAAGGGGAAGGAAGGAGGGAGGAGCATCTGGGTGGCTCAGTCCACTAAGTGTCTGCCTTCAGTTCTGGTCATGATTCAAGTGTCCTGGGATCAAGGCCAGCCTCAGGCTCTCTGCTCAGTTGTAAGTCTGGTTCTCCCTCTCCCTGTGGCTCTCCCCCCTGATTGCACTCTCATATATATATATATATATATATATATATATATATATATATTCTACATTTCTTGTTTTGAGTTGAGGAACAGAAAATAAATATCACTGAATATTTTATAAAATACAGACATAATGTTGCACCTAAAATTTAAAGATAACCACTAGCAGAATACACATGCAGAGAAAGGCACACATAAGCAAATACAAACATACATGCATTTCAAAGAATTAAAGGATAAAACATGAATTAAGAAAATTAAATGTGGGACACCTGAATGGCTCAGCAGTTGAGCATCTGCCTTCAGCTCAGGGTGTAATCCCAGGATCTGGGATCCAGTCTCACATTGGACTCCCTGCAAGGAGCCTGCTTCTCCCTCTGCCTGCATCTCTGCCTCTTTCTCTCTGTGTCTCTCATGAATAAATAAATAAATCTTTACAAAATTAAATGTAAAAATTTAGACAGAATTGTACATTGGAAATAGAACCAAATAAATATATGAATATTCACATATATGTAAATATAAGGGGGTTAAAGTCTCTGATACTGGCTTAAAAATCCAATTTATGTGTAACAGTCATGAATTTTTACTGCCTAATTATGTAGGTTAAAAATATATGAAATAAGTCAATCGGAAAAGGACAAACATTATATGGTCTCATTCATTTGGGGAATATAAAAATTAGTAAAAGGGAATAAAGGGGAAAGAGAAAAAATCAGTGAAAATATTAGTGAGGGTGACAAAACATGAGAGACACCTAACTCTGGGAAACGATCAAGGGGTAGTGGAAGGGGAGGTGGACGGGGGGTTGGGGTGACTGGGTGATGGGCACTGAGGGGGGCACTTGGTGGGATGAGCACTGGGTGTTACGCTAAATGTTGGCAAATTGAACTCCAGTAAAAAATGATTTAAAAATATCAATAAAAACTGGTAAAATTTCAGAGAAATACACAATTATAGTGAGAATTTAACATACTTCACTAAGTGTCTAGATCAGGTACACTAAAAAAGGTAGACAGAATACAGAAGATTTGAATTTTACAATTAACAAACTCAATTTAATATATATATACATATAATAAACACACACATACATACATATTTGTATTTGTAAAAGAAGAATATGGATTATTTTCAAACACGTGTGAAATATTATAAAAAACTAACCATACATTAAACCTCAAAACAACAACAAAAAAACTCAACAAATTGAAAAATCAAAATCTATGGGTCACTCTATATTTATTGACCACCATGCAAGAAAATTAGAAAGTAATACCCCAAAATGCAACAAGACAAATGGAATTCCTATACATCTCCATATTAAAAGTAAAAACTTTTTGGAATATATATTGGGTTAAAGAGAAAATAAAACTGAGAACTATGACTTATTTAGAACTGAATGACACCACATACCAAACTGGTAAAAATGACCAGAGGGAGATTTAGGGAGAATATATATATAGCTCCTAAATTACTTTATTAAAAACAAGAAAAATACAAAATAAATGAAAGACTTATTTTTTATTTGAATATAAATAGAAAAAATTAATGTAACATTGACATGCAATGTTACAGTAGTTTCAGGTGTGTAACATAGTCATTCCACAAGTTTATACACTATGCTATGCTCACAAGAAGTATAACTACCATCTGTCATCATATAATGCTATTACAAAATCATTGAATTTAATTCCCATGATTATTCATTCCATATCTGGAAACCTGTAACTCCCACTTCTCTTCACCCATTTTGCCCATTCCCCCAACCCTCCCTTCTTGCAACCACCAATTTGTTCTCTGTATTTATAGGTCTGGTTTTACTTTTTGTTTGTTTGTTTGTATACTTGTTTCTCAAGATTCTACATATGACACCTGTAAGAATGGCTTAAATAAAACAACTCAAGAAATAACAAGTGTTGATGATGATATAAAGTAACACCTATACAATGTTAATGGGAATATGAGTTGGTACAGCCACTATGGAAAACAGTATGGAGTTTCCTCAAAATGTTAAAAATATAAATACAATATAATCCAATAATTCCACTACTGAATATTTATCCAAAGTAAATAAAAACACCAATTAAAAGAAATATATGCACCCTTGTTTATCCCAGCATTATTTACAATAGCCAAGATAGGGAAGCAGCATAAGTGTCCACTGATAGATGAATGGATAAGGAGTAAGTAATTTTATACATATATATATATAAATATATATATATATAGTGATATATATGTGATTTTATATATTTGATCTATATAATATATACGTGATTGTATATATACATATGTGTGTGTGTATATACACACACACATCATGGAATATAACTCAGCCATAAAAAGGAATAAATTATGCCATTTGCAATAACATGGATGGACCTGGAGGGTATTATGCTAAGTCAAATAAATCAGACTAAAATACATTTTTGAATGAAGAAACTAATAGAACCACAAAATAAATCCCATTAAATTATACAAAGAAATTAATAAAAGTATGTACAAAAATTAATAAGAGAAAACAAAACAAAATATAATCCTGATGAATAGAACAAAAATTAATTAATTAATTAATTGCAATAATCAGAAATTGACAAACTATTCTTGCATATAACTAAGGAAAAAAAAGAAATTTAAATAAAGGGCTTAAGGAATAAAAAAAGAACATAGATAAAGTGGAGATTAAAACTGTTAATTAGGGCAGCCCGGGTGTCTCAGTGGTTTAGTGCTGCCTTCAGCCCAGGGAATGATCCTGGAGACCGCGGATCGAGTCCCACGTCAGGCTCCCTGCATGGAGCTTGCTTCTCTCTCTGCCTATGCCTCTACCTGTCTTTCTCTGTGTCTCTCATGAATAAATTTAAAAAATCTAAAATAAAAAATAAAATAGAAAAGAAAACTGTTAATTAACTCAAACTATGGAAATACTTTAACACTGATATGGTAAAATTGCCAAGATATGTGCTGAATAAAATAAATTTTAAAGCATGTGCAAAATATGTTCCTCTTTAGGTTAAAACTCAAAACAAAGCAACATTATGTGTGTAAATGTGTTTTTAAAAATATGAAAGGACACATACCTAATAATAGCAGTTGCTGGTGGCAGACAGAACACGACATTTGGGATAGGGTTCAAATTATGCTTTAGCCTTACTTGTAATATTTTTATTATTTTACCAAGTGAACGTATTTATTTATTACTTATTTAGTTAAAATTGTCTCTCATCTGTCAGAATGGCTAAAATTGAAAACTCAAGAATGAATAAGTGTTGATGAGAGAGTTGAGAAAGAGGAATACTTACACTGTTGATGGGAATGCAAACTGGTGCAGCCACTGTGGAAAACAGTACAGAAGTTCCTCAAAAAGTTAAAAATATAATTACCCTCCTATACAGCAATACTAGGTATTTACCCAAAGGATACAAAAACACTAAATCAAAGGAATATATACACCCTTATGTTTATTGCAGCATTATTTACAATAGCCAAACTATGAAAACAGCCCAAGTATCCATCAATAAATGCATGGATAAAGAAGATGTGATATATATATATATATATATATATATATATATATATATAATAAGATATATATCTTATATATTTATATAGTGGAATAGTGAATAATATTATTCAGCCATAACAAATAAGCTAGTCAGAGAAAGACAAACACCATATGATTTCACTCACACATGGAATTTAAGAAACAAAACAAATGAACAAAGGAAAAGGAGAGAGAGAGAGAGAGAGAGAGAGAGAAACCCAGAAACAGACTTTTAACTATAGAGAAGGAACAGATGGTTACCAGAGGGGAAGTGGTAGAGCAGATGGGTAAAATAGGTGATGGAGATTAAGAATACATTTATCTTGATGAGCACTGAGTAATATATAAAAGTGTTGAATCACTCTATTTTACACCTGAAACTAAAATAACACCTTATGTTAACTAGACTGGGATTGAAATTTTCTTAAATGGAAAAAAAATAGCTTAAATGTAACAATCACAACAAAACAATGTCAACAATGTTATGATTGGATTACAGAGATAACGGAGTGAATTTAAGGAAACAATGAGGGAGGGAGGGCAGCAGTTAGATAAAGGGTCTTATAAAGGGATCCCTGGGTGGCGCAGCGGTTTGGCGCCTGCCTTTGGCCCAGGGCGCGATCCTGGAGACCCGGGATTGAATCCCACGTCGGGCTCCCGGTGCATGGAGCCTGCTTCTCTCTCTGCCTCTCTCTCTCTCTCTCTCTGTGTGACTATCATAAATAAATAAAAATTTAAAAAAAAAGGGTCTTGTAAAAATATTATTGATTCTTATCATGAAGGTGAAATGGGAGCGATCAAAAAGTATTAAGAAAGTTTTGTGCTTGAGAAAGTGTTTGTATACATGAATGCATTTGTTATAAAGAAGTTATTTTTGAGCATACTTTATTTTCCTGTCTAAACTGTATGTTTTTGAGGACATGTGTTTAATTAATTTTGGAATCTCATCATAGGACCTAGCCAAATATTTGTAAGCAAGCATTTAAGAAAGCTTTCCAAATCAAATTTGAATCATGATGCTTCAATTCCATATAAGTGAGAGTATTCACAAAGTGTCTAATTCCCCTTAATTCCTAACATATTATCAGAGTGATTAGAAAAATTCTGTGATTCTTAGAGAAAAAATAAGGTACAAAATTATCACTTATTAATTATAACCACTGCTGAATATTTTGGTAAGTTTTCCCTGCATTCAGTATTGTAAATTAGCAATGCAATGCTTATTAATAGAAAATGAAGCTATGGTTAAAGTCCTATGGCTCACTATGGAATCTAAATACCTTATTTCAAAATATGTAAGAAAGAACTTTAAAATGTTTCAATATACTTAAAAATGATAATGGTTTTTCATGTTATTGTTTGATTCAAACACGGGGTAATCCATTAATTAACTATTTGAAGTAATGAGTGCACAATTTGAACTTATGTGCTGTAGCTCCCCATGACTAATTTAGACTTCAAGCAGACCTAAGGGACCAATGAGTCCTTGATGCAAAACTGCAGTGATTTTTGTCTTTTAAAACATTCTGAATTGGGACTCCTGGTGGCTCAGCAGTTGAGCATCTGTCTTCCACTCAGGGCATGATCCCAGGGTCCTGGGATCGAGTCCCACCTCGGGTTCCCTGCATGGAGCCTGCTTCTCCCTCTGCCTGTGTCTCTGCCTCTCTGTGTCTCTCATGAATAAATAAAGTCTGTAAAAAACAAACAAAAATAAAACATTCTGAATTTAAGAAGTTGCCTATCAGAGTGTACCTGGGTGTCTCAGTTAAGTGTCTACCTTCAGCTCAGGTCAGGATCCTGTGTTGGGCTTCCTGCTCCTCGGGGAGTCTGCGTCTCCCTGTCCCTCTGTCTGCCACTCCTCCTGCTTGCGTGCACGCTCTCTCTCTCTCTGTCAAACAAAATCTTAAAAAAAAGAAGTTGTCTATCAAAATAAACTGCTATGATGAACAAAATTCACTCACTAGTGAATTATTAATGTTCCCTAAGAATAATTTGACAAGGAACTTCTTACTGTTAGGTTGCCGGTCATCTATAAAGTTTCCATATAAAGCATCTTTGGACTTATATTACAGTAACAATAATAAAAAAGAAGAATCCTTTTACTTAATTTCATGTAATCTGAATATTTTTGTGTTAAATTATCTTCCTTTTAGTCATAGTCATATTCTTTGCTCAAGACTTAACACAAATCAGCCAGAGCTGCAGAGGAACCACACTCTGAGTTTCTGGCATCTTCCTTTGGTCTCTAACCTGTTCTAGATAGTTCTAGTATTCACTTTATACTACTAAAAGATAGGAAATCCTTGTTATCAAACCCTTCTACTATCTTTTTTTCTGGCTTTATTGAGATATAATTGACATATAGCATTGTGTAAGTTTAAGGTGTACATGATGATTTGATATGCATATATATTCTGACATTATTACTACAATAGGTTAGTTAACACTCCATCACCTCACATGATTATGTTGTGTGTTTTTTTTCCTGTAGAGAGACCATTTGAGGTTTACTGTCTTAGAAACTTTCAACTATATAACGCTGTATTGTTAACTATAGTCACCATACTGTGCTTTAGATCCCAGGATGTATTCATCTTATAACTAGAAGTCTGTACTCTTTGGCCAATGTATTTCCATCCTCTTCCCCAGCTTCTGGCAACCACCACTCTACTCTGTTTCTATGAGCTTGTCTTTTTTATATTCCACATATAAGTGAGATCATACAGTATTCATCTTTGGCTGTCTGACTTATTCCTCTTCTATCTTTTGAGACACTCTGTTAAAACTTATGAACAAAGAATTGCCTTGCGCTAATAAAATTTTCAAATTATTTTATATATGTTACAATCCTATTTTCCACATATTTATGGAAATGTCTCCATATGACACCAACTTTTTCAGCTATTTAACTATTAAACAGAATTCCTCTTTCTGTATTGATATAATTTGTAATATAAGAAAAGTAATGAAAATAGAGAAATTTAGCCCCCTTCAAAAATTAAGAATTAATGAAATATACATTTCCCCTGAACCTCTCATGTCTGTTTGGACACTGGTTTGTTAATAATGCAGAAAGTGAATCATTAGTTAATATTGATCTTGTAGCTTTATTGTCTAAAAAAATCAGAAAGGCATTCCTGGAAGGGATCAAAGAAGGACGAGTTACCTTGTTTTATAGAGAAATTTTAAAAAATATTTTTTAAATTTTTATTTATTTTATGATAGTCACACAGAGAGAGAGAGAGAGGCAGAGACATAGGCAGAAGGAGAAGCAGGCTCCATGCACCGGGAGCCCGACGTGAGATTCAATCCGGGGTCTCCAGGATCGCGCCCTGGGCCAAAGGCAGGCACTAAACCGCTGCGCCACCCAGGGATCCCTAAAAAATATTTTATTTATCTATTCATGGGAGACACAGAGAGAAAGAGGCAGAGAAATAGGCAGAGAGAGAAGCAGGCTCCATGCAGGGAGCCCGACGCGGGACTTGATCCTGGGACTCCAGGATCATGCCCTGAGCCAAAGGCAGACGCTTAACCGATGAGCCACCCAGGTGTCCCTAGAGAAATTTTTCTTTAGACTTATTGCAAGCCACCTGACAGAAAATGAACCAATTACTCAAAACTTTATGATAGTGGGGATACCTAAAAGTAAATGAACTATGTGCAAACCTTTGTTCACTTTGGATTATGTCTTCCTCACTAGAATTGCTATCCAAACAGAAGCCAAAGATATAAAAAAATTCCTTCTTCAATGTGCACCCTGAAGTTTATATTCATTCTCCCAATTTATGTTGCAATTATATTTGGGGTAACAACTCTACAAATAATCACAGCAGTTTTCCTTTTTTCATTAAAACAGTGCCATCTCTACAGGTAAATCAGAATAATCTCCTTTGATTTTTAATTCAGAAGCAAGTTCATCAATAATGTATACATTATCTTTTCCTTATTGGTAGTTTGACAAATAAAGGTGTGCCTTTATATAGGCCACAGCTCAGTATAGGCCACAGAGGAAGAGTTAAGTTGAGAAACAGAACAGTTAGCTCTTTCAATGTCTCAAATAAGTGACAATAAGGTAAGGCAGAGTGGGTTGCCTGCTTCTTAGTACTCATAGTAAGTATTTTAAACTGCTTTCCTTAACTTACTATGCTACAAATAATTATGAGGATTTTAAATACAAAATTCTAGCTTCCATGGAAGAAGATCCATTATTACTATGATTCTCCAGATTTTTTTAATTGTTTTGGACCTATGTAGCACTAAATTCTAGTAAGGATGCCATTTGTTAATACAGATGAAATCATTTCTATGACAACTCTCTTCTTATAATGCTAACTTAGGTAAGTTTGAACCTATAATTTGTCTATGCTTAAAAAAACATTGAGATTGTAATGGAAATGATTGACGTTTTTTAGGAGAGAATTGGAGAAGGATGAGAGAAATAAGACGTACAGATGCTGAAGGCACTAATCAAGAGTATGGTCCAGGAGTGGAATAGTGTCCCAGTTTGGTGGTGGGAGCACAGGGCTGAAAGAGAAGCAGCTCCCACCCCCTCCACTCTTTCCTCCCTGCCACTTGCTTTTTCATTAATTATTCTATCTCATTGAACAGGAATGAAAACAGGTTAGAAGAATAAAAAAAAAAGTAAGTTGAAGGTTTGCTGTGATACCAGCATAGAAATGGCTGTCCTGACCCTGATTGTCGGGATTTATGGAAGACCCCCTTCCCCACTTTGTCGTGGCATGATCAAGCAAAGAAGGAGACAGAAGACAAATCTCCCTCCTCTGGGCACTTAACTTTGGGCAGCTGAGAGAAGTGGAACTTGCCTGAGGACATTGGGAAATAGTGTATCTCTAAGAATGTGAGGGGTACTGGAGCTGGCTTTCCTAGACATCACTGCCTCCCACATGCCCTGCCATTCTTCCCATAACTGTCCCTAGCATCAGTCCTAGGTATCCCCCTGCCAAATAGTTGCCTTTTGTCTTCCTCTTGAAGGATATGCTACTATATATGGGAAGAAATGATAAGAAATTTTTCATCATTAAATATTAAATGTAACTTGTGAATGGCCAGTGCTATCTAAGGACAAACTATGATCACAATGGTTGTCATAGGGTTAGTTGTCATAGTAGCCTTATTTGAAAGGATAATATTTAACTGGGGACTCACTGCTACGTAATATTTGATAAACACCAAATAGAAAGGGCTTATGTCTAAACAGCGTTCTTCCCAGAAGGATGTTTATTCTGGGGAAAATTTTAAGGTAACTTCTTTATTATTAACTTCATATGCAGACCACAGTTAAGAAAGATCTTAAAGAAATAACTATACTTCTATGTTCACTGCAGGATTAGTCACAATAGCCATGAGCTAGAAACAACTTACATTTCCATTATTAGATGAATGGATAAAGAAAATGTGATATGTGTATATAGAATATTATTCAGCCTTAAAAAGAAAGAGATCCTGTCATCAGTGACAACATGTATGAAATTGGAGGACATTATGCTAAACGAAATAAGACAGAAAAGGATAAACATATACTGTATGATCTTACTTATTTGTGGAATCTTAAAAAAATTATTTTGAACTCATACAACCAGAATAGATTAGTGGTTGCTGCATGGTTGGGGGAAATGGTCAGATATTGGTCAAAGAGTAAAAACTTCCATTTTTAAAATGAATAACTTCTGGGTATCTAATATATAGCAAGATGAGTATAAGATTGTATTGGATACTGAAATTTGCTAAGAGAGTAGATCTTAAGCATTCTACACACACACATACCCTAAATGGTTACTATGTGAGGTGATGAATATATTAATTTGTGGCAATCATTCCACAATGCATACATCTATTAAAGAATCACATCATACCCTTTGAATATATCAAATTTTATCAATTATACTTCAATAAACTTGGGAAAAACAAATAATGCATATAAAGCATTATATTTTGTTATTTAGGATTCTTAGTTGAAAGTGGCAGACTCCTAAAGTAGCCAAAACAAAGGAAGGAATATATTAACTAATGTATCTTGAATGGGAATAACAGGGCTAAATTCTATAAGATCAACTGGATCCAAGGTTTTAAATAATGTCCTTTGGGCTTCAGATTTTTTTCTCTCTCCCTGCCTTCCTCCTTCTCTCTCTCCCTCTATTTCTTTCATTCAATCTCCCAGTTTTCTTTTTTGTTGTTGCTGTTTTTGACATAATTCTCAGGCAGATTCATTTCATATTGTGAAATACATGGTCCTTGGCAGCTGTAGGATGAAATTGTTTTCAATCCCTAGGTTTTCAGAAGGAAAAGAAAAAAAGATTCTATCCCTCTCTCTGAGTCTATACCTATCCCTATAAAACACTATGATTATTCTTATTGTGGACCAATCATCATGTCCAAGAGTATTGAGTACTCTGGTCAGGCTGATTCATACACCTGCCACTTAGGAAGAATAGAAAGAGCCTCATCATTTTTAGACTATGAGAATTATATGGCATAATGATGCTCAACTCTGCTTAAACCTTAGAAACATCTGGGAATCTCTTTTATAAAAAATAGAAGCCCCTGTGGCATAGCCATTACATTACATGAAAAGAATATACATTAAGAGTTGAAAACCACAGAAATAGTGTGATATGAGAAGGGTCATTCCCAAAAGGGGAAAATGAGTCTTGTTTGTTTGATTTGGCCAGAAAAGAACGGGGTGGTAGAAAACCATCCAAAACAGAAATTAACTACAGGGGTTCAACAAAGTGCTTGGCACATTCTAAAACCCAAAATGTTAGTTATTACCATTGATATTTTACTATGAAATAGGGAGGTGATGGCTTAAAACGCTAGTGTGAGGGACATCTGGGTGGCTCAGAGGTTGAGCGTCTGCCTTCAGCTCAGGGAGTGATCCCAGGATCCCAGGTTGAGTTCCACATTGGGCTCCCTGTGGGGATCCTGCTTCTTCCTCTGTCTATGTATCTGCCTCTCTCTCTCTGTATCTCATGAATAAATAAATAAGTCTTAAAAAAATACAACGTTACTGTGAATCACTTGCTTTCCATGTGTGAACAGTAACTGTAGGCTAATAGAAAAGAAAAACAGCAATTTTGAGTAAAGAAAAATGGGAAAAGGTGGTAGATGATGAATGCAAAGCATAGATAGATATTTATTAGAGAATAAATTTATTCTAAGACCTTTTTTAAAAATTCTAATTGGGGTGCCTGTGTGGCTCAGTCAGTTAAGCTTCTGCCTTTGGTTCAGGTCATGATCCCAGGGTCCAGGGATGGAGTCTTGAGTCAGACTGCCTGCTGAACAGGGAATCTACTCCTCCCTCTGCACCTCCCCCCATTCATGGCCACTCTATCTCAAATAAATAAACAAACTATTTTTTTAAATGAGCAAAAAAATAAAAAATTCTAGGAATCCAGAAAATTTTATGTCTTGTTTAAGGATTTTATTCATTGTTTAGATAGAGAGAAAGATATCATGAGCGGGGGGAGGGAAGGCAGGGGGAGAAGCAGACTACCTGCTGAGCAGGGAGCCTCATGTGGGACTCGATCCCAGGACCCTGGGATCATGACCTGAGCTGAAAGTAGACACTTAACCAACTGAGCCCCAGAGATGCTCCAAATTTTATGTCTTAAATATTTACTGAAGATCTACTATGTACCAGACATTTTTCAAGGTACCATGGGTTTATTAGTGAACAGAAGAAAAAGGAATAGTTCCCTACCCTTGTGGAGTTTACTTTCTAGTCAGTAGAAGTGGGCAATAAACAAACAAAAGGAATAAACAATATACCAGGTCATGTAGTCATAAATGCTATGGAAACAAAGGAGAATAAGGAGATGCCAGATAGAGGAGAGGGTAGGAGAGAAAGTGGTGATGTTGCTGCAATTTTTCATAGGATGGCCTGGAATTTCTCCATGAAGTAACATTTGAGTGAAATCTGAAAGAAGTTAAGGGAGTACATGTATTTACATTTAGAGGATGAGTGTTCCAGGCCAATGGAAGAACAAAAGCAAATACTTTGAAGTAGGAACACACCTGGAATTTTTTAAGGAAGCCAAGGCAGTTGAAATAAAGTAAGTGAGGGGGAGATGATTAGGGCATGACATTAGGGAAGTAGAGAGATTAGGCAATATAGGACCTTATAGATAAAAGATGGACAAAATTTTACTTTACAGTAATTTTTTTTTTTATTGAGCAGCGTGAACTAATACTGCTCCCTTTTGATGTTAATGTTGCAAATGTTTTTAAAGAGCCGGGGAAATGGGGAGGTGGGTGTGCATGTACAAAAGGCCAGGTAGCAAAGTTATAGGCAAGATAAATGAATTCATATATATGGTTACTGTATAAATACACAAATCAAGTTTTTAAACAGCACCAATTTCCAAGTGTATACACAATAGGATTATAACTTGGCACAATTTTTCAAGGTGGCCAGGTAGGGCAGCCCCGGTGGCTTAGTGGTTTAGCGCCACCTTTAGCCCAGGGCATGATCCTGGAGACCCGGGATTGAGTCCCATGTCGGGCTCCCTGCATGGAGCCTGCTTCTCCCTCTGCCTGTGTCTCTGCCTCTCTCTCTCTTTGTGTCTCTCATGAATAAATAAATAAAATATTAAAAAAAATAAAGGGTCAGATAGCAAATATTTTAGGCTTTGTGAATCAAAGGCAAAATTGAGGATATTGTGTAGTACTTACATAACAACAAAGAAAAAATATCTACTATTTTTATGATAAAATTCAAAATACAGTAATCATTACTGACTACAATTTTTTGTAGCACATGTTGACCACCCAGAAGAATGGCATTATTTTAGGGGAGAAAGATTTAAAATTTAGCTTAGTGAAGTTCAAAGGTAGTATTCTCTATCATCAAAATCAATTGCAAATATTAAGCTCTTAATGTTGATCTGTAATGAGAGTTTATGTATTTCATCATTGAAAGATTAATTTTTTCATACAGATAGGTACTTCAAATTACTGATTTTGATTCGAGTCTATAGCTTTAAATGAGCATATTCATTGCTTGGAAGACATATAAAGAATTCCATTCTTCTCTTGACATTTGTCTTTTAGTATGTCAATATACTGTAAATTAACCTTCTAAATTGAAGATTAAGGTGAGGTGACAGTTCTTCAGTGGCACAGTTTGGTTACAGTGGCATGAAAATCAGGAAAATAACTCTGGAATTGTATATTGAGCTCAGTTAATGTATCCACACAAATTTTGGGGGAAATATACAACTTGTTTCCTACTTAAACTTTTAGTAGGGTGGACGAGTGAAGAGCATCTTGACATCACTTGTGATCCAAATGTTAATGGTCTTCAAAATGGTTGCCACAGGACAAGCTTCACATATAAGTGCTATTTTGCCTTGTAATTGTAGGGTGAATTCATTAAGATACATTATCAAGTTTCTGCAGCAAAAGCTAATTCATAAAGGCTTTCAATATTCAAATATATATTGAAAACAATTCTTCTCAGAAAAATTTTAATTATCAGCTCTGAGATTAAAAAGAAAGTAACAAAACTATGTAACTGCTAAGTCATTGAACTGTAATCTGTTTGAGCAAGTTAAGATATTCAGTTTTTAATACTGACAATGGTCTGTACACAAGAGTGAGTAAAATTTACCATTGACTGCTGGTTCAATAATACATGGCAGGTTAAAATGTTTTCCACAATGTACCTGCTGACAAATAGTACAATGAATAGCCATAGGCTTTAACCACTTCAAATTTCTATGAGATTTGAAAGTTTGTTCAACTAATACTTTTTCTGTTCTGCACATATTGTTACCACCATAAATTTGACATATTTTAACAAACTCCACTTCAGATTGTACTGAATTAGTATTTTCTCAACTTTGAAAATGTTCTTGCCTATAGTTGTTCTATGCAGACTATTCCTACAGGTTAATTCTTTAGTCACTTTAAACTCAACATTGCCTCCTGAAATAAATGACAACTGAGCAGTGTAGGTAACTTCTGTTGATGTATCAAAAGCCAAAGAAAACTACCTGAAATTGTTTGCTTTGTTTTTCAATTTGTTGATGTTACTACCAATGTCCTGAACTCTTTGAGCAACTACTCTAACTGAAAGGATGCAATCAAACATGATTTAATTTACTTACTATCAATAAATGGCTTTTCCTGCTTGGCTAACACATGAGTCACTCAGAAACTTACATTGGTAGTGGCTCATTTTCTTTCTTTATTATTGAAGTATAATTGACATACAATTTTATATTAGTTTCAGATGCACAAAATTTTGATTCAGTAATTCTATACATTACTCAATGCTCACCACAATAAGTGTATTCACCATCTGCCTCTTTATAATGCTATTATAATATTATTGACTGTGTTCTCTATACTATACTTTTCATTTTTGTGACTTATTTTTTTAACTATGAATTGGCACTTCTTAATCCCCTTTATCTACTTTGACATCCCAGCTTCCCTCTGGCAATCACCAGCTTGTTCTCTCTAAGAGTCTGGTTTTGTTTGTTTGTTTTGATGTTTAAAATAAAAAATTAAAATCATATGGTACTTGTCTTTCTCTGACTGACCTTTTTTAACTTAGCATTGTACCATCTAGATCAATCCACATTGTTTCAAATGACAAGCTTTCATTCTTTTTTTTATGGTTAAGTTATTATATATATATATATATATATATAAAACTCATGGCCACTCTGTCTCAAATAAATAAAATATTTTTTAAATAAGGAAATAAATAAAAAATTCTAAGAATCCAGAAAATTTTATGTCTTATTTAAAAATTTTATTCATTGTTTAGATAGAAAGATATCATGAGCAGGGGGAGGGATATATATATATATATATAAAATTATAATTATAATTATTTTTACAATAATTATTATATAATTATATATATATAATTATATATATATATATATATATATAATCAATCACATTTTCATCCTTTCATCTACCATTGGACACCTGAGTTGCTTCCCTATCTTTGGTATTATAAATAGTGCTTCAATGAACATAGGGGTACATATATCTTTTAAAATTAACGTTTTAATTTTTTTGAAAATACCCAGTAGTAATCTTATTTTTACTTTTTATTTATGTGAAGAAACTCCGTTCAGATGAGACAATATTTTAAATATTCTTATTTTTCTGATTGTTGTTTTAAGTTGGAAATGTTGGGATGAGTGCTTTCTTCAGTAATATAATCATACATGGTATTCAGTTAGCAAAAAGTAAATGCAATACAGGGTGCCTGGGTGGCACAATCATTTAATTGCCAGACTCTTGGTTTTGGCTCAGATCATGATCTCAGGGTTGTGAGATCAAGCCTCCATCAGGCTTCAGGCTCAGTGTGAAGTCTGCTTGGGATTCTCTCTCCCCCTACCTCTGCTCCTTCTGCTCATGCCCTCTGTCTCTGTTTCTCTTCCTAAAAATAAGTAAATAAATAAATCTAAAAAATACAATGCTTTGTCATCTAACTCAGTAAAAATATAGTGCATGCTTCATTGTGCCTTGAAAGAAAGATATGAAAGTCTATCATTTTTGTATTTTGATATGGATATACATTGATAATGAAAAATAAGTAAAATATATTAATGCTGGCATATGTTGCAATTTAAATATGTTAGAATTATAAACATAAGACACTGATTTGTAGTGAATTGGACAGAAGCATGAAGTAATGAGAGCACTACATATGTTTTTTGTTGTTGTTGTTGTTACAATTACACTGGATGTAGCTAAGTTTTGTCAACTTTATCTTTTCAAAGAACCAACTCTTAGTTTCATTGTCTTTTATTGTCTTTTTAGTCTCTATTTGACTTATTTTTGCTCCAATTTTTATTATTTCCTTCTTCCACTAACAAAGCTTCATTTATTCTTCATTGTCTTTTTCTTTTAGATGTAAACTTAAATTATTTGAGATTTCTCTTATTATTGAGATAGGCCTGTATTGCTATGGACTTCTTAGAATTGATTTTGCTACCTCCCACAGATTTTGGTATATTTCTGTTTTCCTTTGTTTCTCGGTATTCAATTTTTTTTCTTTGAATTCTTCTATGACCCAGTAATTGTTCAATAACATGTATAATCTCTGCATATGTTTGCATATTTTTAGTTTTTCTAGTTTTCTTCTAGTAAATGATTTCTAGTTTTATACCATTGTAGTCGGAGAAGGTCCTTAACATGATTTTAAACTTGAATTTATTGAGACCTGTTTTGCATCTTAACATGTGATCCACCCTGGAGAATGCTTCATGTACACTTGAGAAGAATGTGTATTCTGTTGTTTGGGATGGAATATCCTGTATATATCTATTAAGTCCATAATGGCTTAATGTGTAGTTTGAGGCCAATATTTCCTTAATGATTTCCTTTTTGGATGATTTATCCATTGATATAAGTGCGGTTAAAGTACATCATTATTATTGTATTACTATCAAGTTTTCCCTTAATGTCTGTTAATATCTGCTTTATGTATTTAGATGCTTCTATGTTGAGTGCACAGATATTTACAAATGTTATATCTTCTTGTGGTATTAATCCCTTTATTATTATGTAGTACCTACTTTGTCTCTAGCTAACGTCTTTTTTTAAGGTATATTTTGCATGATATGAGTATGGCTACACCAGCTTTCTTTCCATTTCCATGGAGTGTCTTTTGCCATATCTTCACTTTTAGTCTGTTTGCATCTTTACTTGTGAAGAAAGTCTCTTGTAGGAAGTATATAAATGAATCTTTTTTAAAAAAAATTCATTTAGCTACTTTATGTTGGTTTACTAGTGATAAATTTTCTTACCTTATGCTTATCTTGAAAACTCTGTCTCCTTCAGTTTTGAAAGAGAGTCTTGTTAGGTAGAATAATCTTAGAAGGTTTTTCCTTTTAGCACTTGGAATATATCATATCACTCCCAACTGGCCTGCAAAGTTTCTGCCGAGAAATCTACTAATATCCTTATGGAGTTTCCCTTGTACATAAGTTTATTGTTATTGTTGCTTGAAACATTCTCTTTTATCTTTAAACTTTGACATTTTAATTATGTGTCTTGGTATGGTTCTCTTTGGGTTGACTTTTTATTTTTAACTTTCTGGACTTCTTGGACTTAGATGTCTGTTTCCTTCCCTAAACTAGGGACAATTTCAGCCATTATTTCTTCAAATAATTTTTCTACTCCTTTCCCTCTTTCATCTACTTCTGGGTTGCCTATAAAACAAATGTTATTATGCCTAATGTTGTCCTATAGGTCCCTAAAGTTAAGTTCATTTTTAAAAATCTTTATTTTATTTAAATTCAAGTTAGTTAGCATATAGTGTAGTTTTGGTTTCAGGAGTAAAATTTAGTGATGCATCATTTACGTATAATACCCAGTGCTCAGCACAACAAGTGCCCTCCTTAATGTCCACCATCTATTTAGCACAGCACCTCACCCACCTTAACTCCAGCAACTTTTTTAAAAAAAGATTTTATTTCTTCATGAGAGACACAAAGAGAGAGAGAGAGGCAGAGACATAGGCAGAGGGAGAAGTAGACGCTGTGCAGGGAGCCAGATGCGGGACTCAATCCGTGGACTTTGGGATCATTCCCTGAGCCGAAGGGAGAAGCTTAACTGCTGAGCCACCCAGACATCCCACTTATGCTGGTTTTATATTGTATTTTCTGTTCTTATTCTAGGTGCTCTCGGTCTAAGGTTTGGTTGTGTGTTTTAGACTTTTTTTGTTTATTGAGGAAAGCCTGTATTGCCATATACTTCCCTCTAATAATCGCCTTTGTTGCAACTCAAAGATTTTAAACTATTATGTTTTCATTTTCATTTGCTTCCATGTAGTTTTTTATTTATCTCTAATTTCCTGGTTTTCCCATTCATTGTTTAGTAGAATGTTCTTTAACCTCCATATATTTGCAGTCTTTCCAAATATTTTCTTGTTGATTAACTTCAGGTTTCATCACAGTGTTGTCTAAAAATAAGCATGGTATGATCTCAATGTTTTTGAATTGGTTGAGGCCTGATTTGTGATCCAGTATGTGGTCTTTTCTGGAGACTGTTTCATATGCACTAAAAAAGAATGTGTATTCTGTTACTTCAGGAAGAAATTCCAAGAATATGTCTGCTAAGTCCATCTGCTCCCTTGTGTCATTTAAAGTCATTTTTCCTTGTTGATCTTCTGCTTAAATGATCTATGCATTGTTGCGAATGGGATATTAGAGTCCCTACTATTATTGTATTGTTATCAATAAGTTTCTTCAAGTTTGTTATTAATTGATTAATGTATTTGGCTGCTCCCAAGTTGGAGGCATAAGTATTTGTAATTGTTGATCTTCTTATTGGATATAACACTTTATTATGATATAGTGTCTTTCTTCATCTCTTGTTACAGTCTTTGGCTTAAAATCTAGGTTTTTTTTTTAATATAAGTATGGGTATTCCAGCTTTTTTTTGATGTTCATTAGCATGATAAATGTTTCTTCACCCTCTCACTTTTGATCTGGAGGTGTTTTTGGATCTCTTTTAAGCAGCATACCAGTGGGTCTTATTTTTATGCCTTCTGATATTCTATGTCTTTTGTTTGGAGCATTTAGTGCATTTACATTCAGAGTAACTATTGAAAGATATTGATTTATTGCAATTGTATTACCTGTTAAATTGCTGTTCCTATAGATTATCTCTGCTTCTTTCTAGTCTTTGTTGCTTTTGGTCTCTCTTTCCCACCCAAAGAGTATCCTTTAATATTTCTTGCAGAACTGTTTTATTGTTTATGAACTCTTTCAGTGTTTGCTTGACTTTGAAACTTCTGTCTGAATTATAACCTTGCTGGATAAAGTATTCTTGGCTGCATATTTTTCCCATTTAGCATGTTGAATATCTCCTTCTACTAATTTCTGGCTTGTCAAATTTCAGTACAGGTCTGCTACTAATCTTATGTGTCTACTCTTGTAGGTTAAGGACCTTTTATCTCTAGCTGTTTTCAGAATTCTCTCTCTAGTTTTGAAATTTGCAAGTTTCACTACTACATGTCAAGGTGTTGACCTGTTTTTCTTGATTATGTGGGGAGTTTTCTGTGCCTCTTGAATTTTAATGATTGTTTCCTTTCCCCAATTAGGGAAATTCTCAGGTATAATTTATTCAAATAAACCTCTGACCCATTTTGTTTACTCTTTTTCTTCTGGGATTCCCATGATATGTATATTATTGCACCATATAGAATCAGATCAAATCATTTTTTACCTCTTCCTTTCAGCTTCATGATTTTCTATAATTTTATTTTCTTTATTACTTATTGGTCCCTCTGATTCTTTCATCCTCATTGTGATTAAATACAATTGATTTGGCTTTTTTAAACTATTATTTTGGCCTGACTAGGTTTTAGGTCTTTTATCTGTACAGCAAGGGTTTCTCTAGTGTCTTCTATGCTTCTTTCAAGTCTGGCTAGTAGTCTTATGACTGTTGTTCTAAATTCTTGTTCAGAATTATTGCTTATATCTAGTTTGAGAAAATCCCTGGCTGTGATTTCTTCTTGATCTTTCTTTTGGAGAGAATTCCTTTGTCTTTTCATTAGGTATGTTTCCTGTTCATGAGAGTAATGTTATATATTAAGTAAGAGTCATACACTGTCTAGGATGTTGTGTTTCAAGATGTGTTTCTGTTGTATGCTGTTTGCACTCTGCTGTTGCCTTTTGGCTGCTCTTTCTACAGGTCAGTCCTATACAGAGTTCCTCCTTGCTTGAGTGAGGAGTGTTTGGAAATTTAACTAGGTTTGCTTGATTTGCTTGTTAAAATAAGCCTTCTAAAGGAAAAAAAAGAGAAAAAGCCTGATCCCCCCAAAAAATATAAATAAAAGAACAAAAAAACCACATCAGACAAATGAAAAGCTATAAGCCTATTCCAAAGAAAAAGAAAGAAAGAAAAAAAAAAGAAACTAATCTAGAGAGAGAGAGAGAGAGAGAGAGAAGAGGAAACATAAAAACACAGAAGAAACTATAGGTCTGATTTCAAAGAGAAAAAAAAATAAAGAAAAAGAAAGCCTGGTCTTATTTCTACCAGAACTGAAGCTTACTTTGTAGCACTGTAAAATCAGTAGACTTCATGCATACATAATGACTGTGCTGGTCTTCTGGGGGAGAGTCCCACTGTGTTGACTCACTGTCAGACCTGCCCTCTTAACCCTGCGCTTGTAGGGCACAGGTGGTAGAGTTTCAAATAGTGGCTCTCATCTCCCCTGTGGGCCCTGTGTTTCTCACTGAAGTCCAACTCTGCTGGTGGTTGGGGTAAAATGGTGCCAACCAACTCTCTCATCCCTGGACATGGGCTTTCATGCCTTGCACTGTTGAAGAAGCCCTCACAGAAAAGCAAACAATCTCCCTTCTTGTGTTCCAGGCCTCTGACAGATTCCTGTCCTCATCCCGTCTGTTCCCTGGGGCCATTGGCATGCCTGGCACCACGTATATACCGTGTTTTGTCTCTGGCATGCAGCTGGGATTCAAAACTCCAAATTCCAAAGGACATGGCATGGTGGGTACTCTCTCCCCTCCTCCGAAGGAGAGCCTCATAGTGCTGCACTCAGTACTGTTCTGTCCTAGAAAAACAGTCACAAACCTGCATAAGTGCCTGGAATCTATCAAGTGAAAAAACAAAACAAAACAGGTTATCTGCCTTCTGGGTGCAACTCTGTCCTCTGCTGATGAATGGACACTCACTGGCACCTGTAGGGTCTTTTGTCCTTGGAGAGACAATATACACTCTCCCAAGTATAATCAAGGAAAGGGAATGTTCTCTCCCAGTGTGATCCAAGGGATCCCTACACCATGCTGTCTGCTTCCAAGCTTGAACCCTCCTTCTCCCCAGGAGCACATGCCATGGCTCAACTCTGGCAAAAATCATGCACTTCTAAAATCTCAGAATTTGAGATTAACTGTCTGCTTGCAAAAACTTGTAATACTCTGGAATCCCTGGTTGGCTCAGCGGTTTGGTGCCTGCTTTCGGCCGGGGGCGTGGTCCTGGGGTCCCGGGGTTGAGTCCCACATCAGGCTTCCTGCATGGAGCCTGCTTCTCCTCCGCCTGTGTTTCTGCCCCTCTCTCTCTCTGTTTCTCATGAATAAATAAATAAAAGTATTTTAAAAAACAAACAAACAAAAAAAAACCTTGAAATGCTCAATTCTTTTTGACTCTTCAGTCAGTGTTTTTTGGAAGGTGTTTCCCCTGCATGAACCCAATGCCCTACTCTCCCTTCCTCTCTCTTTTTCTCTTTCTCAACAGAAAAAAACTCCTTCCCCACTGTGGCACCATGGCTTTTCTCTCCCCCAATTCATGTCTACGTGCCTTGTACTTGCCATGTTCTCCCCGACTGACCATGTAGATTGTTCTCCCAATCCTCAGATCAATTTCCTAGGTGTTCCAGATGATTTCACATTAATCTGGCTGTGTTTTTTTATAATAAATTTATTTTTTATTGGTGTTCAATTTACCAACATACAGAATAACACCCAGTGCTCATCCCGTCAAGTGCCCCCCTCAGTGCCCGAGAATGGGGAAAAGTAACAAGGCAGGAAGCCACAAATGTTGGAGAGGATGCGGAGAAAAGGGAACCCTCTTACACTGTTGGTGGGAATGTGAAATGGTGCAGCCACTCTGGAAAACTGTGTGGAGGTTCCTCAAAGAGTTAAAAATAGACCTGCCCTATGACCCAGCAATTGCACTGTTGGGGATTTACCCCAAAGATTCAGATGCAATGGAACACCGAGACACCTGCACCCCGATGTTTCTAGCAGCAATGTCCACAATAACCAAACTGTGGAAGGAGCCTCGGTGTCCATTGAAAGATGAATCTAGCTGTGTTTGAGGGATGAGACAATCCCAGGTCTCCCTACTACTCCACCATCTTAACCTCTCCTAAATAACTTCATTTTTAAAAGTTATTATTATTATTATTATTATTTTTTTTTTTTGTAGCTCTGTCTGGGTGTGTCATGTTTTTGTCTGCCACCTTGCTGATCCATTCTTCTGTTTCATCCAGTCTGCTGTTGAAACCTTCTAGTATATATTTCAGGTTAATTATTGAATTCTTCAGTTCTGTGACTTCTATTTGGTACTTTCTTACATTTTCTCTTTGTTGAAGTTCTTACTGAATTTGTCTATTTTGCTCCTGAGTTTGGTGACCATTTTATGACTATTTGAATCGTTTATCAAGTAGATTACTTATCTCCATATCATTAAGGGCTTTTTTCCTGAGATTTTGTCTTGTTCTTTCATTTGGAACATATTTCTATTTCTTCATTTTGCTTGACTTTCTGTGTTTGATTCTATGTATTAGGTGAAATAGCTACTGCTCTCAGTCTTAAAGGACCAGCCTTGTATAGGTGATGAAACTTCTCATCCAACATTGTCCTAACTCTTGGTTGTCTCTCAAACAAACCTTTGGAATTGTCTAAATTGCCTGATTTATTCTTGATAAGTTCCTATTGCTAAGGATGTGCTGAGACCTATCAGTATCACAATGGGAGAAATCTCATTTAGCACCTAATTTCAGGCTGATTTGAAGCCACATCCTCAGGCATCACTTTTTAAAGTATGAAAATATACACAGTCCTGTAAGGCCACAATTATAATTCCTGCTGGGTTCGATACCAAGAAATCCAGAGGTGTCCCCTAGGTGATAGTTGGATCTTTAGAGGAGTGTATATGCTCCTTTATGGGAGATCTTGTCAAGCTGTGGTGGGGCCAAAGGGATGCAAGGATGGTGTCTTTCTCCTTATGTTCCCTGAAAATACCTCCTTCACTTCTAGACATGTGGAGCCTATAGTCTCTGTCTCTCAGGCTAAAGCTCAAGCCAAGTAAAGAGGCATTTTCTACAGGAAGACTGGGGTTGGATTTAAATTGCAGTATGTGCAGTGCCCTTGGCTGGTAGCCTAGTAAGAAATGTCTTTTTGTTTGTTATATTCCTGTGGAGCTCAGGAATGCCAGCCTCCTAGGCCACCAGGGCCAGGTGATCAAAAAGCATTCCCCTCTGTGGATTGTGTGCACTTACTGGTTTTAGCTGGGCAGCTAAAATGTATGGGAGATGGGGCATCCTCAATAGCTTCAGAAAGGCACTAGAAAAATGTTTCTACATGATTCATGAATTCAGCAGGAAAGTCCCTTGTGTGTACATGCACAGGAGAATGCTGCCTCCATTCCTATTTACCAGCACCATCCAGAGAGTGGGTAAATGGTATAACTGCTCATATTCTCTATCTTCATCAAATAAGCAGGATAGTGCTATGAACACTCACCTTTGTCTCTCTTAGCAAGATGGCAGGAGGGTGCCATGTCAAAACGCACTTGTGCTAGCAGTGTAGCTGGGCAGTGCAAAAGTGGTATCTTCCAGTGCCTCCATCTCTAAGAAGAGTTTCAACTGAACCCTGCCCCTCAAGCAAATGCTTTTATATTAGCAAATGAATTTTTTTCACATATAGCCTAGGTGGTTTTCAAAACTGCAGGCATTTTTTTTTTGTTTTTTGGAGGGATTTTTTGCTAGGTCTTAAGAAGAGTCTTACTGCACAGAAGCCCTTTAAAAAGAGGAATCTTGGGATGCCTGGGTGACTCAGTGGTTGAGTGTCTGCCTTTGGCTCAGGCTGTCATCCTGGCGTCCTGGGATCAAGTCCTGCATCAGGTGCCTTCACTACAGGGAGCCTGCTTTTCCCTCTGCCTATGTCTCTGCCTCTCTCTGTTTATCATGAATAAATAAATAAAATCTTTTTTTTAAAAAAAAAAGGGGGAATCTCAGTTTCCATACCACTTCAAGTCCCTTGTACATCAGCCCCATCAGTTTTCTGAGCCATACATTTTAAGGGCTTGCCTCTCTGGTGCAGATCCCAGGAGTTGGGGTGCCTAATGTGGGATACCAACTAATGCTCCTCCTGGATAGTGCCAGGCTGATGATATCCCTGCTTATTGTATGGTGCTGTGTCAGGGGTGGTTTTCTTGGCAAGATTGTCTCTGCCCCTCCTACTCCTGTTACAAATACATCTATCTAAGCCACTATGGAAAAGAGTGGGGAGGTTCCTAAAAAAACTTAGAAATAGAATTTGGTTCTGGAAATCTATCTGAAAGAAACAAAAACATTATGTTGAAGAGATGGTACAATGTGGTCCTTTTTTCCTTTGTTGTGGAGAAGCAGTTCATCTAGATTTCAGATCTCTTTCAAAGTAAAATAATCCATATATAGGTATAAATTTGGTATGTCTGTGGGAGAACAGGATGTCCCTATGCTACCATCTTGCAGAAGCCAGCTGAGCCTTCCCTTCATTACCCCATCAATATGATCCTTCAACCCAATCTCAATCTGTTTATATGTTGATGCAAATACTTGTATCTAAGCCACTATGGAAAACAGTATGGAGGTTCCTCAAAAAAATTAAAAAAATAAAATTTTGCTTCTGGAAATTTAACTGACAGAAGCAAAACCACTATGTTGAAGAAATAGCTACAGCCCCATGTTCATAGCAACATTATTTAAAATAGCTAAGACATGGAAACAACCTACATGTCCATTGACGATGAATGGATAAAGAACTATATGTAGGGCCCGGCTTGCTGCTTCAGGGCCTGGGGGGCCTCGGGGGTAGTGTGGCCGGAGACCATCCTGCCCCCGGAGATCCCAGTGCCGGGGGCAGGAAAGGGGCCCAGAGAGGCGGGGGAGAGAAGGGCAGCACGCCCGGGCCAGCGGCTCTGAATCACCTGCAGACAAGGCCAGCCCGGCGGCTCGCGTGAGCCTGGAAGGGCGGAAGACGGCCTCCAGGTCTCCCCGGGTCCCCGAGCCGGCCGTGGCCCAGCCGCTCGCCTGGAACCCCCCGTGGTGCCTCGTCTCTGCCTCAGGTGGAAGGCAGGCAGGTGGGGCCATGCAGCTCCCTGCCCCGGGGCCCGGGGACTGGGACAAGTTAGCGACGAGGCCCCCCCCCCCCCCCCCCCCCGAGCATCCGGGCACGTCCTGGTACAGCTTCCCGAGCTGGCGTCCCCGCATCCTTCCTTCGGTTGTGCTGGCACCGTCCCCGGATGTCGAAGGTCACGCTGAGCCTTGCGGCCTTCAGGCGCCCTGGCCGCTTCTGCCACCGTGCGGGTCTCTCCCCACCCCCGCCCCCCAGCTGGCACACTTAGCACCTCTGTCCTCAGTGGCCGCTTTGAAGGGACAGAAGGACCCTTCACCGAGGAGCGTGTACTCGTCGTTGAAAACCTCGCCTAAACCCACTTTTCCTTCGCTGCCTCGGTTCCTTCCTCTGGCTCGATGGGCAGGACGAGGGCAGGGCTTCCCGGGGCCACCGAGGGCTGTGCTCCCAATGCTTCCCTGCCGGCTCTTCATGGAAACTGAAGACTCTCCTCAAAGTCTTCTGAGCGAGTTGTGTATATACTAAACTTCTATTTAAAGCTTTTGTATGTTCTGGGCAAGTTTAGTACTCCTCTGATTTGAGCACTTTGGTTTTTGTATTGTCTTTTGTGATGGCATTGAACATTTTTACTAGTGGTCTTAGGCGGCCTCCTCCTCCTCCTCCTTCTTCTTCTTCTTCTTCTTCTTCTTCTTCTTCTTCTTCTTCTTCTTCTTCTTCTTCTTCTTCTTCTTCTTCTTCTTCTTCTTCTTCTTTCTTCTTTTTTGGTAATTGATACCAATGAAAATTCTTAACACTTTTTTGTTGTTGTTGTTCTTCCAAAAAATCTAAGCTCCTTTCTAAACCAAATGAACAGACCATGAGCTGGCTTCAGGGAAGGACATTCTCGAGACCACAACCACATATGCTGGTGGAGTGTTGGAATGTTCCACCCTTTTAAATCCCTAAACAGGAAATATCATCCTGTGACTTTTATTTAAATTATTTAAAGTATTTTTGTTCTTGAAGAATGGGGAGGGGATGCCGGGACCATAAATGCATTTAAGTTAAAACTATGTACTGTTTTCTGGCCTAGCACATCTGCTTTAGAAGCGTGGTTTAGTTTTGTTGCAGTTTTATATCTATCTATCATCTATCTATCTATCTATCTATCTATCTATCATCTATCATCTATCTATCTATATAGTCTTTTTGTACCTTAACGCTTATTCTTGATGGCATCTGTCAGATATTAGGTGAGATCAGACATGGGAATTTTTCCAAAAGTCCTTTAATTTACCTGGTGACCTCACCAGGTACTTAAAAAATCCGAGTGGTTTTAATATTTAGAAAACTAAATTCCGGAACAACCTACAGAAATGTAAACCCTTGTTTGTCAAAGACCTTTGGGTGGATCTGCAGCCAGGGTGGCCCGGCCCTGCCTGGGGCCAGGTGAGTGTGGCCCTGGGCACAGCTGGAGGGACAGACAGATGGACAGCAGCCCAAAGGTTTGCCCCTTTGAGCAAGACTGCCAAGCTCACGTGCACAAGCCTCCTTCAGCCTCTGTGTCCAGCCCTCCGCCCTCTATGTCTGTGTGAGGTTGAACAATAAAGCTTCCAATGTCAAAAAAAAAGAACTGTGTGAATGTGCACGTGTGCACATGTGTGTATATTATTCATCCATGAAAAAGAAAATTTTGTCATTTGTAACAACATGGATGTATCTAGAGGCATTATGCTAAGTGAAATAAGTCAGACAGAGAAAGACAAATATTGTATGATCTCACTTATCCCTGGAGTCTAAACACACACCACACACACACAAAAAAAAAAAAAAGAAAAGAAAAAAACAGAAAAAGAGATCAGATTTGTGTTTACCAGTGGCAAGAGGGAGAGGTAGGAGAAATTTGAAGAAGGTAGTCAAAAGATATAAAGTTCCAGTTATAAGGTACTTAAGTACTAAGAATATAATGTACAACATGATGACTATAGTGAAGATTGTCCTATGGTGTATTTGAAAGTTAAGAGTATAAATCTCAAAAGTGTTTGTGACAGGGAAAAAATCTTTCCTTTTTTTATCTATATGAGATGATGGATTTTAACTAAGTTACTGTGGTAATCATTTCACAATATTTTTAAGTCAAATTATTATGCTGTATATCTTATACAGTTCCATATGTCATTTTTATCTCAATAAACCTGGAACAAAATAAATAGATGTACCTTCATTCTAATGGATACATACATACAAATACATTCAAGCTTAGATGGTATACAAAAATTATTCTCCAAATATTTATTAAATTTCAATGTTTAGGGATATACATATGTAGGGAATTTATACAATAAGAAGACATTTTCCTTAGAATTCTAACTAATTCATTCTCTGAGCTCCTCAATCCAGACATTTGAAGAGCGAAATGTGTATGCAAAATCTACATGCAAAGTATATAGCAAAAAAAGATCTAGCTTCAGATGATGTTAGGCCATCCTCATTGTTGCTGGCACTTTAAACTAGTTCTACTTTCTGGTATAATTTCCTTCAGCTCTCTCTCTCTCTCTCAAAAAGAAAAAAAATATTTTAAGACCTGCTCTAAACAAATTTATGAATATAACACAATTTCCCTTTGGTAAGAGACTCTCTCTATCTAAACAACCCTGAGGCCCAGACGTCTCAGTGATGCATCTGTATTCCCCTACCCACATTGCTTCTACCTTGTATTTGTCATATCTGTGGTTTTCTTCCTTGAAACTCTGGGTACCATCCCTCATTCTCTCAAAGAGAAATTCTCTGTGCTTTCCAAGAGGACAGTTAGATATTCTAATTAACTACCATGTGCTAGTTGGGAGAATTAGGCACATCAGAAGAATTTTAACAGTTTTTTTAAGCAAACACTCCAGCTTGTGTTGTCTAAATACAAGTATTAGAATGCTGATAATTTCAGAGAAAGAGGGAAGAAAAGACAAAATTCAAAGAGGAAGACATTTGTGGATAGGGGAGAATGACCTGGCAGCTTCCCAATCAACTTACTTGGAGTGTTAGCTTTGAAGACAGCAGATATGAATGAAATAATATCGATATCTAGTGTTGGAAGAAAAGCTAGCAGTAAAGGAATAGATTGAGGTCTTCAAAAAAACCTGAGTGAGGCCAATGGTCTAATGACAAAACTGATGTCTGATTCTGAAAACAAGAGAAAAATAAGAGATACTCTTATTTTTTTTAATTTTTAAATATTTTATTTAAATTCATTGTGGTTAGCATATGTTGTATTATTAGTTTCAGGGATAGAATTTAATGACTCATCAGTTGTATATAACACCCAGTGCTCATTATATCAAGTGTCCTTCTAAATGCCCATCACCCATTTACCCCTTCCCCTCACCCACCTCCATTCCAGAAACCCTGTTTATTTCCTAGAGTTCAATGTCTCTTATAGTTTGCCTTCCTTTCTATTTTCATCTTATTTTATTTATCCTTCCTTTCCCCTATGTTCATGTCTTTTCTTTTTAAATTCCACATATGAGTTAAATCATATAGTATTTGTCTTTCCAAGCATGACTAATTTTGCTTATCATAATACCCTCTAGTTCCATCCAACTTGCTGCAAATGTCAATATTTAATTCTCCTTGATGTCTGAGTAATATTCCATTAATATATATATATATATATACACACACATATATATATATATATATATATATATATATATATATATATATACATACCACCTCTTCTTTATCTATTCATCTGTTTACAGACATCCAGGCTCTTTCCATATTTTGACTCTTGTTGATTGTGCTGCTATAAACTTTGGAGTGCATGTACCTTTTGAATCATTATTTTTGTATCCTTTGGATAAATATCTAATAGTGCAATTGCTGGGTCATACAGTAGCCCCATCTTTAACTTTTGAGGAACCTCCAGAGTGACTGTGCCAGCTTGCATTCCCACCAACAGTGTAAGAGGGTTCCCCTTTTTCCGTATCTTTGTCAACATCTGTTGTTTCCTGAGATGTTAATTTTAACCATTCTGACTAGTATGAGGTGATATCTCATATTGTGGTTTTAATGTGTATTTCCTTCATGCTCAGTGATGTTGAGAATTTTTTCATAAGTCTGTAAACCATCTGCCTGTATTCTTTGGAGAAATTTCTATTCATGTCTTCTACTCATTTCTGGACTGGATTATTTGTCCTTTGGGTGTTGAGTTTGATTCTTTATAGATATTGGATACTAGCCCTTTGTCTGATAGGACATTTGCAAATATCTTCTCCCATTCTATAGATTGCCTTTTAGTTTTGTTGATTGTTTCTTTGGCTATGCAAAAACTTTTTATCTTGATGAAGTCCCAATGGTTCATTTTTGCTTTTGTTTTCTTGCCTTTGGAAACATGGCTAGCAAGAAGTTGCTATGGCTGAGGTCAAAGAAGTTATGTTCTATAGGATTTTGATGTATTCCTATCTCACATTTAGTTCTTTTATTCATTTGGGGTTTATATTAGTGTAGGGGGTAAGAAAGTTTTCCAGTTTCATTCTTTTGCATGTGGCTGTCCTATTTTCCCAACAATATTGGTTGAAGAGAGTGTATTTTTTTCCATTGGATATTCTTTCCTGCTTTGTTAAAGATTAGGTAACTATATTGTTGTGGGTCCATTTCTGGGTTCTCTCTACTGTTCCATTCATCTATGTGTCGGTTTTTGTGCCAGTATCATAGTGTCTTGAATATTGCAGCTTTGCAATACAGCTTGAAGTCTGAGATTGTGATGCCTCCATCTTTGGTTTTCTTTTTCTTTTTTTTTTTTTAAATTAATTTTTATTGGTGTTCAAGTTGGTTTTCTTTTTCAACCTCCCTCTGGCTATTTGGGGTCTTTTTTGGTTCCATACAAATTTTAGCATTGTTTGTTCCAGCTCTGTGAAAAATGCTGGTCGTTTTTTGCTAGAGATTGCATTGAATGTATAGATTGCTTTGTGTAGCATAGATATTTTAACAATATTTGTTCTTTCAATCTATGAGCATGGAATGCTTTGCTATTTCTTCATGTCTTCCTCAATATATTTCATAAAGTGTTCTCTAGTTTTTAGAGTTCAGATCCTTTACCTCTTTGGTTAGGTTTATTACTAGGTGTCTTATGGATTTTGGTGCAATTGTAAATGGAATTAATTCCTTGATTTCTCTTTCTTCTGCCTCATTGTTAGTGTATAGAAATACAGTTGACTTCTTGAATTACAAGACAAATCAGTATGTACCATCCCTTTCATTCATTGCTTAGGACAACAGTTTTATTGCAACAATATAGAATTATAATGAAAACTTTTAATTTTTATATTACAGCTTTATTAAAGTATATAAAATAAACTAGAAGTATTAAAATTGTGCAATTTGATGAGTATTTTTTCTAGTATAGTTGACATATAATGTTACCTTGGTTTAAGGTATACAACGTAGTGATTCAACAAGTTTACACATTATGCTACGTTCACCACAAATGTAATTGCCATTTGTCTTGATACACTGCTATTATGATATCATTGACTATATTCTTTATATGGTGACTTTTATTCCCATGACTTATTTATTCCATAAATGGAAACCTATCTCTCCCAGTATTCTTCACCCGTTTTGCACAATCTCTCACACTCTCCCCTCTGGCACCCGTTAGTTTGTTCTCTGTATTAATAGGTCTGCTTCTGACTTTTGTTAATTTTTTTTCATTTTTAAAATGTTTTTAGAGTCCATTTATGAGTAAAATCATATGGTATGTGTTTTTCACGGTCTGACTTATTTCACTTAGCATAATACCCTCAACAATTTGACAAGTTTTGACTTATGTATACACTCATAAAACTATCACCAAAATCAAGATGATGCACAAATACATCACATGCAAAAGTTTCCTCAAGCCTCCTTGTAATCCCTTTCTCCTTGCTAACTCATTAACCAATCACCTCTGATAGAATTTTGGTCATTATAGATTATTTTAAATTTTCTGAAATTTCAAATAAATGACTTTATAGAGTATGTATACTTTTGTGACTTCTGTTTTCAACATTATTATCTAAGATTCTTCTATGTTGTCATTTTAGCTGCTGTGTAGCATTTCACCATATGGATATAAACCCCACAAGGGTTTATCCATTCACATTTTGATGGAAATTTGGGTGGGTTCTTTTTTCTTTTCTTTTCTTTTCTTTTCTTTTCTTTTCTTTTCTTTTCTTTTTTCTTTTCTTTTTTTCTTTCTTTTCTTTTCTTTTCTTTTCTTCTTTCTCTTTCTTTCTTTCTTTCTTTCTTTCTTTCTTTCTTTCTTCTTCTTTCTTTCTTTCTTTCTTTTCTTTTCTTTTTCTCTTTTCTTTTTTTCTTTTCTGTACTACAAATGAACATCCATGTAGAGGTCTTCATGTGAATATGTGTTGTGTCTTTAAAAATACCTAAGAATAGAATGACTGGATCATTTAGTAGGTGTATTTAAAATTGTTAAAGAAACTGCCAAACTATGCTGATTGGTGGCATCCCAAAATATATGTCCACATCCTAATCATTTTTGTAGATTCCTTATGGTCTTCTACATTGATGATCATGGCATATGTTGATAACCACAGTTAACTTTTCCTTTCCAACCTGTATGCTTTTATTTCATTTTTTTTCATTATTTTATGAGTGCAGACTTCCAGTAAATGGTAAATCGAAGTAGTAGGAGTAGGCAATCTTTCCTTTGTCACATTAGATATTGTTCCACAACTTTCTGAGGATTTCGGCACTTTTGCAGTCATTTTACCTTTCTGTTTTTCAGTTTTGGTAGTTTCTATTGCTAATATCTTCACTATTTTCTTTTGTAGTATATAATTTTCTATTAATACCATGAAGTGTATTTTTCAATTCAAACTTCTTTTTTTTAACTCTAGAAATTGAGTTTGGGTCATTTTTAGATAATTCATATCCATCTTTATTATGTGTATGCTTTCCTTTACCTTCTTGAACATGTGTACTGTATTTATAATAGTTATTTTAATGTCCTTTCCTACTAAATATATTATCTGACTCATTTTTTTCTTTTCATTGATTATTTTCAGAACTAAGAATCATATTTTCCTGCTTATTGCCATGCTTGATAGTTTTTGATTAGATGTTAGACATTGTAAAATTTACATCATTTGTTTCAGGGCTTTTGGTATACTTTTAAATAAATTTAGAGCTTTATTCTAGGATATAGGCAACTTACTTGGAAACAATTTTGGTTCTTTATTTTAAGCTTTGTCAAGCATGTCCAGATAGCCCTCAGTTTAGAGCTAATTTGGCCCCACTCTGATGCAGAAACCTTTCTGCAAACTCCATTTCATTTTCCAAATTTTAGGACTTGCCACTCTGGCTTAATGAAACATGACTATGCCAGCCCCATGTAAGTTCCATGGAGTTTTCTGCTTGCTCCTTTTGTGTGGTGTTCTCCTTGATCTCAGTACTAGATATCCAGAAAACTATCCTGGATAGCTTTCTCTTTCTGTTACTCCACCCTATGGATTCTATTTCTGTGATCTTTCTGAATGCCGGATTTTGTCTCAATTTTGGGTAACCATCAGTCTCTATATAAATAGGGTATACCCCCTTCTTGTGCTATTGCCTAGAAACTGTCCAGACAGTAAGGTCGTGTAATGATATTAGGAATTACCTCATTTTTCTCCTTGGATTTGGAAATAATTATTCTGCACTGCCTTTTGGCCAATGTCTAAAAACCAATATTTAAATATTTTGCTTCATTTTTAGTTGTTTAAGGTAAAAGAGTAAATAAATCAAGTCCTTATTCTATTATCGATGGAGGTAATTCTACTTGAATATTTTGACATGACAAAAAAAATAGAAAAACCCAAAATCCACATATAGGCTCAGATTTTGGTTGAACTGCCATTTTTAAAATCATACATATATAGAGGTAACAAGGAATTATCCATATCCTTCCCACTGTCATCACAGATTTCTTTGTACTCCTGCTGAGGAAAGAGCAAAATCTTATAGCACATTCTGTTTCTTGAATCTTAAAAACTAAATTGGTTCTTCCAACATATACATAGAATTGCAAATGTTTGTGTCTGTGTTGGTTTCTTTATGTTCAGTGTAATCAGTTCTTTTTTTATTTTTTTTTATTTATGATAGACACACACACACACACACAGAGAGAGAGAGAGAGAGGCAGAGACACAGGAAGAGGGAGAAGCAGGCTCCATGCACTGGGAGCCCGACGTGGGATTCGATTCCGGGTCTCCAGGATCGCGCCCTGGGCCAAAGGCAGGCGCTAAACCACTGTGCCACCCAGGGATCCCAGTGTAATCAGTTCTTAAGACCTTTCACCAGATTCAACTTTTTATAAATGTACCATGCTAAATTGGAGGTTTTACAATATTAATACATTTTCCTTGACTCATTTCACCCTCTACTAACACAGACTTAAATAAAAGACTTTTTTTTCAAGTACATATATTTGAATTATGTTTCATTTAGTTGTGTCTCTTTCTTTCTCTCGTTCTGTATGTATATACACACATACACAGAGGGAAAGTCACACACAGACACACACATACAAAGTTAAACAAAAAGTAAGCACATAATTTATTTTACTAAATTTACTAAAAACAAATAAATGTAATTTATTTAAATTGCAAGAACATTTCTAGAATGATTGAAGTGGTAGAACTGCTTCCTTTCTCTATGTGGATTCACTTCTTTCTGTATTTCTACCTTCCTTCCTCAGGTTTTCCATAACTTTCACACTGTTATGCTCTGGGTATGCATACAGATTCTTGGAATATTAGCTACTTTATACCCTCTCCATACCCCCAGAATGATGAAATCATGAATGCTGAGTGACATTTAATAAAATAGTACTTCATACAACAGTTTTCTTATTTGTGATTTATGACAAGGATATGCTATGCAGAAAATAATTTCAGTTTCCACCTGTTTACTTTAGTGTTTACAAATGCTGTATTGAAAATACCTTGGCATAACTGGCCTATCAGATGACTTTTGAACCTGTACATTAATCTTGGGTCTAGTGGCAGGGAGGGGGGAATGACACTCTGTAATCCTGGCTGAGATGTTTATCTTTATGTAAATGTGCAGAGCTTTGTGTTCAGCTGAGGCCCCATGAGTACCATTTAAAAATGATATTTTCCAAAGACAAAAACATGGGAATGGCACTGGTAATGGAATTAAAATGTGTGCTTTCTGGCAGTGAATCTTTCTAATATTTGTGTTCCACTTTTGAATATGCAATTTAAAAATATTACTGACTCACATGTTGATACCACGGTATTTACTTCTCAAAGAAAAAAATAAGATGTGAAACATCATTTAAAAATTTATCAAATTTTCTTTTTATTTTTAAAATTAAGAATATTTAGTTCTATATCATGCAACTGAAATCCACACTATGCATTTCATTCAGAAAATCCACATGTTCAATTTACATTAAACTATATTTTATTTTATCAATTTGTTTTATTTCCTATGCAGTGTGATTTGCAATGAAGAGACAAAGTCACCTGTGTAGACTTTTGGCTAGTTAACCAAGCTTCTAAGAGTTGGTTTTACTTATTTAAATCTGTCTGAATATTATAGCTGAACTCTTTTAGTCAAATCCATTTACCAGGGATCCCTGGGTGGCGCAGCGGTTTGGCGCCTGCCTTTGGCCCAGGGCGCGATCCTGGGAGACCCGGGATCGAATCCCACGTCGGGCTCCCGGTGCATGGAGCCTGCTTCTCCCTCTGCCTGTGTCTCTGCCTCTCTCTCACTGTGTGCCTATCATAAATAAATAAAAATTAAAAAAAAATACATTTACCAAATGTGAATCAGGCCATAATTACTCACTATATAATATCCTTTTTATATATCACAAAAGGTGATTGTTCCTGTCATTTTTTATGAACAGACAGAATATTATATTCAAAGCTTATAAGAAACAGAATGAGAGCTACCTTATGCCAATAACAATGAAATATGGAAGTCATTCAAACACACTTTTCATGATAGTTTTGGAAACTGTAATTTTGGGAACAAACTTGAAACCAAATTATTTCTTTTTTTCCAAAATTCTTTCTAAATTATAAATAAACCAGAGCTGGATGTTATCTGACACAATCAAATTCTAAGAATCCATCAGAAGAAAATAATTACACCTGGCTATAAGAAATGTTTTAAAATCAATCAAAGTAGTAGTCATATTGTGTTTGGGAGACTTTTTTTTACTTACCAAGAAGGATATATAATTATAATAATCAATAAGCATTATTGATTGTCAGATAGTGAGATAAAATATATATGTAATTCTTCTTAAAAATTTTAAAAATCTATTTGGAGTTATGATACACATGAAAAAAGAGGAATAATAATACAAAGTAAAATATACTATGAATAATATATCTAGGAAAACAAAGGAACATGCAATGACCATAGACCTCAGTGGTAATGAAATTCTTCATCAGTAAACAGGAATTAAAGTACAGAATTATAAGAATGAATAGTTATTAAATAAATAAAAATGAAGGAAGGCACTCAAAGCAAAGAAGATCAAATGAGAAGAAAAACACAGATGACGAGATCACACCTCTGGGACAGAGGAATCACCTATAGAAAAATGGAAAGATAGGAATTTGAGTTTTTCATTTTTACCTAAGCCAGTTCTCCAATATTCATATTCAGCAACAAAGCAAGTGTAAGTTGTGGAAAGCCTCCAATTCTAGGAAGTATTATGTTCAATTTATACTAGTAGAATGACAATTGATGGTTTCTTTTTTTTTTTTTTTAATTTTTATTTATTTATGATAGTCACAGAGAGAGAGAGAGAGAGAGGCAGAGACATAGGCAGAGGGAGAAGCAGGCTCCATGCACCGGGAGCCTGATGTGGGATTCGATCCCGGGTCTCCAGGATCGCGCCCTGGGCCAAAGACAAGCGCCAAACCGCTGCGCCACCCAGGGATCCCCAATTGATGGTTTCTAAAGGTTAATTTGGCAGCAGACCATAATGTGACTTGGACCAGAAAAAAATTTGCAGTGAGAAGACAAACTTGGAGGTTTAAGAATAATAGTCACAGGTCTGGGGTTATTATGCAATGGGATATTGATATGAAAAGGATTTGAAATAAAGTAAAACTAATAAAGGTGAGGGGATGGGTTGACTGGTCCTGGTGAAGGCAGCGGAGGTAGAAATAAAATTCATAAATGAGAGACAAATAAGAGAGCAGGAAAAGTATTACATTCAGAGTTGATTAACCCTACTTGTCTTTAAAGCTCCATGTGACTCTTGACAATTCACTTCACCTTTTACCTCTTTTCCCCTGCGTAACATGGGGAAATTGGATGAGAGTATTTTATGTCTTTTCCAGTTCCAACATTTTATAATTCCAAACACATGAATAACTTGAATAAATATAGGTGTGATTGAAAATAGAAAAAAAATAGCAAAAGAAAAGAGGTGCAAATCATGAGACTTCAGAGGAAAGAGATATTTTTTGGTCTAGGGATATCTGAACATTTTTATAAATGAGTCCTTGCCTGATAATATAGAATATTAGGGGTTGGGTGAAAGGTAATTCAGGGAGAATTATGTGATCATATATGATTAATATGTTGTTATGATCCGTGATAAGTGCAAAGTTAATAGAACATATTTAATGATGTATATCATTTATAAAGATTAAAATGGTTTTTTTTTTGAGTTGCAGTTATGAGACTATGTGTTTTAGATAGCTTTTGCTCAACTATAGACTACTTTGTGAGGATTCAAATAGGAAAACATAATGCTTAAAGAGACTAAATAACTTACTTGAGATCATTTAATTAGTAAGGACATAATTGAAGTTTACAACCAAAGTAATGTGACTACTAAATAGTTCTCTTTCTGCTTGGCTATGGCTTCTTCTACTTTGCTTCATGGTAAAATTAGGCCTAAAACATTTAGCAGTTTATGTATATGTCTAAAAATTCATTGAATTTTTACACACGTAAACCACCTTTTCAGTTTTTCTTTTCTAACATAGAAATACATAAAATCTCAACACACACCAACATTAATAAATAAAACTTTTTTAAAATATTTTTTTCTTTATTTATTTATGATAGTCACAGAGAGAGAGAGAGAGAGAGGCAGAGACACAGGCAGAGGGAGAAGCAGGCTCCATGCACCGGGAGCCCGACGTGAGATTCGATCCCGGATCTCCAGGATCGCGCCCTGGGCCAAAGGCTGGCGCCAAACCACTGCACCACCCAGGGATCCCCAATAAATAAAACTTAATAATAAAATTTGCAATCAATTTGAATGCTAGAGAATGTTGACTTTGAACCCTAATTAAGTGAAATATTACCCACCCCTTTGTCCCCAAAAAGATTTTCATTCTTCTCATTAGGTTTCCAATAGGAAAAAAAAGCAAAAATTCTAACATTTCATCCATAGATTCCAGAGAAGATTTAAACATCCTACATCTTAATCACTATGTAAAGACACACTGATATTCATCTATTAATAATGAAAAATCACAATTCTCTTCTTGCATGCACCAGAATTATGGTTCCTGTTTTCTTCTCATGTATACTCACTGGTCTATTCACTTCCATATTTATACTCATTTGCCTACATTCTCATCCCTTTCCAAAACACACACACACACACACACACACACACACACACACACCACCTACCTTATGAGAGGCCTAGAAGTCACTTTGCAGGGATCTAAGCTTGCCTGAGTGTGGAGTCAATGAAATTTGAAACATTAAAAACACTGTATTATAAGGAATAAATTGCCTACCAGACAGTGATAGCATATTCATTACATTGCAGACTGATAAGTATATCCAGTTTGGGAATAGTGAAAAAAGGGAAGGAGAATGTGAAACTGGGAGTGGAAATATGGGAACAGGGCAATTAACAAAGGGCCTAGTAAAAACAAAAAACCTAGATCCCTCTTTTATCTTTTTTTTTAATTTTATGTATTTATTCATGAGAGAGAGATAAAGACAGACAGGGAAAGACACAGGCAGAGGGAGAAGCAAGCTCCATGCAGGAAGACTGACGGGATTCCATCTGGGATCTCCAGGATCACACCCTGGGCCAAACGCAGCAATAAACCACTGAGCCACTGGGATGCCAGAGATCCCTTTTTTAATCTTGTGCCTTATTTTTAAATAATAAATTTATTTTTATTGGTGTTCAATTTGCCAACATACAGAATAACACCCAGTGCTCATCCAATCAAGTGCCCTCCTCAGTGCATACCACCCAGTCACCCCCACCCCTCGACCACCCCCTTTCCACCACCCCTAGTTCATTTCCCAGAGTTAGGAGTCTTTCATGATCTGTCTCCCTTTCTGATATTTCCTACCCATTACTTCTCCTTTCCCCTCTATTCCCTTTCACTATTACTTATATTTCTTGAATTAATGAAACCATATAATGTTTGTCCTTCTCCGATTGACTTACTTCACTCAGCATAATACCCTGCAGTTCCATCCATGTCGAAGCAAAGAGTGGGTATTTGTCATTACTTTTTTTTTATAAAAAATTTATTTTTGACTGGTGTTCAATTTACCAACATACAGAATAACACCCAGTGCTCCCCTCAGAACCCCCTCAGTGCACCCCTCAGTGCCTGTCACCCATTCACCCCCATTCCCCGCCCTCCTCCCCTTCCACCACCCCTAGATCGTTTCCCAGAGTTAGAAGTCTTTATGTTCTGTCCCCTTTCTGATATTTCCCACACATTTCTTCTCCCTTCCCTTCTATTGCCTTTCACTATTATTTATATTCCCCAAATGAATGAGAACATATAATGTTTGTCCTTCTCCGATTGCCTTACTTCACTCAGCATAATACCCTCCGGTTCCATCCACGTTGAAGCAAATGGTGGGTATTTGTCATTTCTAATGGCTGAGTAATATTCCATTGTATACATAAACCACATCTTCTTTATCCATTCATCTTTTGATGGACACTGAGGCTCCTTCCACAGTTTGGCTATTGTGGACATTACTGCTAGAAACATCGGGGTGCAGGTGTCCCGGCATTTCATTGCATCTTTATCTTTGGGGTAAATCCCCAACAGTGCATTGCTGGGTCGTAGGGCAAGTCTATTTTTAACTCTTTGAGGAACCTCCACACAGTTTTTCAGAGGGGCTGCACCAGTTCACATTCCCACCAACAGTGTAAGATTCCCTTTTCTCCGCATCCTCTCCAACATTGGTGGTTTCCTGCCTTGTTAATTTTCCCCATTCTCACTGGTGAGAGGTGGTATCTCATTGTGGTTTTGATTTGTATTTCCCTGATAGCAAGTGATGCAGAGCATTTTCTCATGTGCGTATTGGCCATATCTATGTCATCCTCTGTGAGATTTCTCTTCATGTCTTTTGCCCATTTCATGATTGGATTGTTTGTTTCTTTGCTGTTGAGTTTAATAAGTTCTTTATAGATCTTGGAAACTAGCCCTTTATCAGATACGTCATTTGCAAATATCTTCTCCCATTCTGTAGGTTGTCGTTTTAGTTTTGTTGATTGTATCCTTTGCTGTGCAAAAGCTTCTTATCTTGATGAAGTCCCAATAGTTCATTTATGCTTTTGTTTCTTTTGTCATCATGGATGTATCCTGCAAGAAAGTTGCTGTGGCCGAGTTCAAAAAGGGTGCTGCCTGTGTTCTCCTCTAGGATTTTGATGGAATCTTGTCTCATATTTAGATCTTTCATCCATTTTGAGTTTATCATTCTGTATGGTGCAAGAGAGTGGTCTAGTTTCATTCTTCTGCATGTGGATGTCCAATTTTCCCAGCACCATTTATTGCAGAGACTGTCTTTCTTCCAGTGGATAGTCTTTCCTCCTTTATTGAATATTAGTTGACCATAAAGTTGAGGGTCCACTTCTGGATGCTCTATTCTGTTCCATTGATATGTGTCTGTTTTTGTGCCAGTACCACACTGTCTTGATGACCATAGCTATGTAGTACAACCTGAAATCTGGCATTGTGATGCCCCCAGATATGGTTTCTTTTTTAAACTTCCCCTGGCTATTCGGGGTCTTTTCTGCTTCCACACAAATCTTAAAATAATCTGTTCCAACTCTCAGAAGAAATTCCAAGGTATTTTGATAGGGATTGCATTAAACATGTAAACTTCCCTGGGTAACATTGACATTTTCACAATATTAATTCTGCCAATCCATGAGCATGGAATATTTTTCCATCTCTTTGTGTCTTCCTCAATTTCTTACAGAAGTGTTCTATACTTTTTAGGGTATAGATCCTTTACCTCTTTGGTTCGGTTTATTACTAGGTATCTTATGCTTTTGGGTGCAATTATAAATAGGATTGACTCCTTAATTTCTCTTTTTCAGTCTCATTGTTAGTGTATGGAAATGCCACTGAATTCTGGGCATTGATTTTGTATCCTACCACTGCCAAATTGCTGTATGAGTTCTAGGAATCTTGGGGTGGAGTCTTTTGGGTTTTCTATGTAGAGTGTCATGTCATCGGCAAAGAGGGAGAGTTTGACTTCTTTGCCAATTTGAATGCCTTTAATGTCTTTTTGTTGTCTGGTTGCTGAGACTAGGACTTCTAGTACTATGTTGAATAGCAGTGGTGAGAGTGGACATCCCTGTCTTGTTCCTGATATTAGGGAAAAGGCTCCCAGTGTTTTTTCCATGGAGAATGATATTTGATGTGGGATTCTTGTAAATGGCTTTTAAGATGTTGAGGAATGTTCCCCCTATCTGTACACTCTGAAGAGTTTTGATCAGGAATGGATGCTGTATTTTGTCAAATGCTTTCTCTGCATCTAATGAGAGGATCATATGGTTCTTGGTTTTTCTCTTGCTGATATGATGAATCACATTGATTGGTTTACGAGTGTTGAACCAGCCTTGTGTCCCAGGAATAAATCCTACTTGGTCATGGTGTATAATTTTCTTAATGTGTTGTTGGATCCTATTGGCTAGTACCTTGTTGAGAATTTTTGCATCCATGTTCATCGGGGATATTGGTCTATAATTCTCCTTTTTGGTGGGATCTTTGTCTGGTTTTGGAATTAAGGTAATGCTCGCCTCATAGAATGAATTTGGAAGTACTCCATCTCTTTCTATGTTTCCGAACCGCTTTAGTAGAATAGGTATGGTTTCTTCTTTAAACGTTTGATAGAATTCCCCAGGGAAGCCATCTGGCCCTTGACTTTTGTGTCTTGGGAGGTTTTTGATGTCTGCTTCAATTTCCTCCCTGGTTATTGGCCTGTTCAGGTTTTCTATTTCTTCCTGTTCCAGTTTGGGTAGTTTGTGGCTTTCCAGAAACACGTCCATTTCTTCTAGATTGCCTAATTTATTGGTGTATAGCTGTTCGTAATATGTTTTTAAAATCATTTGCATTTCCTTGGTATTAGTAGTGATCTCTCCTTGCTCATTCATGATTTTATTAATTTGAGTCTTCTCCCTTCTTTTTAATAAGGCTGGCTAATGGTTTATCTATCTTATTAATTCTTTGAACGACCCAACTCCTGGTTTTGTTGATCTGTTCCACAGTTATTCTGGTCTCCATTTTGTTGCGTTCCGCTTGAATATTTATTAACTCTCTTATTCTGCTGGGTGTAGGATCTATTTGCTGTTTTTTCCCTAGCTCCTTTAGGTGTAAGGTTAGCTTTTTTGTATTTGAGTTCTTTCCAGTTTTTGGATGGATGCTTGTATTGCGATGTATTTCCCCCTCAGGACTGCTTTTGCTGCATCCCAAAGATTTTGAATGGTTGTATCTTCATTCTCATTAGTTTCCATGAATCTTTTTAATTATTTCTTAATTTCCTGGTTGACCCTTTCATCTTTTAGCAAGATGATCCTTTACCTCCATGTGTTTGAAGTCCTGCCAAACTTCTTGTTATGATTTATTTCTAATTGCAAGGCATTATGGTCTGAGAATACACAGGGGACGATCCCAATCTTTTGGTATCGGTTCAACCTGATTTGTGACCCAGTATGTGGTCTATTCTGGAGAAAGTTCCATGTGCACTTGAGAAGAATGTGTATTCGGTTGAGTTTGGATGTAAAGTTCTGTAGATATCTGTGAAATCCATGTGATTCAGTGTATCATTTAAAGAATTCGTTTCTTTGCAGATGTTGTGTTTAGAAGACCGAGCGAGTGTAGAAAGCGCTAGATTGAAGTCACCAAGTATAAGTATTATTATCTAAGTATGTCTTAATTTTGGTTATTAATTGATTGATATATTTTCAGCTCCCACATTAGGGGCATATATATTGAGGTTTGTTAAGTCCTCTTGTTGGATAGATCCTTTGAGTATGAGATAGTGTCCCTCTTCATCTCTCACTACAGTCTTCGGGGTAAATTTTAGTTTATCTGATATAAGGATGACTACCTCTGCTTACTTTTGAGGACCGTTTGAATGGTAAATTGTCCTCCAACCTTTTATTCTAAGGCTGTATGTGTCCTTCTAACTAAAATGAGTCTCTTGTAGACAGCAAATAGATGGGTCCTGCTTTTTTATCCAGTCTGACACCCTGCACCTTTTGATGGGGTCATTAAGCCCATTCACGTTCAGAGTTACTATTGAAAGATATGAGTTTAGTGTCATCATGATATCTATTCAGTCCTTGTTTTTGTGGATTGTTCCACTGGACTTCTTCTCAAAGGGGAATTTTAAGAGACCCCTTACAATTTATTGCAGGGCTGGTTTGGAGGTCACATATTCTTTCAGTTCCTGCCTGTCTTGGAAGCTCTTTATCGCTCCTTCCATTCTAAGTGAGAGCCTTGCTGGATAAAGTATTCTTGGTTGCATGTTTTTCTCACTTAGGACCCTGAATATATCCCGCCAGCTCTTTGGCCTGCCAAGTCTCTGTGGAGAGGTCTGCTGTTACCCTAATATTCCTCCCCATAAAAGTCAGGGATTTCTTGTCTCTTGCTGCTTTAAGGATCTTCTCTTTATCTTTGGAATTTGCAAGCTTAACTATTAAATGTCGAGGTGTTGAACGGTTTTTATTGATTTTAGGGGTGAATCTCTCTATTTCCTGGATCTGAATGCCTGTTTCCCTTCCCAGATTAGGAAAGTTCTCAGCTATGATTTGTTCAAATACATATTCTGGACCTCTGTCCCTTTTGGCGCCCTCGGAAACCCCAGTTAAACATAGGTTTTTCTTTCTCAGGCTGTCACTTATTTCCCTTAATCTATCCTCACGATCTTTTAATTGTTTGTCTCTTTTTTCCTCAGTTTCCCTCTTTGCCATCAACTTGTCTTGTATGTCACTCCCTCGTTCTTCCACCTCGTTAACCCTCGTCGTTAGGACTTCTAGTTTGGATTGCATCTCATTCAATTGATTTTTAATTTCTGCCTGATTAGATCTAAATTCTGCAGTCATGAAGTCTCTTGAGTCCTTTATGCTTTTTTTCTAGAGCCACCAGTAGCTTTATAATGGTGCTTCTGAATTGGCTTTCTGACTTTGAATTTTAATCCAAATTTTGTAACTCTGTGGGCGAGAGTACTGTTTCTGATTCTTTTTTTTGAGGTTAGGTTTTCCTTCTAGTCATTTTGCTCAGTGCAGAGTGGCCAAAAACAAGTTGTATTGGGAAAAGAAGAAAAAGAGAGAAGAGAAAGAAGGAAAGAAAAAGAAAAAACAACAAAGTAAGAAGAAAAGAGAAAAAAAGAAAAAAGAGATAAGAAAAAGAGAAAAAAAAAAGAAAAAGAAAAAACTGGGCGGGGGGTGATTATCCTCTGATTCTGTATACTGTAAGTCCCTCGAATTTCCCTGGAAGTTTCCAGTGCTGCTTCGTCAATAATTTGTTTTTCCCCTGTCCCTCTAGCTGGTCTTCTGGGGGAGGTAGCCTACTGTGCTGATTTTCAGGTGTTAGCACTTGGGGGAGCTGCTAGCCCCCTGCCTGGTGCAGGGCTCAGTGAGTGAAGTTTAAGCTGCTTATCCGGTGAGGCCACTGTGAGGCTCAGTGGGGGGTTTTTTATCCTGTGAGACACCAGTAGGAACAACCACAGTGGAGGCAGCCAGCTCTAGAGCCCTGGATTCAGCTCCTACAGTAACTAAGGAGCTCTCAGTCTCCAGGCGCCTGGATGCTCCGGGGGCGGGGCCGCTGATCTGCTCAGCTTGGGGCAGGAGTGTCTTTGCTGTCCTGTGCCCTCCTGGCCTCTGCCTGTCCCAGGGCGAGGCCGGATCCTGGGCTGTGTCCCCTGGGCCCTGTGCTCCCGGGCCTGCGCTGTTGGATTCGCGCTCCCAGCTGCGCAGCCCCTTCCACGCGGAGCCTCCTCCCGAGCCCTTCTGAGCTTCTCCCGGGGCCGTGCATCCCCTCCTGCGCGGAACCTCTGCCGGAGCTGCCTCTTAGCTGCTCCCGGGTCCAGCCGTGCATGCGCTGCAGCGCTTTGGGAGCTTGGCCACGGTGTGTGGCGTACTCTTCCTGGGGTGCAGGTGTCTGTTAGTGTCCCAGGGAGCCTGAGGGCATCCCCGCCCTTCCTGGGATCCTGCTCTAACTCCCTGCACTGGCCTTTCCCTCCGGGAAGATTGGTGAAGCTCCTGCTTCTCCAGGACGGAGCTTTCCTGTCCTGGGGGCACTCGCCCCGGCCTTAGCCCGGCTCCTCGCGGGGCCCCTCCCCCTTGGATGCCTTTTGTTTCTTTATTTCTTTTTTCCCCCGCCTTCGTACATTGATAGAAGCGTGAACTCTTCTCATTATCATTCCAGCTGTTCTCTCTTTAAATCTCAGGCTGAATTCGTAGATTTTCAGGATGATTTGAAGGTTATCTAGGTAATTTGGTGGGGACAGGTGACTTGGGGATCCTACTCTTCCGCCATCTTGCCCCTCCTCCAATCTTCTGCCTTTTGTCCTAAATTTTCTTCCACCAATACCAAAGTAAATCACTTGTAATTATGACTGTAATACAGGGTCTTAGCATAGAGGGTCAATAAACCACAGTCAGTGGTCCAAATCTAGATTGACACCTGCTTTTATTCAGTCCATGAGCTGAGAATTGTATATATATACATATATATGTATATATATGTATATATATATGTGTATATATATATATATATATATAATGATTTTATGTATTTATTCATGAGAGACACAGAAAGAGAAATCAGAGACATGGGCAGATGGAGAAGCAGGCTCTCTGCAGGAGCCTGATGTGGGACTTGATCCTGGACCCAGGATCACACCCTGAGTCAAAGGCAGACACTCAACTGCTGAGCCATCCAGGTGTCCCTGTTTTTATATTTTTAAATGGCTAAAAATTTCAAACGAAACTTAATATTTTGTGACATGTGAAAATTCTATGAAATTCAAACATCAATTTTATAAATAAAGCTTTATTGAGACACAGCCACAGTTGTTCATCCATTCTCTATGGATGATCTTGTGCCACAACAGCAGAGCTGAGTAGTTGCAAAAGACAGTATATATGGTGCTGTTATCAATTGTCACTGCTATTATAAATCACATTGAAGCAGTTATCAGCATTTTTGAATGCCATATGTGTTATCTATCTATGAAAAAAAAACATTTTCAAAAATGAAATTGTTAAAATCATGTTACAGATAAGCATTAACAAATGAAATTTGTAGTCAATTTTAATCATAGGAAATATTAATTTTAAACCTCAGTTATATTAACTGTTATTGCTCTTCTTCCAAAACAGTATTTTATTCTCCTCATTAGTACACTGGTATTACAGAAAACTTTTTCTGAATTATTATTATTACCACATTTTGGATTTTGTCAATACAAATATTGAGTTAGTATGTTTTCTCTTTTTTAATTAAAGCTTTTCATAATATCCTTAATTTTGCCTCTTGGCCTACAGAACTGTAACTATTTATTATCTGCCTCTTTTCAGAAAAGAATACTGCCAATCTTGGTGATATAGCATTGGGAGTTTACTTGGGAAAAAGAATCAATATTGGTAATAATCCTATAGTCTGCAAGTCATAACTAAATTTTTTTGTTTTGTGTTTTCCTTTTTTGCTTCACTAAAATTTTAGGAATCACCTGCTATAGATATAAAAAAAAATTCTAGTGGCCAAGCAATAGCAAAAAAAGTACGAAAGATTCAAATATTTATCTCATTAAAAGTTTAGAGCTAATGTCCATAACTGAGAACTTCTAGGAGAATAATAAACAAACAAGCCCCCAAATCAGAAAATAAACAGAAAAAAACTTTATTGTTTCCTCTATGTTCAGGTTTTGATGTAGATTTGGTCAGTATAAGCAAGTTCAACTTTAATTTTACATAACTGACTTCATGCTTGCTTATATGAAATTTTATATGCTAAATTATACATTTAAATAATGCTATGGATAAGAGTATCTGAGGAACATTTAATATATTCAATGGAGCACAGAATAAGAAGAGATACAAGGATGATAGAAACACAATTACACCAGTCACATAAAGATTACGTAGGCAGTGATAGGTCAGGACAGAGATGACATAGGGCTGTCCCCATCTGTCACATATCTATACAGAAAAGTAAGTTTATCTGGGAGGGTATATTCATGGTTTTATTTCTATTTAACTGTTATGTATCTTGAACTGTGCTGGATACAGAGGATGGAAAGAAGACATGATCAATGCCTTTAATGATCTCTCAATCTAGTGGAGGAGATAGATAAAAAAAATTACAACAAAACATAATGAGTAGTGATATATTTATTCTGTAATTATTTGTACAAAGTTAGTACACAATGTAATGAAAAGAGAGAAGAGGTTCTATTAACCCTGTCCTGGGGAGATAGGAAGGCTTCACAGAGAAAATGGCCTATAAACTGGAATTTTATAAGTGAGAAAAAATTAATCAGGAAAAGAGTTATACAGAAGGTGCAAAATCACAGAAACACAAAAGAACATCTTTGTGTGTGTGTGTTCTAGAAGAAAGCTCTGCATGGCTAGAGTATTTAGTACTTTCTAGTTATGGATTGTTGGGGAAGAACGAATAAAGGTGAAAGTAGAAATGCTTCTTTAATTTAGGGAAAAATTGGTCGCCCCCGTCCCCCACCCCCGTCCCGGGCCGTGTCTGCCCCGGGCCAGCGCGAGCCCGCATCCCTGGTGATCTTGAGCGTGCTGCGCCAAAGGCGCCGGGATGAGCCGCAGGACGTGGAAGCTTGGGCAGTGCCGGGGGTGGGCTCGCGCGCCTGCGGGGAGCTGGTTTCAGGGGGCGGTGGTGGACGCGGCCGAGAGCACCCATGAAATCCAGGTAACAGTGAAACGTTGGTCATTGCTTTCCTCAGAGTGCATCTTAGAGTCCTTATGATTTCACATGTTTTTGCTGAACTTGTAAAAAAGGCACTTGGATGATGATTAACAGGAACATTGAGATTCTGTGAAAAGCTTCAAATCGGAGAGTATTCAATTTTCACCCTAGTCCAGCAGCTGTATTTAGGTGCTGCTCACCTAAATATAGATGAATGAAGACCCCATTTAGGAAGACACCTGGCCAGCGGTCCAGAGCGGATGCAGGCCATGCTGGTGTGTCTGCAAGCATAATGAAGCAAAGACGTTCCACAAAGAACATCGGAGCAGTGTGGGGCCGAGCAAACCCTTTTCCCAGCCCTGGCGGAACATCGTATGCTGCAGGATTCAGCCTGGGTGGAAGGAAGGGAATGGCCCTGTCACCCAGTGGAAAGGAACCACTCTGGACCAGGTGCCTGTAAATCCTTCTTCGTATCTTATAGAATACAATGGATGTGACTGTGTTTATGGACTAGGACTTAATAAAGATGAAAGAGTTTCTGTTCTCGAAGTCCTCCCTGATAAGAGTTGCGACTTCTTGAATCAGTGATGCACACCTGGCCGACACAATGATCCGCAAGGCGGTAGAGCACATGTTTGAGATGGAGGACGGCTCCAAGGACGAGTGGAAGGGGATGGTCCTAGCGCGCGCCCCTATCATGAACATGTGGTTTACATCTCCTACGAGAAGGATCCCATCTTGTACATGTACCAGCTCCTAGATGATTATAAAGAAGGCGACCTTCGCATTATGCCCCATTCTAATGATTCTCCTCCAGCAGAAAGGGAACCAGGAGAAGTTGTGGACAGCCTGGTAGGCAAACAAGTGGAATATGCCAAAGAGGAGGGCTCTAAAAGGACTGGCATGGTCATTCATCAAGTGGAGGCCAAACCGTCTGTCTATTTCATCAAGTTTGATGATGATTCCCATATTTATGTCTACGATTTGGTGAAAACTTCCTAGATGTCATCATGAACTTTGCCAAATTTGTGGAACTATGAAATGTATAATTTGTAGACATACAGACTTGATTGCTTTCCAGTTTACTTTTTTAAAGAGTTATTTATTATTTATTTATTTATGAGAGAGAGAGAGAGAGAGAGAGAGAGAGAGAGAGAGAGACAGGAGGAAGGAGAAGCAGGCTTACGTGGGGAGCCCCCAATGTGGGACTCCAGGACTAGCCCTGGGCCAAAGGCAGGCGCCAACCCGCTGAACCACCCAGGGATCCCTTGCTTTCCAGTTTAATGAAAGCTTAGATGTCCCTGTGAACCCACAATTTCTGACCACAGAGCTGGTTTTGTTCTGAATAGTACAGATTTATGGGAACACAAAGCATTTTGTGTAAGGAACTCCTTCCTCTTAAAAGAAGTCTGTGTGTCTGGAGGGGAGTTAAGGCAAGTTTGGTGCAAGTTAAGCTAGCACTGCAGTCGTGTAGAACTGTATTGGATCGTCCCCAGCTCCCTGTCACCATAGCTCTCCTTCTCTGCTGCCACACTGCAAGTGTAGTTTGGTACTGTCAGTACTGCCTTCTTTTTTGAGAGGTGTATGTATCTCTATCTACCTGTCCAGCTCTGTGTGTGTCCATATGCACCACACACACACACACTCTTCCGTGGCAGTCCTTTCTTTGTGGATTGGGGTGGGGGTTCAATAATATTCTCCAGTTTAACAGGAGTGCTTGTCCTAAGTCAGTCCTATTTTGTACATTACTGCTGTCTATTTAAAATTAAATGTGGGCACAGGAGACAACATCGGGATGTTCAGCATGTTCTGGAAATCGGAAGTTCAGACACTGTTTCAGTCTGGAGGCTTTAAATCATGAGTCCAAATATGAATCCTTTGAGAACAGTTGCTAGACCCACATTAGAATTCAACAAAACATTAGAAATCTGGGTCAAAAGCTGCCTTTAATTCTAAGCTTTGTAAATTTTTGTTTACATTTTTTTAAAATCATAAATCCTCTTTCTGTTTTAAAGCAAAGCCCAGGTACTTGTGTACACATGGTGGTGCAGGTGTGTTTTGGGCAGCACAAGCGGTCCGTTCATGTGTACAAATCAGTCTGGATTCTAGTACATGGATCTGAGAGACAGCAGTGCATCAGTGGTTTGTGTGTGTGTGGTAAGTTCCTGGCAGAACCTAGTGCTCTTATATTAGAAATACAAGTTTCAGAATGGTGTTGCCGCCTGCCGGCAGGTTCTCTAGGACACTTTTATTTTTATTACTGTTCTTACTGGTGCATGGTTATGGTCAGAAGGCTTTTCCCCACAAGAGGATCTGGATGTACAACAACCAGGTCCCCGGCCACCTTCTGTGGTGCTGCATGGTCTTGCTCCTCAAGTGCTGTTGATGTGGGTTCTTCCCATCCAGGGGCCCTGCCATGTCAGGGCCCGTCACTGCACTAGCCCCCGGGTGTGCCTGGAAGCAGCCCTCGGCCAAACGACCCTCTCGTGGCTGATTCCCGCAAGGTAGGCTTCACCGGAATAAACCCACAGAGGTAGTTTGTGTGCCAGCGGCACGGCCATCTGTCCCTTTGTTTTGGATGAGCCCTGAAGGTATGAAAGCCAGGAGAGAGGCAGGATGTCAGACCATTCTCTTGTGGAGATTGGAAAGCTTGCCTGAGTTCTGGGAGTCAGCTCCCAGATCCGTGAGGCCTCAAAGACTCTGTAACTGTGGCCTCGACACGCATGTCCGTATGGTGAGGCTGTGTGCTGTGGTGCTGTGGGGTGGTGGTCCAGTGCACTCTAGCAGGGCAGTGCCCGGCCTGTGTAGGCTGTCTCCCTGCAGTGAGCACCTGGTCTCAGACACTCCTCCTGCTTGAACAGGGGTCATGCTGCACACCTGTCACCTCCTTCCCTGTGGGCTCTTGTCACGGTCCCTGCATGCAAATCTCCCGGCTGGGCCCAGCTCCCTAAGCGTGTGTGGACACATGTGCCCAGAGAGTATGCCCGGTGTGTGCACCTGGACATGACGAGGTAGCTTCAGGTTGAAAACCAGTGTTCTTGGGAAGTGTCCTGAGGGTTGGGTCACTTGGTGACTTGCATTGGGGTTTCCTGCAAGTACCTGTAGCAGCCTCAGTACTACGTGGTCTGCCACTCCCTAGACGAACATGACACGTGACGATCACCGTTATGTTAATCACTGTTCCGTGTGTTGCCTTTAGGGTGGAAGGAAGGGGAAGGGTTTTTGTTGTTGTTGTTGTTGCATTTTTTATTCCCCCTATTCTCTTTACTTTTGGTGGCTCAGCCCACACTTGTGCAGTGACTGACTGCACTCCCTCGCCCAGTATTTCAGGCTTCGTTCTAGGCTCACGTTTCAGATCTGCATGTATTGCTTGCCTTTTCCTGCTATCAGAATGTTGGTTCCTTGTTCTAGGAGCCCAACATGAGTTTCCAAAATTATCGTGGGACTTGTGACCGCATAGGACCTGAACCTGTATAAAATGTCCCAGCCTTCCTCACTGACCTGCTCTAGTGTTCTCGTGTCATGTGCGAGTGACATCTAGCTGCCACGTGAAGCTTCCGAGGAGAACCTTAGATGCAGACCATCCTTTTTTGCATGCTCTATTCTTTTTTTAATAATAAATTTATTTTTTTATTGGTGTTCAACTTGCCAACATACAGAATAACACCCAGTGCTCATCCTGTCAAGTACCCCCCTCAGTGCCCGCCACCCAGTCACCCCCACCCCCCGCCCTCCTCCCCCTCCATTACCCCTAGTTCGTTTCCCAGAGTTAGGAGTCTTCCATGTTCTGTCTCCCTTTCTGATATTTCCTACCCATTACTTCTCCCTTCTCCTCTATTCCCTTTCATTATTATTTATATTCCCCAAATGAATATGACCATATAATGTTTGTCCTTCTCCGATTGACTTATTTCACTCAGCATAATGCATGCTTTATTCTAAGTAGGATGTTAAATGTAAGTGAACTTGCATGTGAAAGATATTTAGCTTTTTTTTTGTTTTCTATCTTTGTTTTTATTTGTTTTCAGTTTTCTGTATATTTGCTTCCTGTGCCGTTTTAGTGGTCATAGGATGAAAGTGCACTGGCAAAGCCAGGCAGTGCCAGCAGCAGGTGACTTCCCAGCTCTGTTGTGCAGCATTTGAAGCGACTGTGCATTCTCGAAGCCTCACAGTTACTTCTAAACCAGAGTTCATTTCTGTCCTTGTTTTACGTGCCAAACCCCAAAGTGCATTGGGCTTGAATCTCTGAATGCTGTGGACCCATTAGAGGACTCTTCTGATTGTCACAAATTGTAGTGCCTGAAAACATTCTTAAGCTGATTGTCTTAAAAGAAAAAAGAAAAGAAAAGAAAAGAAAGTTCTCCAAAGACAAAACAGGAACAATTATTATAACAAAATAATTATGGTCAAAATGTCTGTGGTTCCTTGGAAATGCTGTGCTTTTTGTATTTCCACCATTAGTGCAGTGTGAGTGGATGTGTATAATTCAGGGGTCGTCGTGTTCGCATCTTGCAATTAGGTTAATGACCTCATTTTCAGGCTTGAATTCATTTTTAATTTTAATTTTATTTTATACGATGTGTAGACAGTTCCCTGTTCTCTGCATTTAGAAGTATAAACAATATAAATCTGTTATTCTGTAAGTAATTTTTATAATTATTATGTAACTCTATCCTATCCTTAAAACATTTAAAATAAACCCTTTATGTGCAAAAAAAAATAATAATTTAGGGAAAAATTGAAAATACTTGTTTTTTTTTCTACCACTAATGAATTAAAATGGAAAGATAACTTTATAGCTTTATAAAGATCAACATTTATTTCTAAGAGTGATGACTGTTTTGAGAAATACTCAACTTTACAGTGCTTCTTTATTCCAGTGATTATTATTCTAAAACATTTAAAAATTTCATATCTACAAAAAATATTAACAACCCAAATGTTTCATATGTACAATGTGCTTTGCAATATACTCTTACATTATGAAACTCTGGGGTATTTGTTGGAAGTGTTTATAGTCCCATTTTATTAGATGAGAAAACAGAGGTCCATAGTTTTATTAAACTACTTCAATAACAGGGTTTAAGGTAATTGAGAAGAGAGATTCTTATCCTTCAAGACCAAAGCTCAGCTTCTTTGCCATTGTCAAAGACACCCCTTTGAATCACCTTTAAAATTACTCACTTGCTCATGGAAATATTCTCATTGAGTTATACCATCTGCACAAGGTAAATCCATTTAAATGCAATCGATTTGGTGATGAGTTTCAACTCAGTGACATTCTTTTCTATTTGAAGCTTTTTCTTGCTAATCAGTCTTCCCAGACCCTCTGCTAAAATCATATCCGTTTGTGGATGTAATTTCCCTAGATTTTGACAGCAGGGGAGAAAGAAGTTAGTAGAGCACTGAGTTCATGAGTATAACTGAATCTGAAAAAGGCCTTGACAGTGTAGAGAGCAGAGTGATACTGACAAACTGCCTTAGGTGACAATGGGAGATATTTATGGCCTCAGGTTATCAGCAAGTTCTAGAGGACCTTTACTATTTTAGATCCTGGTGAGGATCATGGTGTGCTTGTTTCTGTGAATACTTATATCCCCAGTTAATCTTCTGTTAGGAGTTATCTTTCCAGATTCAATGAAAAAAAATGAAAAACAAAAGAAGGAAATTAAAATGTAAGCGATATTGCATCCTGAGATCTAGATCTAAAACACTATAGTGAATATAGGCATGAACACAAAATAATTCAGAAAGATTTACAGCTGTTCACTTATGATTTACTACCCAAAACAAGTATCATTGAATTACAATGAATTAAAGATTTAGCTAATATATTGTTTATTTGAATCTCAAGTAAGATTAGCAGTATGGAGAACACAATGGTGCTATTTGTTATTATATAATTCAATGTTACATATACCTCTCTTCTCTCAATTGACTTATCCCCTTAGTATATAAATTCCATCAGGACACGGATAAATATTAGCTAAATAATCTTTGGAAACTTCTGTTTTGTAGACTGACATATACTCAATGCTTTGCACAGTAACTAGAACATAGTGAGCACTCAATAAATCTCACCTACATAAATTTTGGAAATTTCTCCAAATCCCAATTATTGTGGCCCTAACATGTACCATATGTCTTTGTCAGGGTTTTCTATCTCAGAGATTCTCAAAGTGTGGCCTGCAAAATCCTTACATAGGGTCTGTAGTGTTAACCCTATTTTTATAATGATCTGAAAATGTTGGCCCTTTTTAATTTTGTTGACATTCACATTGATGGTACAAAAGCAATGGTAGGTGAAACTGCAGGAGTTTTGACCTGAAACAAGGCAGTGGCACCAAACAGTAAGACTAGTCATTGCATATTTACCACCATGCATTTGCAGTTAAAAACAAAAAAGCAAACTTCACTTACTAATATCCTCTATAAAACAGTAAAATTTATACATTCATTAAAGCTTGACACTTGTTCACCTGTCTTTTTAAATAAACTGAGAAAATGGAAATGCCTGTACAGTACTTCTGCATAGTGAAGTACATTGGCTATCTCAAAGAAAAGCAATTGTACAATTGTGTAATATATTTTCTCAACAGGCCACTTTTTCCCTCAAACATCATTTTTACTAGAAAGTATGAATGATAAAGTAAACTATTGTTATTCAGTCTTGGATATTCGGTAGATATTTTCTCAAAAACAGGTGAAGTGTATCTGTTACTTCAAGGAAAATAACTGGAGGGTTTTTTTTTTTGCCAATAATGATAATATTTAAGATTTCAAGTGGAAATTAGAATTTTGGAAAACTAATTATTACTATCAACATGAGATTGACAGCTTCTCAATAATGAGGATGATTTAATAATATTAAATTATGAAATATGTCAATATTTGGAAGATTTGTATAATTTAGTGATTGAATACTTTCTAAATGATCAATACCTGATAGTATAGAGACATAAATAAGTCTGGTGTGTTTGAGGAGTTATACCTGGTTTCATGTTGCTGGGGCTTAGAATGAGAAGTGAGGAGGGACAAGAAAGGAGCTAGATCACCAAGGATCATGTATGAAATGATAAGAACATTTTATCATGTGGCTAATTTGAATGAACTGGAATTTATCTAATATTTCACACTGGAACATGTGGGTCACAGATTTTATTCTGGAAAGCAGCATTGGAGAGTGTTGCAATACTTCAAGTAAAAGATTTTTAGTGTGAGAATAAGGCAGTGGTAGCAGGTACTGAAAAGTAAAAGACTATTGCAAAATCTGTTTCAGAGTTGGAATGAAAATAAATGATTCAGAAATGAAATATTGGCAATGCAAAAGAATTAACAAATCTAGAATAGCTCCCAGCTTTCAGACTTAGTAACTAAAGTGATTTTTTTCAAATGAGTTTTGGTAATTTATGCCTTTCAAGGAATTTTTCCATTTCATTTGTTGTAAAGTTTGTTGACATGAAGTTGTTTATATCATTCCTTTTTTAATATTCATAGAATCTCTGAGTAGATCATCTCTATTTTTTTCTGATATTTAAATGTGTGTGTTCACTACCCTTGCACTTTTCAGGGACTCCAATTACAATTATTAGGTTACTTAAAATTGCCTCATAGTTCACAAGTGCCCTGTTCTTCTCTCTTCTCTTTGTTCCTCCCTCCTTTCCTTCCTTCATTTTTTACTTCCTTCCTTCCTTTGTTGTTTTTCTGCATATTTTATTTTGGTTAGTTCTTGTCTATATTTTCAAGTATCTCTTACTTGCAATATTTTACTAGTATTTTCCTTTGCAGTATCTAATCTTCTGTCATGCAGTGTATTTTTCATTTTATAATCAGATATTTGATTTGGATTGATTTTATAACTTTCATGTTTCTAAGTTTTAGACATATGTAACACAGTTATAATACTGATCCTTTTTGGACTTACTGTTTAGATTTATTAGGTGAAGCTGAAACACTACTTAAACTAAGGCTAATTATTTCCCACAAATAAGCCAAAACCCTCTACTCAGTGACCTGCAAATAATGAGGTATTCCAGTCTGGCTGGTAGAAATAGGTATTATTTCTGTCTCTCTTCTTTCCCAGGCCTTAGGTAATTCCTCATATGCATGTTCTGATTACTACTTAATACTCAAAGGGACCCCTCTGTAGATCCCTTGTGTTTTCTTTCTGTGTGGCTCTATCCTTTCTGGTGTTCTATCTTGTGACCATTAATCTTCCTGGTTTCTCCATCTCTCAGCAATATATCTTCAATTCAGGTACTCTTCCAGGCTCTTTCTAGGTTCCCCTTCCCTATGCCATGACCTGAAAACTCTCTCAAGACAGTGGGACGTTTGTAGTTTCATTGTTCCTGGCTTTCAGGTATCATTGTCCTTTATTGTCCAGTATTCAGTGTTTTGAAACTCATTACTTCAAGTATTTTGTCTAGTTTGTTTGCTTGTTTGTTTGTTTGCGGATGGGAGTGTGTATTTAGTCCCTCTTATTCTATGTGGGTCAGAAGCAGAAGTTTTGGCTGCTCTTTTGGAAAGAATCTCTGTCCCTCTACTTGTCTACATCTATTTAAGACAGTAAGTCCCATAATGCAATTGGGTAGAAAGTAGGAATAAAAATGGAAATACTAAAAGGCATACAGGGAACTGTAATTCTGACAAATCACTTATGTAGAAACAGAAATGGAAAGACTCCATAGAGAAGTACATCCTGTGAATTATGAGTTTTCATATATGTAATTGATTCTGAGTATTCAAAGCGAAGCTATGGATCCCCAATTAGAACTATGTGGAAGCCACCTGGAAGATATGAGACTCAGAGACTGAGACATGAAATGTGATGGATGGGGGCAGCCCAGGTGGCTCAGAAGTTTACACTGCCTTCAGCCCAGGGCCTGATCCTGGAAACCCGGGATCGAGTCCCACATCAGTATCCCTGCATGGAGTCTGCTTCTACCTCTGCCTGCATCTCTGCCTCTCTCTCTCTCTCTCTCTCTCTCTGTCTCTCATGAGTAAATAAAATCTTAAAAAAATAAAAATAATAAAAATAAAAACTGAAATTTGATCGATGAAACTGTCCTACTTCAGTTGGGAAGAGTAATGAGGCTGTGGAATTACTGTCTAGAAAAATAGAATAAGGAGCCCACTAAAGCCAAAAAAAAAAAAAAAGGAATTAATAAACAGTAGTGAGTGACTAATTGTACTTACCATCTCATGAAAGAGGAATCTAAGCTACAAGTATTCTCTTACCAATGAAGCACATTCTTCCCTCTCTCATTCCATCCCTCTTTTCCTTCCTAAAGTAATAGCTAATATTTATTGAACTTCTACTATGTAACAGGCACTGTTTTAAGTGCTTAAAATAGACTTAATATTTTAATATTCAAAACAAACCTTTAAGTACTATCATTGTGCACATTTTACAGTGACAAAACAGTCAGTTCAAGTATCTTGTCCAAGGTCATCCAACTGGGGGCAGAGATGAATTTGATCCTAGTCAATTTGCTTGATAGTTGGTCCATGCTTTTAACAACTATGCTATAACCTTTTTAGAACCAATGGAGAAACATGCTGAAGAAAGACTGTTTCTTTTTTTTTAGAAAGATTTTATTTATTTATTCATGAAAGACACACACACACACACACACACACACAGGCAGGTCCACAGGCCGAGGGAGAAGCAGGCTCCCTGAAAGGAGCCCAATATGGGACTCAATCCCAGATTCCAGGATCACGCCCTGAGCCGAAGGCAGATACCCAACCATTGAGCCACCCAGGCATCCCAGAAAGACTGTTTCATAAGTAATTTTTCACAACTCCCAATTATGTACCTGACTCTCACCCATGAATTATTTCTAATGATGCTTTTAAATTTATTTCTAATGGATAAATAGAGTATTTAACTTTCTTCAGTTCTTAGTAGGACTCGATCATTGCCTCCTCTTGACAGACTTTATTTCATCCTGGTACTTGAGAAACTAGTTTCTTGATCTATCTCACCTTCTCTGTCAATTTATTGCACAATCTATGTCAATTTATTATTTAGTAAATAATAAATATTTACTGAACCATTTAATTTGTGTCATTCTTCTAGGTAGTGAAGTTTTTTTGTTTAATTTTTTTTTATTATTTATGATAGTCATACAGAGAGAGAGAGAGGCAGAGACACAGGCAGAGGGAGAAGCAGGCTCCATGCACTGGGAGCCTGACGTGGGATTCGATCCCAGGTCTCCAGGATCGCGCCCTGGGCCAAAGGCAGGCGCCAAACCACTGCGCCACCCAGGGATCCCTAGGTAGTGAAGTTTTAATGAGAGATTTGAAGTCCTCCCCCTAAGGAGATTTCATTATAGTGGGGAAGAAATACAATTAAAAAGTGAATCATAATTGTGAAACTTCAAATAATGTGAAAGAATAGGGAATTAACCAAAAACATTGTTTCTCCCCATCTCAATAGTGTCCTCAAGAAGGAACCATATTAATTATTGGTGTGCTTTCTTCCATATCTGTATATAACCACATACACACACACACATGCTATGCTATGTACACACATATACATATATATAAAAATACACACATATGCACACATATGTACTTAAATATATGTATACATACACAGAGAAATAAATTTGAACTTAATTTTCTGCAAAAATGATTATACAACACATTTTTCTATGTGAACTTTACTTAATAGTGCATTATTAATATCTTTCATATACTTGCTACAAATTTTCCTTACTCTTTAACCATTCTCATATTTATGGACATTTAGGTAATTTCCAAATTTTTGAACACAGATAATGCTGCAGTGAATACTTCTGTGCATGAATATTTGGGCATTAAAGCTAGTATTTCCTTGGGATAGATCTCAGGAACTAAAGAGTGTGTATAAGTAAATCAAATGTCAAGTGAGTTCATCCTACCTTTTATATCTAGATAAGTAGATGAGATTAATTCCTCCTCTAATCCATTGAAGATTCACAGAAACCTCACATTCTTATGGACAACTTTGCTTCCTAGCTCCTATTACCTGTGAATTATTTTAATTTAAGAATAATCTTATATCTAACATATGTGGCCCTTAATCTGTACCACACTGTGTCAAATATAGAACTCTGCCTCTCCCTATTACTGTTACAAGGAAAACACCCAAACAAAGGCAGTCCTTCCTTTACATTTCACTTATTGTTTGTGTGTATGTTTAAAATTTATTTGAGACAAGGAGAGGCAGAGAGAGAGGGAGAGAGAATCTTAAGCAGACTCCACATTGAGGGCAGAGCCCAACACAGGGCTTAATCCCATAACCTTGAGATCATGACCTGAGCTGAAGCTAAGAGACGTAACTCTGCCACCCAGATGCACCTATTTGGGCTTTTTAAAAATTTTATTTTAATGCATTATTCATAGACTACTGAGCTTTGCTGGACCTTTATGGTTAATGTTGGCTGTAGCCAATGTTTGATCTTTAGTCTAACATGTATAATTAGCAAACAAGGTAAGAATATTCTTTCAAACAAGGCTGTGTGTGTGTGTGTGTGTGTGTGTGTGTGTGTGAATTTTACCCAAGATTTGTTTTTTTTTAAATAAATTTATTTTTATTGGTGTTCAATTTACCAACATACAGAATAACACCCAGTGCTCATCCCCTCAAGTGCCCCCCTCACTGCCCGTCACCCATTCACCCCCCCCACCCTCCTCCCTTACACCACCCCTAATTCGTTTCCCAGAGTTAGGAGTCTTTATGTTCTGTCTCCCTTTCTGATATTCCCCACACATTTCTTCTCCCTTCCCTTATATTCCCTTTCACTACTATTTATATTCCCCAAATGAATGAGAACATATAATGTTTGTCTTTCCCTGATTGACTTACTTCACTCAGCATAATACCCTCCAGTTCCATCCACGTCGAAGCAAATGGTGGGTATTTGTCATTTCTAATGGCTGAGTAATATTCCATTGTATACATAAACCACATCTTCTTTCTCCATTCATCTTTCAATGGACACCAAGGCTCCTTCCACAGTTTGGCTATTGTGGACATTGCTGCTAGAAACACTGGGGTGAAGGTGTCCCAACGTTTCATTGCATCTGAATCTTTGGGGTAAATCCCCAACAGTGCAATTGCTGAGTCTTGGGCAGGTCTATTTTTAACTCTTTGAGGAACCTCCACACAGTTTTCCAGAGTGGCTGCACCAGTTCACATCCCCACCAACAGTGTAAGAGGGGTTCCTTTTCTCCGCATCCTCTCCAACATTTGTGGTTTCCTGCCTTGTTAATTTTTCCCATTCTCACTGGTGAGAGGTGGTATATCATAGTGGTTTTGATTTGTATTTCCCTGATGGCAAGTGATGCAGAGCATTTTCTCATGTGCATGTTGGCCATGTCTATGTCTTCCTCTGTGAGATTTCTCTTCATGTCTTTTGCCCATTTCATGATTGGATTGTTTGTTTCTTTGCTGTTGAGTTTAAGAAGTTCTTTATAGATTTTGGAAACTAGCCCTTTATCTGATACGTCATTTGCAAATATCTTCTCCCATCCTGTAGGTTGTCTTTTAGTTTTGTTGACTGTATCCTTTGCTGTGCAAAAGCTTCTTATCTTGATGAAGTCCCAATAGTTCATTTTTGCTTTTGTTTCTTTTGCCTTTGTGGATGTATCTTGCAAGAAGTTACTGTGGCTGAGTTCAAAAAGGGTGTTGCCTGTGTTCTCCTCTAGGATTTTGATGGAATCTTGTCTCACATTGAGATCTTTCATCCATTTTGAGTTGATCTTTGTGTATGGTGAAAGAGAGTGGTCTAGTTTCATTTTTCTGCATGTGGATGTCCAATTTTCCCAGCACCATTTATTGAAGAGACTGTCTTTCTTCCAATGGATAGTCTTCCCTCCTTTGTCGAATATTAGTTGACCATAAATTTCAGGGTACACTTCTGGGTTCTCTATTCTGTTCCATTGATGTATGTGTCTGTTTTTGTGCCAGTACCACACTCTCTTGATGACCATAGCTTTATAGTACAACCTGAAATCTGGCATTGTGATGCCCCCAGCTATGGTTTTCTTTTTTAAAATTCCCCTGGCTATTCGGGGTCTTTTCTGATTCCACACAAATCTTAAGATTTGGAGCGATGAAATAAATTTTGCATTTCAAAACCACAAACCACTCAATATTTTCTACGATAATTCCAGTCTTAAAAAGTTTTTTGGGGGGGATCCCTGGGTGGTGCAGCGGTTTAGCGCCTGCCTTTGGCCCAGGGCGTGATCCTGGAGACCCGGGATTGAATCCCACGTCAGGCTCCCGGTGCATGGAGCCTGCTTCTCCATCTGCCTATGTCTCTCTATGTCTCTGTCTCTTTCTCTCTCTCTCTGACTATCATAAATAAATAAAAAAAATTAAAAAGTTTTTTGATCATTGTTCCATGATTGCTAAGGTCTTCCTTCCCTGCCCTCATCCTTTTCTGCAGCCATATTTCTCTTCTCTTCTCCCTATTTCTCAGATGCAAGGAAAACCTAATCTTTCCTTTTCTTTTCATGCAGGGATACTCTGATTTCTTCAGTCTTAGTCCCACAACTCTGTTTTGTTCTTATTTTTTAACATTATGAAGATCTAGGCCATAACTCTACAAGTGAAGATTTGAAGTTTTGCTATTTTAAGTCTTTAACAGTAGCCATTATTTTATAATCTTTGTCTAGGAAAAAAAGAAAAGGGTGGTTTCATTCTTCCAGGTACACATATTGACAATTTTGATAAATATTATAAAATTGCTCTGTAAATGAAAAGCACTATTTCCAAGTATGTATGAGAATGTTGATTCTCCAAAGCCCTTACTAGTGGAGTATTATGAATCTCAGAGTCGTTTTGTTTTGTTTTGCTTTTGTTTTTTTTGTCTAACAAAAGGGTGATAACATTGTATTGTTTTTTCTTTTATTTATTCTTAAAGATCTTATTTATTCATGAGATACAGACAGAAAGAGAGAAAGAAAGAGAGAGAGAAGAGACATAAGACAGGGGGAGATAACATTGTATTGTTTTTTCTTTTATTTATTCTTAAAGATCTTATTTATTCATGAGATACGGACAGAAAGAGAGAAAGAAAGAGAGAGAGGCAGAGACATAAGACAGAGGGAGAAGCAGGCTCCTTGAAGGGAGCCCAATTCGGCACTCAATCCCTGGATCTAGGATCCTGTCCTTAGCCAAAGGCAGATGCTCAACTGCTGAACTACCCAGGCATCAGTTGTTTTTTCTTTTAAATTTTCATTTGGATAATTGGTGAAGTTGAGTAAATTAAAAAAATATTTAATTTTCTAATTTATACTCTGTGAAAGACCAATATATATACTTTAGCCACATTTTTAATTATTTGATTTAATATCTAAGTGAAGTTCTTTTTTTTTAAATAAATTAATTTTTATTGGTGTTCAATTTACCAACATACAGAAAAACACCCAGTGCTCATCCCGTCAAGTGTCCCCCTCAGTGCGCATCACCCATTCCCCCCCACCCTCCACCATCCTCCCCTTCCACCACCCCTAGTTCATTTCCCAGAGTTAGGAGTCTTTATGTTCTGTCTCCCTTCCTGATATTTCCCACACATTTCTTCTCCCTTCCCTTATATTTCCTTTCACTATTACTTATATTTCCCAAATGAATGAGAACATACACTATTTGTCCTTCTCCGATTGACTTACTGCACTCAGCATAATACCCTCCAGTTCCATCCATGTCGAAGCAAATGGTGGGTATTTGTCGTTTCTAATGGCTGAGGAATATTCCATTGTATACATAAACCACATCTTCTTTATCCATTCATCTTTCGATGGACACCGAGGCTCCTTCCACAGTTTGGCTATTGTGGACATTGCTGCTAGAAACATCGGGGTGAAGGTGTCCCGGCGTTTCATTGCATCTGAATCTTTGGGGTAAATCCCCAATACTGCAATTGCTGGGTCATAGGGCAGGTCTATTTTTAACTCTTTGAGGAACCTCCACACAGTTTTCCAGAGTGGCTGCAGCAGTTCACATTCCCACCAACAGTGTAAGAGGGGTTCCTTTTCTCCGCATCCTCTCCAACATTTGTGGTTTCCTGCCTTGTTAATTTTCCCCATTCTCACTGGTGTGAGGTGGTATCTCATTGTGGTTTTGATTTGTATTTCCCTGATGGCAAGTGATGCAGAGCATTTTCTCATGTGCATGTTGGCCATGTCCATGTCTTCCTCTGTGAGATTTCTCTTCATGTCTTTTGCCCATTTCATGATTGGATTGTTTGTTTCTTTGGTGTTGAGTTTAATAAGTTCTTTATAGATCTTGGAAACTAGCCCTTTATCTGATACGTCATTTGCAAATATCTTCTCCCGTTCTGTAGGTTGTCTTAGTTTTGTTGACTGTATCTTTTGCTGTGCAAAAGCTTCTTATCTTGATGAAGTCCCAATAGCCCATTTTTGTTTTTGTTTCTTTTGCCTTCGTAGATGTATCCTGCAAGAAGTTACTGTGGCTGAGTTCAAAAAGGGTGTTGCCTGTGTTCTCCATAGTTGCGGGCATCACAATGCCAGATTTCAGGTTGTTCTACAAAGCTGTGGTCATCAAGACAGTGTGTTACTGGCACAAAAACAGACACATAAATCAGTGGAACAGAATAGAGAATCCAGAAGTGGCCCCTCAACTTTATGGCCAACTAATATTTGACAAAGGAGGAAAGACTATCCACTGGAAAAAAAGACAGTCTCTTCAATAAATAGTGCTGGGAAAATTGGACATCCACATGCAGAAGAATGAAACTAGACCACTCTCGGGATCCCTGGGTGGCGCAGCGGTTTGGCGCCTGCCTTTGGCCCAGGGCGCGATCCTGGAGACCCGGGATCGAATCCCACATCGGGCTCCTGGTGCATGGAGCCTGCTTCTCCCTCTGCCTGTGTCTCTGCCTTCTCTCTCTCTCTGTGATTATCATAAATAAAAATTTAAAAAAAAATTAAAAAAAAAGAAACTAGACCACTCTCTTGCACCATACACAAAGATAAATTGAAAATGGATGAAAGATCTTTTTTTTTTTTTCAAAATGGAAGAAAGATCTAAATTTGAGACAAGATTCCATCAAAATCCTAGAGGAGAACACTTTTTGTAATTTTCTGAAGTGATGCTTCCCAAGCTTAAAACTAAAAATATTAATATGTTTGAGCTTAAGAGCATATGAGGCATAACTTAAGAGAATTGCAAAGCAATGGAAAGAAATCTATTATAGATAAATTTAACATCACTTTTTTAGTAATTGGTAGTTCAAGCATGTAGAAAACTGTTAAACATATAGTTTACCCGAATAGCACTATCAATAAACTAAATCTATTGGACATTTATAAAATATTTCATCCAACAACAGAATACACATTCTTCTTGAACTGGAATAGAGCATTCACCTAGATAGACTATATTTTGGGCCAAAAAACACACCTTAACAAGATTTAAAAGAAAAGAAATAATACAAAGCTTGTTATCAGACTGTACTAAAAGTAAAAATCAATAACAGGAAGAAAGCTGGAAATTCCCAAATATTTTGAACTTAACACACTTCTATTCTCACATGGGGTAAAAAAGCAATCTCAAAAGACTGAAAAACATTTTAAACTGAATGAAAATAAAATGCTCCTTATTAAAATTTGAGAGATGCTGAAAAAATCAGTATTTATAATGCTATAATGATTATAGCATTAAATGTATCTATTGGAAAAAAGCAAATTTCTAAAATTAATTATATAATTTTCTACCTTACAAAATCTGAAGAAAGAAGAACAATGTAAACCTAAAACCAGCAGAAATAAATAACAAAATTCAGAGCAGAGATCAATGAAATGAAAACAGACAAAAAAATAGAAAAAATGAGTGAAACAAAAGAAATCTCTTTGAATACTTTTTAAAAATGGATAATACTCTAGCTAGGCTAACCAAGTGTAAGAGAAAATAAAGAGAGAGAGTGAGAGAGAAAGAGAGAGAGGAGACATAGATGGACATTAAAAGGATAGTAAAGAAACACTATAAATTTGATTTATGTCCACAAATTTGATAATTTAGATGAAACCAACAAATTCCTCAAAAAACACAGACTACCATTCACACAAGGAGAAATAGATATATTTGTAACTATATCTAATATATATAACTGTGTATCAAGTATCTATACTTAGTAAACAAAGAAAAATCAATAATTAATAAACTTTCCAAAATATAATCAGCAAGGTGAAATTATTTCACTGGTGAATTCTACCAAACATGGGATGCCAGGGTGGCTCAGTGGTTAAGCATCTGCCTTCAGCTCAGGGTGTGAACCTGGAATCCTGGGATGGAGTCCCACATCAGTCTCCCTGAATGACGTCTGCTTTTCCCTCTCCCTTTGTCTCTGTCTCTCTCTCTCTCTCTCTCTCTGTGTGTCTCTCATTAATAAGTAAAATCTTTAAAAAAAGAATTCTACCAACCATTAAACAACAACAACAAAAAGATAATACCAGTTCTTCACAACATACTTCAGATGATAGAAGCACATGGAACATTTCCTAACTCATACTATTGGATCAAACACAGATTAAAAAAAATCCAGATAAAGACATTGCAAAAAAGGGAGATGTACAGGTGGAAAATAAGCATATGAAAAATATTCCAGTTGTGTTTGGATATAAAGTTCTGTAAATATCTGTGAAATCCATCTAGTTCAGTGTATCATTTAAAGCTCCTGTTTCTTTGGAGATGTTGTGCTTAGAAGACCTGTGATTTTCAGAAAGTGCCATGTTGAAGTATCCCAGGATTAGTGTATTATTTAAGTATGTCTTTACTTTGGTTATTAATTGACTGATATACTTAGCAGCTCCCACATTCGGGGCTTAAATATTCATAATTGTTATGTCCTCTTCTTGGATAGATCCTTTAAGTATGAAATAGTGTCCCTCTTCATCTCTTACTACAGTCTTTGGGATGAAGTTTAATTTATCTGATATGAGGATGGCTACCCCTGCTTTCTTTTGAGGACCATTTGAAAGGTAAATGGTTTTCCAAACTTTTATTTTCAGGCTGTAGGTGTCCTTCTGTCTAAAATGAGTCTCTGGTAGACAGCAAATATCGGTCCTGCTTTTTTATCCAGTCTGACACCCTGTGCCTATTGATGGGCATTAAGCCCGTTCATGTTCAGAGTTACTATTGAAAGATATGAGTTTAGTGTCATCATGATATCTATTCAGTCCTTGTTTTTGTGGATTGTTCCACTGAACTTCTTCTTAAAGGGGAATTTGAAGAGTCCCCCTTAAAATTTCTTGCAAAGCTGGTTTGGAGGTCACATATTCTTTCAGTTCCTGCCTGTCTTGGAAGTTCTTTATCTCTCCTTCCATTCTGAATAAGAGCCTTGCTGGATTAAGTATTCTTGGTTGCATGTTCTTCTCATTTAGGACCCTGAATATATCCTGCCAGCCCTATCTGGCCTGCCAGGTCTCTGTGGAGAGGTCTGCTACTACCCTAATACTCCTCCCCACAAAAGTCAGGGATTTCTTGTCTCTTGCTGCTTTAAGGATCTTCTCTTTATCTTTAGAATTTGCAAGCTTAACTATTAAATATCAAGGTGTTGTACGGTTTTTATTGATTTTAGCGGGGGGGGGATCTCTCTATTTCCTGGATCTGAATGCCTGTTTCCCTTCCCAGATTAGGAAAGTTTTCAGCTATGATTTGTTCAAATACATATTCTGGACCTCTGTCCCTTTCGGCGCCCTCTGGAACCCCAATTAAAAGTAGGTTTTTCTTTCTCAGGCTGTCATTTATCTCCCTTAATCTATCCTCACGATCTTTTAATTGTTTCTCTTTTTTCATCAGTTTCGCTCTTTCCCATCAACTTGTCTTCTATGTCACTCCCTCGTTCTTCCACCTCGTTAACCCTCGTCGTTAGGACTTCTAGTTTGGATTGCATCTCATTCAATTGATTTTTAATTTCTGCCTGATTAGATCTAAATTCTGCAGTCATGAAGTCTCTTGAGTCCTTTATGCTTTTATCTAGAGCCACCAGTAGCTGTATAATAGTGCTTCTGAATTGGCTTTCTGACATTGAATTGTAATCCAGATTTTGTAACTCTGTGGGAGAGAAGACTGTTTCTGATTCTTTCTTTTGAGGTGAGGTTTTCCTTCTAGTCATTTTGCTCAGTGCAGAGTGGCCAAAAACAAGTTGTATTGGGAAGAGCTCCTGCTTCTCCTGGTCGGAGCTTTCCTGTCCTGGGGGCACTCGCCCCGGCCTTAGCCTGGCTCCTCGTGGGGCCCCTCTCCCCTTGGATGCCTTTTGTTTCTTTATTTCTTTTTCCCGTCTTCCTACCTTGATAGAAGCACGAACTCTTCTCACGGTAGCATTCCAGCTGTTCTCTCTTTAAATCTCAGGCCAAATTCGTAGGTTTTCAGGGTGATTTGAAAGACAGGTGACTTGGGGACCCTACTCTTCCACCATCTTGCTCCTCCTCCTCCCCATTCATCTTTCGACGGACACCGAGGCTTCTTCCACAGTTTGGCTATTGTGGACATTGCTGCTATAAACATTGGGGTGCAACTGCCTTAGGTTTTCACTGAATATGTATCTTTGGGGTAAATTGCCAGCAGTGCAATTGCTGGGTCATAGGGTAGCTCTATTTTTAACTCTTTCAGGAACCTCCACACAGTTTTCCAGAGTAGCTGCACCAGTTCACGTTCCTTCCAAAAGTGTAAGAGGGTTCCCCTTTCTCCACATCTTCTCCAACATTTGCTGTTTGCTGTCTTGTTAATTTTCACCATTCTCACTGGTGTGAGGTGGTATCTCATTGTGGTTTTGATTTGTATTTCCCTGATGGCAGGTGATGTGGAGCATTTTCTCATGTTCTTGTTGGCCATGTCTATGTCTTCTTTGGTGAAATTTCTGTTTGTGTCTTTTGCCCATTTCATGATTGGATTGTTTCTTGGGTGTTGAGTTTCATAAGTTTTTTATAGATCTTGGATACTACCCTTTATCTGATAAGTCACTTGCAAATATCTTCTCCCATTCTGTAAGCTGTCTTTTAGTTTTGCTGACTGTTTCTTTTGCTGTGCAGAAGGTTTTTATCTTGATGAAGTCCCATTAGTTCACTTTTGCTTTTGTTTCCCTTGCCTTAATGGATGTATCTTGCAAGAAGTTGCTGTGGCCAAGTTCAAAAAGGATGTTGCCTGTATTCTCCTCTAGGATTTTGATGGATTCCTGTCTCACATTGAGATCTTTCATCCATTTTGAGTTTATCTTTGTGTATGGTGTAAGAGAATGGTCTAGTTTCATTTTTCTGCATGTGGATGTCCAATTTTCCCCGCACCATTTATTAAAGAGACTGTCTTTTTTTTCAGTGGATAGTCTTTCCTCCTTTGTCAAATATTGGTTGACCATAGTGTTGAGGACCCTTTTATGGGTTCTCTATTCTGTCCCATTGATCTATGTGTCTGTTTTTGTGCCAGTACCACATTGTCTTGGTTTCTAAGATCATTTCCCAATAAAAGGAACATGGCTTCTTGGAGAAATGGCTGATTATAGGACTGAGGCAGGAGATATATAAATGATCATGGAGTATCTTGGAATACCTAAAACTGAGGAAGGAAGGAAGGAAGGAAGGAAGGAAGGAAGGAAGGAAGGAAAGAAGGAAGGAAGGAAGGAAGGAAGGAAGGAAGGAAGGAAGGAAGAAGGAAAGAAAGAAAGAAAAAGAAAGAAAGAAAGAAAGAAAGAAAGAAAGAAAGAAAGAAAGAGAAAGAAGAGAAAGAAAGAGAAAGAAAGACAGACTCCTTGGTATGATATGATGATCGTGGCACTTTACCTCTGTGGTATTCTCTCCCAAAACAGATAAATCCAGTCTAATAATAATAATAAATGAAACAAATTCTAATTGGTGGACATTTTACAAAATATCTCACCAGTAGTCCTTAAAACTGTCAAGGTTAGAAAAAAATTGGGGGACACTGTCCCAGACAAGAGAAGCCTAAAGAGTCATGAAAATTAAATGTAATGTGGTATCCTGGATGGGCTCTTCAAATAGAAAAAGACAATGGATGAAAATTAAGGGAATCCGAATAAAGGTTGGATATTGATTGATTAAAATATTAGATATTGATTCATTAAGTGTAACAAATGTACTATTCTGAGATATTAGTAATAGGGGATTCTGTGTGTGTGATTATACAGAAATTCTCAATACTATATTTGTCATAATTTTGTAAGTCAAAAATTATCCAAAAATAAAGTAAAATCTGCCCCCAGGAGCTAAGAAAAAGAACCTCTAAGGATGTATAAACAGTCATATTTAGGAAATTAGAATAACAATCAAGCCAGAAAATACATTTTACATTGTTTTGCCATGGAGTTTAAGAAAGCTTTGAGGACATAACTTAAGACAAGTGATAGCAATCACAGATGTTTAAAAATTTGTCAATATTTCTCCTATTTACTAACTGCTATTGGCAGGTGCTGACATAATCTGGCAGCTGCCAACATCAGAAGTTGTCATATCTCATGAGTAAAAATAATGAGTCCTTATTTCCTAACAAATAACACTAGATTATCTTCATGAAATGAGTTAGTAATTTTCTCTAAATTAGGAGCAATAGATATTGCTATATGGGAAGGGATTTTTTTAATACCTCTTTTCTTTATCTGGCGCCTCAGTCAACAGTGCGAGGCTTCCTAGAATAGGAAATAAGACATTTTTTTACATAAATGATTTATATAACTCTTTTCTTGTTTTATGTAGGATTCTTTGGGGACTTCTGTCAGATTTGTGTGACTAAGAGGCTAATGAATCTCTTTTTTCCTTATGTATGTACTTTGCTACAGAAAAGGATGTGGTATAAGAGATAAAAGTTCAAGGGCCAAATAAAGATTTAAGAAGATTCTTACAGTTAAACCTCAATTTGTTTTTTATTCTTATCAAAATAATTTTAGGGAAGGACTAAGACTGATAATATTTTTATATTGTACTTGGGAAAGTTTACTGTTTATGAAATGAAGGTTCACTTTTTTAAATCATTAAATTTAATTATTCACATGTATAAAGATATATGGCTTTCAGTGCAATAAAATCATTGCTTTCCAGAAAGCCGTTGGTGTTCTCTCATTTGTATTTATAGGTTTAACTGCATAGCTGTCATGGTCTGTATCAGCTATTTATTAAATATTGTTATATGCTAAAATCCTATATAATATAGCTTTATTACTCCATATCGTTTTTCAGAAAACACATGTTCAGAATCTTATTCTTTAAAATAATTTATTATTTTTATGTATTTATTTTATTTATTTTTTTAAGTTTTTATTTATTTATTCATGAGAGACAGAGAGAGAAAGAGAGAGAGATACACACAGACAGAGGGAGAAGCAAGCTTCATGCAGGGAGCCTGATGTGGGACTCGATCCCGGGACTCCAGGATCATGCCCTAGGCCGAAGGCAGGCACTAAACTGCTGAGCCACCCAGGGATCCCTATTTTTATGTTTTTAAACATGTTATCCAATTTTAAAAATAGAATAAGATAATGATTTGGAAGAAAAACAATAGAATTTATAAAATTAACCAAATATCAATAATTTATCATTAGTCATATTATATTTTACACATTTAAGAGCAATGTAGGGAAGATATGGATTGGGAAGGAGAACAAGAAAAGTATCTTTATAGGATAAATCACCAACCAGCAGTATATCCAAGTATCTCCAGTTTATCTTCCAGCAATGGTTGTGGTTTATATTTAACAACAACAACAACAAAAACCCAAAATATAAAAAGTAGCTTTAAATAGTAGGAAAAATGTGTTATATTGAACTAGCCACCATTTTTTTCAACACAAACTATCTGTAAGGTGTAATCAAAGCTTTTAATATCAACCAATTTTTGTTCTGTCTTCATGGAAATTTTAAAAAAGAAAATTTATAGCAAGTCCATCAAAATATTAAGAAAAACAAAGACAAACCAGGTTGACCCATACTAACTTAGGTTTATAATTTATCCACCACAGTAGCTACCATTTAATAATTACAGAGTCTACCACTGACACCAGTGGCCTAAGATTGTGTATAGGAGTCAATGTATTTACTGCCATGTTTTTGTGACATATTTTTGTCAGATTTTGTTGTAGCACTGCCTTCCTCTCCTATTTTGTAACTTCCACTTCCACTTGATAGAATATGGTAAGTTGGTTAAAATTGGTATTAATGAGAAGTGTAAGTAGTAAAAGACTTTTTACTTTCCAAACAAGTAGAAAAAAACATCTGGGGTCATAAATAGTTAAGGAAGGGTGAATGAGGAGAAAAATTGCTAGAGGAAACAATGTTTGTGAGATGCTACCACTGCCTGCCTCCTTTGTCAAGAAGAGTGAATCCTGAATACAACCTTCTAGAGTGGAAGCTTTAGGTTTCTTTTCTTACTTTCAATTGAAGTTCATAATTGCAGAATCCATTTATACTTAAGAGTTAAAAAGAGGTAGTAGGCATGACTGTTTCAACCATCATCATCTAAATGAATGTTTCTCAAAGCATGGATCACAACCCTTTAATGAGTTAAGAAATCAATTTAATAGGTCATTGCCATTATTATGGTTAAGTAATAGAATATAATATACCAAAGTACATCACATGTGATAAGGTAAATATTGCTTTATAAAATTTTGGCTTCAATTGTATAAATAGAAAACATATGTGCTTACTGGTCATAGTGTAAAATGTATTTCTTCAGTTTGAAATAGTTATATATATTCTTAGTTTATTTTTGTGTCTCATTAAACTTGAAATAAATATCAATACTGAAGATAAAAATATTTTTATGTTTAGATATTCATGCTATTATTCTAAATCTATTTATATAAGCAAATTTACCTTACAAATAATGGCATAAGTTAGAATTTTACTGTAAGATACTGTTTTGACAAATATTATAACACAATAGGTTTGAGAGAAAACCTTCCTGAGTACCAACCCCAGATGAATCATTTATTTATAAGCTGTGTGACCACACAAAATTTGCATGGCACTCCAATTTCCTCAGCTGTAAAATAAAACTTTCTATTTTTTGGATATTGTAAGAAATAAATGAGATAAGTTGACAAAAGTACAGTTCATCAACTAATATTTACTGAACACTCACTAAGTGCTAGATATTCTTTTAAGTTTTTTAATCTACTTAATACTTTCTGGGTCATATTATTGTTTTTCTGGCTCAATGAGAAATCTCTATTATCTCAGTCCTTTTTTGCTTTGTCTCACAAATTTAGCTTGAATGCACTCTAAAATCACCACTCAATACTTTATATAGTCTAAGCAGATGTACAGAAACATCACAGTGTATTTGTATTGGATTATGTTACGTATTTCAAGATATAAATGTATATATATATGTGTACATATATATATATATATATATACACACACACACAGAACATTGGTATACATCATACATATAAACAATAATGTACATATGTATACACTATATTAGTATTTTTGTCTCTATTTCTAGACCCTGAAGTCCTGATTTCTGTGGTTCCTCTGACCATTTTTAGTTTCTCCAGCATCCTTTTAAGCTATATGAGCTAATTATATTCTTGGTTTTAATTTAACTTAATTTGAGTTGATTCTTGCCACTTGGAGCTAAGTGGGTCCTGATTAGTCACTTCTGTAAACATATGCAAATAAAGCTAGTCATCCTGTCACCTGGCTTTTTGTAGTGTTTTCCCCTTGAGTCTCTTAAGAAATGTATTGTTCTCTATGGTATTCTTGTCACATAATAAATCCTGCATTTGTTTTTAGTATGGAAACAGTTACACTGCCTAAAGGGGTATAGCAGGGGTTAGTGACTATATGCTGTTTAGAACAATTATAACTATTTCTGTAGATGAGATATGGCACTTCTGATGCAGTTACACTATGTGATTAAGATTGTATATGTTTGTATGTGTGCATGTGTATATGTATAGGGAGGTGGTGTTGTATGTATTTGGAGGGTCCAGAGAATGTCCAGAAAAGGAAAGCTAAAGAATTTTTAGTCGTCCCACCAATGAAATAACAGTGCTTATCAAAAGCAGCAAATATTGCTATTTTTTTATTTTAAAATTTTGTTTCTAGTATCTATTAGGAAATATTTTGACCAATTATTTTCAGGGGACTTCTATTATCCACATTGGAAGTCATATATCTGGAATAAGTGGAAGTGGGAAAAGTGCCAAAAGCACTAAATTACAAAGTAAGTATACATAAAGCATGTAAGATTAAGTTTTTATGGTTGCAGAATAATATTGATCTAATGTTACCCCAAAATAATCTTTAAGTATGATTTCTTACTGCTTCTCTGTATATTCACTTGCAGCAAAATATATCTGTTTCAGAATTCAAGAAGGCAAGTTAAATCCTTGTTTGGGAAGTTGTTTACTTGGTTATTTATAATCATGTAGAATGAGCAAACAATTGATTGGCTGAAGTTCTTATTTTTTCAACTTATTTCAGCATCATGCAAAATTAAACTAATGTGTGAAAGAGTTTTCCTTTTTATATTGTTTTTGTGGTTGTTGTTGTCATTACTTTCTCTTCTTTTTTGGACAAAAGTTTTCCCTTACAGGTCCCTATAACACTACTTCTGAATGCAGTTTTCTTAAAATGCTAGTATAGATTACCAGCAAATACTGAATGACTGCTGTGGTATTCCACAGATGTATTTTCCCATAAGACGTTCAATGTAACATGGCAAAGGATAAATAAAAATAATTTCAGAACAGTTATGCTACAGGCATTAACACTAGAGTATTGAGAATTCTGCCCTAAAATCTGAAGAAAAAAAAAATTTGTTTAAGTTACTATGGAAAGAAGCTAATGGACTCCTATAGGGAATATATTTTCTCATCAATCAACAAGCATTTTTTTTCTTATAGTAATGGAGAACTATTGATTTAATATGCATAAATTGAGGATAGGAGGAAAAAGTGAGTTAAATGTTTATCATGTGAGGCCTGGTAATTTCCTTTCAACCATCTTTGATATGAAACACATTCTCTTTATGAATGAGACCCTAAATCTTTATCCATTATTTTCAACAACTATCTTCTTGAATCTCAGATTACTGTCATCAAAGACCTATTTATTTTCCAGAGAGATAAATTATATTATGAGACAGGATAGCTACTTAACTTCTGGACTATCTAACTCCTCCATGTGTATAGAGTGCATTTAATACAATATGTAGTACAGTAATTACTAATAAAAGAAATGTGTATTTAGATCAAAATTCTGTGTTAAGTTTCATATGAGTGAGGTTAATGAATTTCAGGAAAAAATGTACTATGATGGTTTTTACATTCAGTTCTAGTGAGATTTGATTTCTTTTATCAGAGTAACTAATTTCGGTGCTTGCCCTTTTCTTATCACAATAATTTATAATAAGTGGAAACACAGGAGACATTTTTGATTAGTTGAGAAATAGCAGGTTGATCCCAGTGACTTTTACATGCTTGAATTGTCCATCCACAAGTTTTTTAAAACAAAATAAATGTGATAGAAAATATAGTTCTTTTCTGAAGAGGCATGTTTGATTAAAAATTCATCCACTGGTTTGACTAGTAACTGCGTCACATACACATAAGGTCTTTTCTAGATTAACTTTATAATTACAAAATAAATTTATAAGTGTTGTGGAAGGTGCAAAATGTCTTATGAAAAACCTTAAGGAAAGCAAGCACTTAACACATCAGGACTTGACATCACATTGCACAGCAACCAGTGAATTAAGTAATCTTCCTGAACAGTCTAAGTATTACCTAAAAATAATAATAAGCAAATTTGTCAACCAGAAAAAATTTCGCAAAGGAATTAAAAGATAACCAACCAATACATACTATCAGTACAAGATTTCAAAGGGACATCTCTTAAACAAAACAAGGTCCCACTTTTGAATTATAGGCATATCTTGTTTTATTGCACTTTGTTTAATCATATTTTGAAGGTATTGCATTTTTTACAAATTAACATTTGTGGTGACCCTACTTTGAACAAGTCTATCAATGCCAATTTTTTCCAACATCTGCTAACCTCATGTCTGTTCACATTTTGGTAATTTTTTTTTACAATTTTATTTATTTATTCATGAGAGCACTGAGAGAGGCAGAGACATAGGAAGAGGGAGGAGAAGTAGGCTCCATGCAGGAGCCCAATGCGGGACTCGATCCCGGAACTCTGGGATATATCCTGAGCTGAAGGCAGATGCTCAACCGCTGAGCCACCCAGGCATCCCACATTTTGGTAATTCTCACAATATTTCAAACCTCTTCATTATTATGATATGATATGATATGATATGATATGATATGATATGATATTATAATCGTGATTAATGATTATTGATGTTGCTATTGTAATTGCTTTGGGGTGCCACAAATCACACCCATATAAGATGATGAATTTAATCAATAAATATGTCTATATTCTGACTGCTCCACTAACTGACTGTTCCCCTATCACACTCCCTCTTCTCAGTTCTTCCAATTCCCTGAGAAACAATATTGAGATTAGGTCAATTAATAACCCTATAATGGCCTCTAGGTGTTCAAGTGATAGGAAGAGTCACATGTTTCTCATTTTAAATCAAAAGCTTAAAATGATTAAGCTCAGTGAGGAAGACACATTGAGAACCAAGAAAAGCTAAAAGCTAGTCCTCTTGTGTCAAACAGTTAGTCAAGTTGTAAATGCAAAGGAAAAGTTCTTGATGGAAATTTAAAAAAAAAAGCTCTTTCCATACCAATGATATATTTATTGTTGATACAGAGAAAGTTTTAGTGGCCTGAATAGAAGATCAAGCTAGCTGTGACATTCCCTTAAGCCAAAGCCTAATCCAGAGTAAGGCCCTGATTCTTTTCAATTCTATGAAGCCTAAAAAATGTGAGTAAGCTGTAAAAGAAAGCTAGCAGAGGTTGGTTCATGAGGTTTAAGGAAGAAGCTGTCTCCTTAATATAAAAGTGCAAGGTGAAGCAGTAAGTGCTGCATCAAGTTATCCAGAAGATCTAGCTCAGATAATTAATGAAGGTGATTACATTAAAAAAGATTTTCCAAACAGCCTTCTATTGGAAGGAGATACCATCTAGGACTCTCAAAGGTAGAAAGGAGAAGTCAATGCCTTGATTTAAAGCTTCAAAGGACAGGCTGACTCTCTTATTAAGGGCTAATGCAGCTGGTGACTTTAAGGTGATGCCAATGCTCATTCCAAAAATCCTAGGGCCCTTACGAATTATGTTTATTCTGGGCTGCTATACTGTCATTTTCTCTTGAACAAAGAAAGGGTACAGCTAGAGAGAGCCAAGCAAAGCAATCCTGATCTTCTGAGTGGTAAAGAGGGGAGGCAATGAGGGGATTGGGGTTGGAATCTGAGGCGAGGCTCTGTTCTTGACAGAGGGACAGAAGCCATGGCTTAGAAAATGGACTGTGGTGTGGGCCTCTTACACTTCTAGGCTGAGGCAGAAGATGGCACTTCGTTGGAGGTCATCCAGATCTTGGAGGCACAGCAGCTGGGCCAAATGCTAGTCCCCAGAGTTCACAGTCCCCAAAAGCCAATGAGATGGCTGATGTTCAGGCTTTAACAGCTGCCACTAGGTCCAAAACAAATTTTAAGGCTCAGAACACCACCACAAAAGGCCCAAATCATGCCTTTGATTTCTCTTAGGCTTTCAATGCCAAAGAGATACCCAATGTGGCACCTAAGGCAGCCTATAAATCCCATAATGCCACCCCAAAGGGCCCAAATGGTGCTTAGGATTTTTCTGAAACCACTAAGGCCCTAACAGCTGATATCCAGATCCAGAATATTGAACAAGCCAAGATGGCCACTTCCAAGCCTGAGGCACAATCCACCTAAGTGTCTCTGAATCTGATGGTGCAGCTGCACAGATAGCAGTTGCTTCCCACGATCAGACTCTGGAGTCCAGGGCCATAATTTGGGATGAGAGGACCTGTAAGATAAATAACTTGAATGTGAATGAGAGCAGCAGTGGGAATCAGAGGAGGGCTCCACTGGCTCCAGGGACTTGAGGGTCTGCATCAGTTCCAGTTTCTACTCAGAACCCATATGGTGCACCCCCAAACTGCTCTAGCAGACCCCATTGGCCTGGCAGAACCCATCAGGTAGATCCTACCAGCACATCGGAGCTTCCCAGCTAGGCAGACCCAACCAGGCTGGCAAAACTCAGCTGCCTGATGGAAACCCATTGTCTGGCCTGGTATGGTTGTCTGGCTGAATGCACTGGCTTAGCAGAATCCACCTGGATGGCAGAACCCATGAGGCTGCCATGGTCCTCCAGATTGGCAAAGCCTTCCTACCCCTACCACCAGCCTGGCTTCTGCTGCCTAATTGGTCACTTCCCACCAACTGGTCACACCCACCTAACTGGTAGAACATGCGACCTTCTCCCATCTTGTGTGCCTCACAGAACCTGGGTTCCTCAGGTACAGCCCTTCTTCAGGAAATAACAGCTAAGTTGGCTGAATACCTGATGCTTAAAGATTACACTAAGGTGCCCATCAAATGCTCAGAAATGCTGAGGAATATCATCCATGAATACACTGATGTTTATACAGGAGAAGAAATTTGGGATTCAATTGAAGGAGATTGACAAAGAAGAACACCTATATATTTTCATCAGTACCCCTGAGTCCCTGACTGACATACTAGAGACAATTGAAGACACACCTAAGCCCAATAACACTATCTTAGTGATATGAGGCATCATCTTCAGGATCGGCAACCATGCCAGTGAAGTTGTTCTCTGGGAGGCATTATGCAAGATGGCACTGCATTCTGGAATGAGATTGATCTCCTTGGAGATCTAAGGAAGCTTCTCACTTATAAGTTTATAAAGCAAAAGTACCTGTATTACAGATGAGTGCCCAACAGCAGCCCTCCTGAGTATGAGTTCCTCTGGGACCTCTGTTCCTACCATGAAACCAGCAGATGAAAATGCTGAGATAGAGATTCCGAAGAGAGATCCTTGTGACTGGACTGCACAGTTCATGGAGACTGCAGATGAGGCCTTGGGTTTTCTGGATGCTGCCGCAGCTGAGGCTAAGGACCAGGCTGAAGGGAGAACTTGCAAGGGTATTTATTAGAGATGAAGCTGTAGCTGGGCCCTGTGGCTGAGATGACATTGAGTTTGAGCTGCTGATCTGGCATCAGGAAGGAGATTTTGGCGAAACCTGGTCTAGAATCCCATTTACCTTCTGGGCCAGATACCACCAGAATGCCTACCCTGATTTCGTCAGACCTTCACTGGCCCCATTATTGACCCTGGTGGTACAGTCAATGCCAACTCTGCTTCCAACTTTGGTGTTACTGGTTTATTCTGGGTTGAGTGAGATGTTGATATTGCTATTCAGCTGCATTAGTCTTTCCCCTGAGTGAGGCTGAAGCCTCAAATTTCTTCTAAACACAGCTATCTAGAAAGCCACATCCTCTTGACTAAAAGTGGCATGCAGGACAAATTTACTTGCTCTTCCTTGTCTGTTGCCGTTCTTTCCCCTTGTGTGCTGTCAAGTTTTGGTATCAAATATAAACTTTGGAACAGCAAAGTGAAAAAAAAAATCTGTTCTGCCTGTGCTCCATTCAGGCAGAACATCTGCTTGTAATATGGGTTACTGAATGTTCCAAGGCCACTGTTGATACCTACTTCTTAGAAACAAACAAAAATAAAGGTTCCTTTCAAAATATCACTGCACATTGATAATGCACCTGATCACCCAAGAGCTCTGATGAAGATGTACAGTGAAACTAATGTTGTTTTTGTGCCTCTAACACAAAATCCATTCTGTGGCCCATGGATCAAAGAGTAATTTTGACTTTCGAGTCTTATTACTGAAGAGATACATTTTGTGAGACTATAGCTGCCATAAATAATGATTCCTCTAATGGATCTAAGCAACGTAAATTGAAAACCCTCTGGAAAGGATTCCCCATTTTAGATGCCATTAAGAACATTTCTGATTCATGAGAAGAGGTCAAAATATCAACATTAACAGGATTTTGGAAGATGTTGATTCTAAACCTCATGGAGGACTTCGAGGGGATCAAGACTGCAGTGGGAAAAATAACTGCAGATGTGGTGGAAATCACAAGAGAACTAGAATTAGAAGTGGACCCTGAAGATGTGACTGAATTTTCCAGAATCTCATGATGAAAGTTTAACAGGTGAAGAGTTCATTTTTATGGAAGACCAAAGAAAGTCATTTCTTGAGATGAAATCTACACCTGGTGAAGATGCTATGAAAATTGTTGAAATGACAGCAATCATTTAGGATAACTATAGTTAGTTGATAAAGTAGTAACTGCACTTGAGAGGACTGACTCCAATTTTGAAAGACACTCTACCATGGGTGAAATGTTATCAAATAGCATCACACACTACAGAGAAATCATTTGTGAGAGGAAGAATCAATCAATGTGGTTAAATTTCACTGATACTTTAAATTGCCACAGCCATTCCCATCATCAGCAACCACTACTCTGCTCAAGTAGCCATCAACTTGAAGCAAGAACCTCCACCAGGCAAAAAATTATGACTCCCTGGAAGCTCCGATGATGGTTAGCATGTTTTAGCAATAAGGAATTTTTTAATCAAGGTGTGTGCATTTTTCAGGCATAATGCTACTACACAGTTAATATATTTCAGTATAGTGTAAATATAACTTTTACATACACTAGGAAACAAAAAAATAATTTGACTAGCTTTATTACAATTTATACTTTATTACAGTGGTCTGAAACCAATTTGCAACTGTCTCTGAGATACACCTGTAGAAGGTAGATCATTCCCCACTTAATTCTTCTCCCATACAGTAACATCTTTCTCTCCTTTGAGGTTACATATCACTTTATAGTATCTCTGTTTGGGCAGTTATGACTTTCTACTGCCTCATTTTCCTCCATTATAATGCAAGTTCTTTTAGGGACCTGAATTTTTTGTGTTTGTATACTTCACAGTTCCTTGTATATAGAAGGGGCAAAATAGTTGTTAACAAATAAATCCCTTGGGTGACCACATATTCATTCAGAAAGTCCAGAATGATAGGAGGTAGCCTCTATAACAATAAAGCATTTTTAAGATGTTTTAAGTTTTAAAACAATAAACAGAAGTTTTAAGATGAACTAAAAGTATTAGAAAATTGATAATATAAATTGTTATATTTCAAGAAATGATACAAATAAAAAAAGAAAAAAATCATTAAGTTTTTATTCAGCAAGTATTGAACTCCTGCAGTATACTACTTTACTAGGAGCAGAGGTTATAAAAATGAATAAGACATGGTGTCTTCCCTACAGGAGCATGTTAATCTCATTCAAGGTATGCTTTTTACTGAGAGAGAGTGTTAATTCTACAAATGGGTTATTAAGGGAATCCAGGGATATTTGTGATTATGGTGTTAATCTTAAAAGAATTTGTCACAGACAGAAACTATATCTATCTAAAACCATTCCCACTGTGCTGTCTCACCACTAAATTCACAGCATGGATGATATACTGGATCACCTTTCAACTGCCTTCCTTCCCTAAGGATATTATGTACTTGCTGTGATAATGCAACTTAAAAAGAGTTGACATAGATTCCATTAACGTGCAACTTGCTTACGAGTTGTGTTAACATAAACAACTATCAAAATAGCTGATATGACCAGTATGATTTCTATATATAATATGAACCACACATCTCATATTTATATAGACTTGGACCATCTATATATAAATGTACAATTCTATATAAAGTTTCTTAATTTTTAGGATGTGTATGTGACCATTAAAAGTTAAGATATAATAGATCAGTGCTATTCTGTGGTTATAAAATGTGGTCTTTAATTATTTTTTTTTTATATTTTTAAATTTTATTTATTTATTTATGATAGTCACAGAGAGAGAGAGAGGCAGAGACATAGGCAGAGGGAGAAGCAGGCTCCATGCACCGGGAGCCTGACGTGGGATTCGATCCCGAGTCTCCAGGATCACGCCCTGGGCCAAAGGCAGGCGCCAAACCGCTGCGCCACCCAGGGATCCCTTTAATTATTTTTTTAAAGATTTTATTTATTTATTCATAAAAGACAGAGAGAGAGAGAGAGAGGCAGAGACACAGGCAGGGGGAGAAGCAGGCTCCATGCAGGGAGCCTGACGTGGGACTCGATCCAGGGTCTCCAGGATCATGCCCCAGGCTGAATGCGGTGCTAAACCGCTGAGCCATCCGGGCTGCCAGTGGTCTTTAATTAAATGTGACTTTTCACACTTGGACTTTTGGGAGATGGAAGCTCCTCAAAATATTTTATTGAAGACATCTGCCAAAAGGGTTTATTTTCATGAGTGAGAAGACATTGATAGCTCACAGGACAAATTCCCACATTATCTTTTCTTTACATCACTAATGAACATTTCATCCACCAGATTACTCAAGATTTCGAATATTATCTCTATTTTTTTTCAAAATAGGCTTTAGAAAACTGTCTCTTTTTCCCCTTACTACTCCTACCCTTGGGGGAAATCTCAAGTCAGGATGACTTTAAAATTCTTTTATGCTAACACATTATTAAGAATTTAGGAAGTACTAGACCAATATAAGTTGTTTCTTATGAAAATATTTGTCTTAGCCAATTTGGGTTACTATAACAAAATGCCATAAGCTGCATGGCTTATAAACAATATAAATTTATTTCTTATAGTTTCAGAGGCTGAAAGTCCAAGATTGAGGTACTAGCATAGCCTGGTTCTTGTGAAAGTTGTCTTCTCATTTGTGGACTGTCAATTCACATGGCAGGAAGATAGTGAGAACTCTTTGGAGTCTTTTTTATAATCTATTAATTAATCCTGTTCATAAGGGCTCTACCCTCAAGACCTAATTATCTTCCAAAGGTCCTACTTCCTGTTATCATGACATTGTGGGTTAGGATTTCAACACAAGAATATTGGGGGAACACAAACATTCAGTCCATAATAATTTTTTAAACAAAAAATCCCTGAGATACATCTTATAACATTATCCTTTGCATCCAAATTACTAACTCAATGATGCTGTGAAGAGAGTTGTCATCGACAATAATAATAAGCAATAATGATGCCATTTATATAGTTCCTTTCATCTTGAGCATTCTGAAAACCTTATAAAGGAATCATTTCTGACATGTAACCATCTCTGGGGAAAATTTGGAAGCTATTTTCCAGCTGGCCATCAGTTAGAGACAGGAAGTAAAGAACGTGATTCCCAGCAGATACTGCAGGATATACAATGTAATTACCTAATTTCAAGTAGATTTTGGACACTGGAGCTAATTAATGTCCATATCCTTAAAAAAGTGGCATTGGAGGGATCCCTGGGTGGCGCAGCGGTTTGGCGCCTGCCTTTGGCCCAGGGCGCGATCCTGGAGACCGGTGATCGAGTCCCACGTCGGGCTCCCGGTGCATGGAGCCTGCTTCTCCTTCTGCCTGTGTCTCTGCCTCTCTCTCTCTCTCTGTGACTATCATAAATAAATAAAAATTTTAAAAAAAGTGGCATTGGAGAATTATTGAGTACAAAGTGATCAGGACTTCAATTGTACATCTTAGCTAAAAGACAAAGCTTCCAATAACACTGTCTTCACAATTGCTGATTAAATGCTGCTTGAACAAACTGAATCACAGTGTGAAGCAATTAAGAGATGTAGTAATTTCTTAGCTGAGAATATAATGCACACACACACACATACACAAGCAAAAGAATATAAAAAGTCTGTAGATTTATTGTGTAGATTTGCAAATGCAGTAATGTGTCCTAACACTAATTGCCAACTGTTAATTTTACAGGGCAGCTTCCCTGCTTCTTGATTCAACAGTGCAGGTGTACCCCATTCCATGAGGATTCACGAATGAGAAATTCACCATAATGGAAGAGTAGGGCATAAATTCAATATATATTTCCAGAAATATCACATGAATAGAAATTTTTCAGCAGACAGTTTCCAGGAGCATATACAAAATGAAATCTCCAGTTGTCTCTACCTTGCCACAGAAACAGCAGGATATGACCAGCTGCTACTCATATCTCCCAGTCTGATCTTGGATGTGCCATTAAATCTAGGTTGTGGCAGTAGGGGAGGATAAGTTGCCTGCATGAAGCAAGCATTTGAAACTAAAGCAAGGTAGAAAGAGCAGGGCTTCCTGCATCCCATGCCTTAATTGAGCCATGGCTTCAGGCAGGTGGCAGATGTTCAGAGTTAGTGGAGTAACTGTACTCTTGTGCTATAATCACCTAGAGGCAGAAACAGCAGAAAAAAAATTAGGAACACATTCCTTACATTTGATGGAAAAAGATAATTTATTTTATAGAAATCTGCTCTACAAGTAGTTTTTCTGGGTAGTGACTATTAATGAAATCAAGTAATGCCAAAATATGGTGAGATCTGCTACTAATTCAATGATTAAATATCAGAAAGGCAACAATAATGAAAAAAACCGTGAGCACTTAAAAATAGTTAAGGAGAAAAATAAACACCCCTCAAACAATTCAGATGAAAAAAACACATTTTATTCATTTAGTATATAGATATCATGTCCTTATTTCCAGTTATATTTTAATACTAACATTGAAGTACAAGGTTAAACTCTTATCTTCCCAACTCCTACTCCATCATATTAAGTAGTAGCAATTGTATAGAATCTTAGGATAAGAAGTGAAGCAAGACCAATTTCCTAGACTCAACTAATATTGGAACTATATAAATCCAAATTAAACAGGCTCAAAAAGTAAAATTCAGAACCAAGTGCAGACATCTGACTAACTTAGACATTTGTCTAAATGATCGGCAAAATCACATTCTTCATGCTTTAGCCTGCAATTTATGGTTATTTTGTCTTTTAGGAGGTCAGTGTGTCTACAATGGGCCTACAATTCACCTCTCTTCTCATCAAATTTTAATTTACTGTTGCTTTTGAGTTTTACATAAAGACATGACTTAACAAAGCCTGTGATAATTTGACACCAGTACTTATGGAACATTTTATAATGGCTTGATAATAAGTATTTCAGTTTCCTGTCAGATTCCTGGTAATGTTCTGGATGCCTGAAAACTGTAAAAGTCGTCTCCAAATAAAATCTCATTTACAGTTCACAGTATTTCATTTAAAAAAAAAGTAATCAAGAAAGAAATAGAGTCACAGGTGGATAGAAATAATTTTCAGAGAGAAAAATTTTAATGCCAAGCCTAAGAAAGAAATTCAGAGTTTCAATCCTCAGTAGAATTTTTCTAAATTGTGGTTTCTTTATAATCCTAATGATACTAATCTTAACATTAAAACTACAAATAATACCCTGAAAGAGCGATCTTAATGAATAATTCCAAGGCACCCATTTCAATTTTTTAAAGTTATTATTAACCAAACCTTCTTCTTTCATATTTTCAACCCTGATTTAAATCTTTGTATCATCAGATTTATTAATTATAGATTGGATAACTGGAGCTAACAGAATAAGTGTAATAAAAGTTTTCATTTATTAAAGTCAAATATCATGTCCAACATGAGTCTTCTTTTTTCTCCATTTAAATCATCTGCAGTTGCCTCACCTGTTCCTAGAATGATGCAGTTTCAAGTTTTCCAATCATCCTTCTTTCTCCTCTGTCAACATTTTGCACTTTCTTATTGGGTATTCAGAACTGTGTACAATGGTCTGACTGTAACCTTGCTTGTGTAGACTAAGATTATGTGCTACTTCATCTAAACTGCAATGTTTTTCTAAGTGTTTTTGCATTCATGTCATGCTGTATTCTTTTTAAATGTCTTTTTAGTACTTTAGGTATTTTAAACCCGATATGTAAAAGAGTATTTCTGATACAATTATATAATTGTTACTATGCAGCCATTAAAAATTTGAAACCTTGCTATTTGCAATGACATGGATGGAACTAGAGGGCATTATGCTAAGTGAAATAAGTCAATCAGAGAAAAGAATTATAAGATCTCACTCATGTGGAATTTAAGAAATGAAACAGAGGATCTTAGGGGAGAGAGGAAAAAATAAAACAAGATGAAATCAGAGAGGGAGACAAACCATACGAGATTCTTAACCATAGGAAACAAACTGAAGGTTGCTGGCGGGGAGGAGGGGTGGGGAGATGGGGTAACTGCATGATGGACATTAAGGAGGGCACATGATGTAATGAGCCCTGGGTATCATATAAGACTGATGAATCACTGACTTCTACCTCTGAAACTAATAATTTTAAAAAGTACAGTTTTATATTCTAAAATTGCAGTTCTCAAGTATTCTGCATTTTATGAATGATAGTATAGTTTGTCTTTCTAATGGGTGTTTTTCCTATTTTGTCATACAAGGAAACTTTTGGATAGTTTGTCCAAAGTCCCTTTTTTAAAGTTTGCATATACTTATATTTAATTTGTAGGATCTCTGAATTAATGCCAAAACACTCAAAAAGAAGTTGAATTTTAGGCAAAATGCAATTAGATAATGGGATCATTAGTAAAACTGATTTTTTCCAAAGGGGATGTTCTGGAGACTTGGGGTTCAACGACTTAGCTCAGAACACCATTCTTCTTCCAATGCAGTCTAACATTAGCTTTCTCAGTATTCTTATCATGCTCTTATAGTATTTTGGACTTCCTGTCAATTAATAATCTTAGAATGTTAAAAGATTATTTTTTTTTCTCTCTCTCTTTTAAAAGTTTTATTTATTTGAGAGACAGAGCGTGAGTGGAGAGGGAAGCGCAGGAGAGGGAGAAGCAGACTCCCCGCTGAGCAGGGACCCTGATGCAGGACTGATCCTGGAACTCTGAGATCAGGATCTGAGCTGAAGGCAAATGCTTAGCCGACTGAGCTACCCAGGCACCCTTAAAAGATTATTTTCTATAATAATCTTATTTTCTATGGCAAAAGAAACACTTACCAAGTCTATTTTCTTAACACAATTTTAAATCCACAGTACAATATCATTATATCATTAACTATAGGCACAATGTTGTAAATCAATCTCTAGAACTTACTCATTTTTCATAATGAAATTTTATTTTTTTTTCATGATGAAATTTTATACCCATTGAACAGGAGCTTCCCATTTCCCCCTTCTTGTACCTTGCAACCACCTTTGTACTCTGTTTCTATGAGTTTGACTATTTTAGATAACTCATATAAGTAGAATCATGTAATATTTGCAGATTGATAACTGGCTTATTTTTGTTAGCATAAGGTCTTCAAGGTCCATCCATGTAGTACATGTGGCAAGATTTTCTTCTCTTTTAAGGCTGAATAATATTCCATTGTATTTATGTACCACATTCTCTTTAACCATTTATCCATCAGTGGACATTTAGGTCATTTCCATATTTTGGCAATTATGAATAACACTGCAATGACTGCAGGTGCAGATATCTCTCTCTTTGATATCTTGTCTTCCTTTGTGAATTAATAATTTTCTGTAGTGATATGTTTTGATTCCTTTCCTTTTATCTTTTATATCTACTGTAGATTTTTATTTTGTGATTTGTGGTTACCATGAAGCTTACATAAAGCATCTTATGGCTGTAATAGTCTACTTTAAACTGATAAAATTGAACTTTGCACAAAAAACTTTACCCTTTTATGTCCCTTATCCATTTTATGTTTTTGATGTTACAATTTACATATTTTATATTGTGTATCCATTAAAAGTTATGGTAGCTATAGTAATTTTAATACTTTTGTCCTTTAACCTTTATACTAGAGTTGTACTTAATACACCACCATATCACATCAATAGAGTATCCTAAACTTGATTATGCAATTATTTTACCAATGCGTTTTATACTTACCTATGTTTTCATGTTACTAATTAGCATTTTTAAAACTTTAGGTTGCAGAACTCCCTTAAACATTTCTTGTAAGGCAGATCTAGTGGTAATGAACTTTCTTGGTTTGTGTTTGATGGGAAAGTCTTGATCTCTCCTTCATTTCTGAAGGACAGCATTGGTGGGTAAATTAGTAGTTTCTTCTGCTTGATCAAGCGTATTGATGTTCTCTATTGCAATTTTATTTCATTCATTGTACTCTTCAGCTCTAGAATTTATATTTGGTTGTTTTTTACATTTTTTATCTCTTGTTGGACTTCTCTTTTTGTTAGTTCATTGTTTTCCTGATTTCACTAAATTATTTATTTGTATTTTTTGTTGCTCACTGAACTTCCTAAAAATAATTATTTTGATTTTTTTTTTGTAGTTCATGGACCTCCAATTCTTTGGGAGTAGTTACTGGAAAATTATTGTGTTTCTGTTTCTCTGAATTTTTTGTGTCTTGAAACATTGCATTGATGTATATGTATTTGATGGAGCAGTCATCTCTTTCTGTATGGACTGTTTGGACTGCTTTTGATAGGGAAAGACCTTTACCTGTGAGGGTGCTAGCTGGGTGGAGTGTGGTAGTTCTTTCTCTGGAGAAGGCCAACTGGCCTAGTACAGTTCTATCAGCTGAAGTCAGCACTGAAAAAGATTGTAGGGGCCAAGGCTGTGGATTTCTACAGTGGCACTGACAGCTAGCTAGTGGCATCTTTAGTGATTAAGGCTTCTTCAGATGTTCTGAACTCTTTGTCTCCCAAAAGGGATATTATGGCTGAGGGGATTGCTCTTGATGTTAAGTCTGACTGGTAGGTACTCTTGTAGTGGTGGTGGCACTAGTGTCCAATGCACATATACCCAGGGCTGTCATTGAACTGGGATTCAGAGTGCAGGCATACACAGTGAGATAGAGGCTGTGGGGTCTTGGGTGTTAGCTAGTTCATAGCAGTGGTGGCTCCAGTATGTGAGGTGTGGGTATATGAAGTAGCTTCAGAGCTATAGTGCAGGTGCACATGAAGGAGCTGTGGCTCTGGAGTCTGGGGCCTGTGAGGGATTAGGGTGTGGGTTCCTTGCTTCCAGAACAGTAAAACAGTGTTTCTTTTGGGAGAATGTAGTAACATCTCCCTCCCCTAAGGGGTACATGGTGGCAATGGTTGCTGGTTACCTCAGTGGTGAAAGGTGCTAGTGTCCTCTGAAAAGCAGTCTTCTGGGATTCATGCCAATAAACACTATGGGGTCCTCCATTATGAACCATGGGGTGGTCTATGGCTGGCATGGGGGCTGTTCAGGTCTTCAGTGGCAAAGCCTGCATGAGTCCACCACAGAGGAAGCCACTGGAGACAGCAATAGCACCTGCCATGTGGCTGAAATTGATAGTCCCTACCCTTCACTGTTCCTAACTGTTCCCAAATATCTCAGCTAAGCCAATCTTTCCAGAAATTCTTTCTGTGCATTTACTCTTCAATTTTCACTCCACCATGCTGCTGTAAGTTCTTTGTTGGTCTTTTCACCACTCCCAAGGCTATTTTCCTTTATAGATCGCTATTTGTTTGTTGTTGTTGTTGTTGTTGTTGTTGAGGACAAAGGCTGTTGTCTCCTATTCTGCCATCTTACTGACATTTCCAGAGATTTAAAAATATATATATGTTAAACATGTCTTCTATTTTTTTAAAAGATTTTATTTATTTGTTCATGAGAGACACACAGAGAGAGGCAGAGACATAGATAGATGGAGAAGCAGGCTCCCCATGGGGAGCCTGATGTGAGACTTGATGCCAGGTCCCCGGGATCACGACCTGAGCTGAAGGCAGACACTCAACCGTTGAGCCACCCAGGTGTACCAAACACATCTGCTCTTAACCAAGCTTATTCTTTGCTATATTTGGCAAATTGTGGTATGTCTATAGCCAAGTACTCATTAGACCTGGTTGCAATCTAGGCCATCAACAATGTTTTGAGGTTCCTTTTTTTTAAAATTCTTGATCCTCTGAATTTTATCTGCATATTATAAATATTCTCACCTTGGACATTGATTCTTAAACATTGACTGACTACCTCATTTATGTCAGACATTGGGAATGGTGAATATGAAATGTTGCCTCATAGTGTTCATAGGCTGGTGAAGCTATCCCCAAATATAGAAAGTTGAGCAGGACTAAAGATAGATTCTTGTGATATTTCACTAGAGATATTTCTTTAAGCTAACACTTGTGCATTTAATTGACACCCTTTGGGTATTGCTGTCCAGTCAGCTATGTTGACCTCACTGTCCTACCATCAATCCCACATTTTGGTCCATCTTATCACAAAGATAACATGAGAACTTGTAATATTCATATACACTACTTACAAGATTCTCCTGATTTAGTAAAGCTTGAAGGGAATGGGAGATAGAAAGAATGACAAGGAGGGTCCAGGTGATGACTTCATTTGAGAGCTAGGACAGAATGGAGTGGCAGAACAGGTAGTTTGGAAATGATGACTAGAATGTAGGAAGGGTATTAAAAAAGTGGGAAAGAACAAGAGAAAGAACCACAATTATATGAATACTAAAATGTTTGGTTGTGAACTCTTGGCCTCTCAATAAATGATGCCAAATAGAAAACATTTTTTTCATGTACCTGACCAGAAGACCCAGCTACATGCTGCTTTCTATTTTAGTTATATTCCTAAAAGCTATGATTTACTGTTCAGAGAAAACTGTCCGTTTACATTTTCTGCATGATGCTGTGAATTGCAATGTTCATGTCAGATAGCATTAATCTGAGAAGAGGACATTGTACCTTCAAGAAATGGAGTCATTGTCATCTGCATGCTTTCCTCTTCTATTCATCAGAGTAAGAATATATACATCTCTATGAGTGGGAATAAAGTATCTGGATTTCATTTTATCTTCTTTAAAAATAAAAAAAATACAAATCAATGAAAACTAGAAAATAAAAATGAGTTTGCCTTTGAAAACACAGACCTAAGGTGTTTCTGACAAAGAGTAATCCAAAAAAATCTATAAATAAAAATAAAATATTTAGTGCTGTTTTGATGAGTCTCAGAACACTTTTTAAAATCTGTGGTGTGATGAAAAATGCCCAAGAATATGGAAAGGATATTTTTTTCCCTGATTTTGTATTCTGCCCCAAAATATTTCCTGGTATAATAAGAGATAGGATATTTTGTTTGTTACTTTCTTTTCTTTAATTTTTATTTTAGTATACTTAACACACAATGTTATATTAGTTTCAGGTATACAATATAGTGATGCAACAATTCCATACATAACTCAGTGCTCATGACCACAAATGGAGTCTTAATCCCCATCACCTATTTCACCAATCTCCCCCACCAATCTACCCTCTGGTAACCATCAGTTTGTTTTCTATAGTTAGGAATCTTGGTTTTTTCTCTCTCTTCTTTTTCTTTGCTCATTTGCTTTGTTTCTTAAATTCCACATATGAATGAAATCATATAGTATTTGTCTTTCTCTTGACTGACTTATTTCTTAGCATTGTGCTCTCTAGTGCCATCCGTGTTGTAGCAAAGGGGAAGATTTTTTTCTCTTTTATGGCTGAATCTGTATATATAAAACATCTTCTTTATCTATTCATCTATCATGGACACTTCTGCTGCTTCCATATCCGGGTGTTGTAAATAATACTGCTATAAATTATATAGCAGTAATTATTGAATTGTAGAATAGTTTATTTCGAATGCTTTGAGGAAACTCTATACTGTTTTCCAGAGTAGCTGTACCAGTTTCCATTCCAACCAACAGTTCACAAGAGTTCCTTTTCCTCCATAACTAACCCTTGTCATTTCTTGTGTTTTTTATTTTAGCCATTTTGACAGGTGTGAGGTGATATCTCGTAGTTTTGACTTGCATTTCTCTGATGATCAGTGACATTGAGCATCTTTTCATGTGTCAGCCATTCGTATGTTTTCTTTGGAGAAATGTCTTCTGCTCATTTTAATTGGATTATCTGTTTTTGAGGGGTGTTGAGTTGTATCAGTAATCACATATTTAGATATTATTTATCAGATATGTCATTTGCAAATATCCTATTCCATTCATTAGGTTGCCATTTAGTTCTGTTGATTATTTCCTTCGCTGTGCAGAAGCTTTTTATTTTAATGTAGTTCTAAGAGTTTATTTTTGTTTTGTATACCTTGCCCCAGGAGATATTTTTAGCAAAATGTTGCTAGGGCTGTGGCCAGAGACATTATTGCCTGAGTTCTCTTCTAGAATTTTTTTTTGCTTTTAGGTTTCACATTTAGATCTTCAATCGATCCACTTTGAATTTATTTTTGTGTAGGGTATAAGAAAATGGAACAGTTTTTTTTTCCTTTGAATGTAGCTGATCAATTGTCCTAACATCATTTCTTTTAGAGACTGTCCTTTTCCCATTGGATATTTTTTCCTACTTTGCCAAAGATGAATTGACCATACAATTGTGGGTTTATTTCTGGGTTTTCTATTCTGTTTTATTGATCTATGTATGTATTTTTGTGCCAGTATGATACTGTTTTGATCACTATGGCTTTGTAATATAACATGAAGTCTAGAATTGTGATGCCTCCAGCTTTGCTTTGCTTTTTCAAAGTTGCTTTGGCTGTTTAGAGTCTTTTTTTAGTTCCATATATTTTTTTTGTCTAATTGCTGTGGCTAGGACTTCCAGTTCTACGTTGAAAAAAGTAGCAAGAGTGGACACTTTTATGCTATTCCTGACTTTAGGGGGAAAACTCTCAGTTTTTCCCTATTGAATATGTTTTTTGTCAGTTTTTCATATATGGCCCTTATTATGTTGAGGTATGTTCCCTCTATACCTACTTTGTTGAGGGCTTTTATCATGAATGGATGTTTTACCTTGTCAAATATTTTTTTCTCCATTTATTGAAATAGTCATGTGGTTTTTATTCTTTTTCTTATTCATGTGATGTATATTGTTAATCAATTTGCAAATATTGAACCACACTTGCATCCTGGGAATAAATCCCGCTTGATCATGGTGAATGATTTTTTTAATGTATTGTCAGATTCTGTTTACTAGTTTTTTGTTCAGGGATTTTGCATCTATGTTCATCAAAGACATTGTCCTATAGTTCTCTTTTTTGGCGGTGTCTATCTGGTTTTGGTATCAGAGTGATACTAATCTCATAGAATGAATTTGGTAAGTTTTCCTTCTTCTACATTTGGGAACAGTTTGAGAATAGGAATTAACTCTTATTGAAATGTTTGATATAATTTGTCCATGAAGCCATTTGGTCTTGGATGTCTGTTGTGAGTTTTGTGATTACTGATTCAATCTTCCTGCTGGTAGCCTATCTGTTCAAAGTTTCTATTTCCTCCTGGTTCTGTTTTGGTAGATTATATGTTCCTGAGAATTTATCTATTTTTTCTGGGTTGTTTAATTTGTTGGCATACAGTTTTTCACGAGTGTCCTACAATCACTTGTATTTCTGTGGTTTTGGTTGGTATTCCACCTCTTTCATGTCTGATTTTGTTTGAGTCTTCTCTCTTTAAAAAAAAAAAAATTGTGTATTTGAGAGAAAGAAAGTGAAAGAGTGAGGGAGAGAGAGAGCAGGGGTGAAGAGCAGAGGGAGAGGGAAAGACAGTCCCAAGCAGACTATTCTCTATATATGAAGCCATATGGGACTCAATCTCATGACCCTGAGATAATGACCTGGGATAAAGTCAAGAGTCAATCCATTAACCGACTGAACCTCTCAGGTGCCCCTCTCTATCTTGCCTTTTGATGAGTCTGGCTAGAAGTTTATCAATTGTGTTGATCTTTAAAAAAAAAATCCTTGTTTCATTGATGTGTTCTATTTTTTTTGTTTCCTTATAATTTATTCATCTCTTTCTGCTCTATTCTTTATTGTTTCCTTCCTTCTGGTTTTGGATTTTGTTTGTTGTTCTTTTTTTTTTTAATTATGATAGTCACAGAGAGAGAGAGAGAGAGAGGCAGAGACATAGGCAGAGGGAGAAGCAGGCTCCATGCACCGGGAGCCTGATGTGGGATTCGATCCTGGGTCTCCAGGATCGCGCCCTGGGCCAAAGGCAGGCGCCAAACCGCTGCGCCACCCAGGGATCCCTGTTGTTCTTTTTTAGCTCCTTTAGGTGTAAATTTAGGTTGTTTATTTGGTATTTGTCTTCCTTCTTGAGGTAGGCCTATATTGCTATAAACGTCTTCCTTAAAACAGTTTTTTGCTGCATCCCAAAGGTTTTGGACTGTTGTGTTTTAATTTTCATTTTTTTCCTGTAATTTTTTTACTTCTTCTTGGATTTCTTGGTTGACCTATACATTGTTTAGTAACATATTATTTAACCTCCATATATTTATGGACTTTCTAGATTTTTTTCTTGTGGTTGAGTTCTAATTTCTTAGCACTGTGGTTAGAAAGGAAGCCTGGTGAACTTTGATCTTTTTGAAATGGTTGCGACTTATTTTATGATGTAATAGGTGATCTATTCTAAAGAATCATTCATGTGCACTAGAAAGAAGTATGTATCCTGCTGTTTTAAGATGCAGTGTTCTGAATATATCTGTTAAATCTGTATGGTCCAATGTGTCACTTAAAGCCAGTGTTTCCAGGATGCCTGGGTGGCTCAATGGTTGAGCCTCTGCCTTCGGTTCAGGGCATGATCCCCATTTAGGGATCAAGTCCCGCATTGGGCTCACTGCAAGGAGCCTGCTTCTCTCCCGGCCTGTGTCTCTGCCTCTCTCTCTCTCTCTCTGTGTCTCATGGTTAAGTAAAAAAAAAATCTTAAAAAAAGCCAGTGTTTCCTAATTGCTTTTCTGTTTGGATGATCTGTCTATTGATATCAGTGAGATGTCAAGGTCCCCTACTATTACTGTATTACTATCAATTATTTCCTTTACATTTGTTATTAACTGAGGTATATATTTGAGTACTCTTCTGTTGAGTGCATAATATTTATAATCATTATATCATCTTGTTGGATTGTCCTCTTTTTTATTATATAGTGTCATTCTTTCTCCTACTTTATTTTAGAGTTTATTTTGTCTGATACAAGTCGTGCTACTCCAGGTTGCTTTTGACATCAATTTGCATGATATATGTTTCTTCATCCCCTCATTTTCAATTTGCAGGTGTTTTTAGATCTGAAAGGATTCTCTTGTAGGCAGCATATGGATGGGTCTTGTTTTTTAGCCACTCTAATATCCTGTCTTTTTATTAGAGCATTTAGTCCAGTTACAATCAAACTATTTTTTAGAAGATTCTATTTATTTATTCATGAGAGACACACACACACACACACACACAGAGACAGAGAGAGAGAGAGAGAGAGAGAGAGAGAGAGAGAGGCAGAGACACAGGTGGAGGCAAAAGCAGACCCCATGCAGGAAGTCCAATGTGGGACTCGATCCTGAGACTCTGGGATCATGCCTTGTCAAACTAATTATTGATAGATATGTATTTATTGCCATTTTGTTACTTGTTTTGTGGTTGTTTGTTGCTTTTTTTCTGATCCTCTCTTCTCTTTCTCTCTTTCATGGTTTGTCGATTTTCTTTAGTGATATAGTTGGGTTCCTTACTCTTTGTTTGTTGTTTATCTATTAACTGTTTTTTTATTGTGGTTACCATTCAGTTTATATATAACATCTTCTGCATACAGCAGTCTATAATAATCTGATGGTCACTTAATATTGAACTAATTCTTTACTCCTCTCCCCTCCATGTTTCAGAAATTTGGTGTCATATTTTACGTATTTTTATTTTATGAATCCCTTGATTGATTTTTACAGAAGTACTTATTTTTACTGCTTTTGTGTTTTTTACTTTTTATACTTTCACATATGGTCTTTCCTTTACACTTAAAAAATCCCCTTTCACATTTCTTATAGAGCTGGTTTAGTGGTCATGAACTCTTAGATTTTGTTTGTCTAAGAAAGTCTTTATCTCTCATTCTATTTGGAATTATAGCCTTGCTGGATAGAGTATTTTTGGCTGCCAAATTTTCCCATCCAGCATTTTGTATATATCATGCCACTGTCTTCTAGTCTGAAAAGTTTCTGCTGAAAATCTCCTGTTAGCTTATCGGGTTTCCTTTGTATGTAAACTGTCTTTTTTTTTTTTTTCTCTTGCAATGTTTAACATTCTTTCTTTACAACTATTTTTTGCCATTTTATTTTTATTTATTTATTTATTTTAGAGGGGGAGAGAAGATGGAGTGGCAGAGGGAGAGGGAGAGAGAGAATCTTAAGTAGGTTCCACACTCAGCATAGACCCTAACACAGGGCTGGATCTCACAGCCCTGCAATTATGACATGAGCCAAAATCAAAAGTCAGATGCTTAACTGACTGAGCCATCCAGGTGCCCCCCCCCTTTTTTGCCATTTTAATTGTCTTGGTGTGGACTTCCTTGGGTTGAATTTGTGGGGGGACCTCTGTGCTTTTAAATCTAGATCTCTGTCTCCCTCTCCAGATTTGGGAACTTTTCAGCTATTATTTATTTAAGTACATTTTCTGTCCCCTTTCCTCTTCTTCTTTCAGTATTCCTATAATGTAAATGATATTACACTTTATGGAGTCACTGAGTTCTCTAATTCTATTTTTATTGTGTAGAGTTTATCTCTCCTCTATTCAGCTTGATTAATATCCATTACTCTGTTTTCTGGGTCACTGATAGGTTCCTCATCTTCAGTAGCATACTGTTTATTCCAACTATTGTATTTTTAATTGTATTTATAGAGTTCTTCGTCTTTGATATGCTATTTTTTAATCATTTTCTGAAGGGTCACACTGATGTTCTCCACTCTCAAGTCCACTGAGTATCTTTATGATAATTACTTTCAACTTTCTATCAGTCATCCTACTTATTTCTGTTTCATTTGATCTCCTGTTGATATTCTGTTGTGTTCTTCCTTTTGGGATAACTCCTCTATCCCTTCATTTTATCTGTGCTTCTGTGTCTGTTTCTGCACATTAGAAACATCAGCTATGTCCTTTGCTCTTGAAATTAGTGGTTTTATGAAGAAGATATCTTGTGTCCTGCAGTGCAATATTTCCTGTTAACCTGGCACTTCAGAGGAGTCTGTGTGTGTGCTGCTTGTTGTTCTGCTATTGTGTCTGAGTAGCTTTTCCTCTCAGTCTATTCTTCTACACTGACTTCCTTCCTATTGTGGGCTGGACTTGCTTTCTGAGGTGTTAGTGAGACCTAGGTAGTCCAACTCTGAGAGTGAGTGAGTATAGGAAAGTTGAGGGGCAGGGTGGTAGTGTTAGCAAAATTTGCACTGAATGAATCTTCCTAGGTCAGATCCTCTGAAATGAAGTGTGTTGTCTGCCAAGGGCACACTGTGCACTACTGGCAGTGGCGGGGAACAAAGGGTGTGGCTACAGTGGCTTCAAGGGTGTATGCAGAGGTTGGGCACAAACTGCAACAGCAGATGGAAGCAAGTGGTGGCTGGGTGAGGTGTGTGTGGCCGCATTTTAAGCAGGATATTTGGGGTCCAGTTCTGGTTCCTCAACTCCTCTCTGTATATGATGGGTAACTTACTTATCTTTTGTATGTAAGGTCCTCCTTTTGAGAAATAATAGGATTGAAAATCATTTCAAAAGTATTTTTCAGTTCTGATTGCATTCCTTACACAGTAAGCAAAATGTTAATACTTTCTTATGAATTCTTGAAATCAGATACCATAAAATTAAGTCCATTCTATGAGACTTTTGCTTTTTAACTTTATAACTAAACCTTCTTAAAATGTCATCAAGAGCATTGGGTCTTCCATTGAATTTCAAATACACTGAGGCTCTGGTTTTATTATGGTTCTCTGAAGCTTCAGTTGTAACTCTTTAGACCACGGAAGAACCTGACCCAATCCACTTTGCCCTGCAATAGTTCCCTCATCTGCAGTTAGAAGAAAAGCCCAGTCCCTCTCATATGTAAGCCATCCTCAAAGTTCTTTCCTATATTGGCTGAATAAGGTCAGAAGCAAACACTGTTAGGCGCGAATAAGTGCCTTTTTGGAATAAGTGGAAACTGGGCTGACTGTGGGGTTGTTCATTTTTGCATGGCTTTTGGAAACTACACTGAAGCTAAGTTCTTGATAGGGCTGCAAAGGGGAGTAATTGAAAGTTAGGAATGGGTCATGGAAGTGCAGTCCTCAGGAAGCAGGGTCATCTGAGCTTTAGTCTTAGTTCCTCACAAAACCCTAAGAATTTGGAGAACAGTCTTTTGCAACTGTGTATTTTGGTTTCCTCATCTGCAAACTGAGGGAACAGAACCAATAGGAGTTATTTTTGTTTGTTCAAAAAGACTGGACCTGAGAGGCCTGATGAGTACTAGTGTTATATGTAAATGTTGAATCAGTAAGTTGTACACATGAAACTAATATTACAGTGTATGCTAATTAACTGGAATTTAAATAAAAACTTAAAGAGAAAAAAGTCTTATAGAGCAGGCTAGAACTTCACACAAGAATTGATGTAATATTGAATCTGAAATCACAGACAGCCTACAGGTTGGAAACTCTGGTAAGATTTCTATATTATCATCTTGAGGCAAAACTACATTTTTGAGAAACCTCAGTTTTCACTCTCAAGGCTTTCAATTGGTTGGAAGAGGCCCACCACATTATCAAGAATAATCTCTTTTATGTAAAGTAGACTGATTTAGATATTTACCACACCTCCAAAATACTTTCATACCAACATCTAGACTAGTGTTTGACCAAACAACTAAGCAGCATAGTCCAACCAATTTGGCACATAAAATTAACCATCACATATTTCCATGTAGATCCCTAGACTATATTATTTCTAAGGGCCCTTCAAGTATTGTTTTCTTACTATTTGGTAGTACCCTTACTTTTTAAAAAGATGTTATTTATTCATTCATGAGAGACACAGAGAGAGAGGCAGGCTCCCTGTGGGGGGGTGGGGGGGGAAAGGGGGAGCCAATGTGGAACTCGATCGCAGGACCCTGGGATTATGACCTACTCAAAGGCAGATGCTCAAACACGGAGCCATCCAGGTGCCCCTTGGTAATACCTTTAGAACCCAAATCAAAATCTCTAAGTCCTATCCCAATTAAACACATAAAAGCATTTCTATACAGAAATGTTGCTCCTGGATAAAAATAAGAGGAACCAAGGCTGGTATCTGTTCCTGTTCCAGTGCAGGCCATGGCTTTTTAAGACTTTTTTTAGAACATTGCCTACAAGACAATCCTAAAGTTTTACTATCTTTCAATCCTTACATAGTAATTGTTCATACTTCATTAATTCTTTTTATCAGTCAACTAGAAGGTGGAGCATATGAGGATGAATTTTCTGAAAATGCCTAATTTGACTTTAGCATTAAAAAATAATTTTTAATAGGTATGGGGTATGAAGAGAGTAAGGACAATGTTGTTTCTTAGACTTGAAGATCTTACCTGTGTCTGTTAAAAACCCATACACCTTTTCTAATTTATTTATTTATTTATTTATTTTTATGATAGTCATACAGAGAGAAAGAGAGAGAGGCAGAGACACAGGCAGAGGGAGAAGCAGGCTCCATGCACCGGGAGCCTGATGTGGGATTCGATCCCGGGTCTCCAGGATCGCGCCCTGGGCCAAAGGCAGGCGCCAAACCGCTGCGCCACCCAGGGATCCCACACCTTTTCTAATTTAAATTCACTTTCCCAACACATAGTAAGTACATCATTATTTTTTGATGTAGTACACTTTGGATAAGATTATTTCCCTCTGGGCTTTGGGTTTTGTGCTTTGTTAATTGTAGATTTTATTTCTTAGAGACTGTGCTTATTTGTTTTGGTTGATCTTCTTAAAACTAAGCATACTATGGAAAACAAACCAAAACAAATAATCAATTGTGCTTTTATATATCTGCATATTTGAAGCCTTATTTCTATAATGAAGTAAGGCTAAGTTCTAGATGGCCCTGTTTCTTGTCAGTGACATTTGGCAAACCTGAGATTATTGCATTCTAGCTTTAGTTGGCTCACTGATCTTTCTTATAAATGTTGCCACTATATTTTATAGCTCAAACAAGACATTCCATATAAAAAAGAATTAAATATCAGGATTAAATATACATATTTTAGAAACTTAGGGATGAACATAGTTATTATATACTTTTTAGAGATGGGCAATAATATCAATGTGAAAAGAGAAGCTATAAAAATTATAGGTCATTTTATTTTAAAAAATGAGTAGCAATATTGCCTTCTAAAACTCCGTTTTAGCAAATAAATAGTTTTTGAGGCTACCATCAATGTATATTGGAATCTTTTATGGAGAATTAGACTGAAAATCCATTCAAATTAAAAAAAGAGATCCATATTGTCCAAGAAGCAGGTGGTCTTCTAAAAAAGAGAAATTTCAGGATTATTTGAAGGTTATCTAGGTAACTTAGTGGGGACAGGTGACTTGGGGACCCTACTCTTCTGCCATCTTGCCCCTCCGGGACACCTGCACCCCAATGTTTATAGCAGCAATGTCCACAATAGCCAAACTGTGGAAGGAACCTCGGTGTCCATCGAAAGATGAATGGATAGAGAAGATATGGTTTATGTATACAATGGAATATTATTCAGCCATTAGAAACGACAAATTCCCACCATTTGCTTTGACGTGGATGGAACTGGAGGGTATTATGCTGAGTGAAATAAGTCAATCGGAAAGGACAAACATTATATAGTCTCATTCATTTGGGGAATATAAAAAATAGTGAAAGGGAATAAAGGGGAAAGGAGAAAAAATAAGTGGGAAATATCAGAAAGGGAGACAGAACATGAGAGACTCCTAACTCTGGGAAACAAACTAGGGGTGGTGGAAGGGGAGGAGGGCGGGGGATGGGGGTGACTGGGTGGCAGGCACTGAGGTGGGCACTTGACGGGATGAGCACTGGGTGTTATTCTGTACGTTGGCAAATTGAACACCAATAAAAATAAATTTATTATTAAAAATAAATAAATAAATAATAAATAATAAAAAAGAAAAAAAGAAATTTCTAAAATTTCAAGGAGAAACGTGTTGTACTTCCTATAAAGCGATTTCAGTAACTTTTACTGTTTCTATTCAGACTAGAAACAAGGATAGTACTAGGTGCTATTTGATGTGACTATATCCGGATTCCAGGTGACAGATTACTTTAACAGACTTTTGGCTAAAGACACCATGCCTGCAATGGAAGCCCAGAAACAAATAATTTATATTAGAAAGGTACAATTCTGCAGAATTGGCTACCTTTGGTTCTGAATTCTAATTCTCAATTCCTACACCTGTATTTCAGATACCCTGTTCTCTTCTCTGTATTACAGCTTCACAATTGTCTCAAGAGGTACTCAGAATCTCTTATTCATTTACTACATGACCCTTCATCTCTGCTAATATCTTTCAGCTAAATTCCCTACTGTTCATGCTTGATACTAATTCAGTACAATCTTGGTATTTGCCTGGTCCGAAACCCCATATAATGCCCAGTAAAGCATTATGAAATACATTAAAAAAGTCTTCTCTTAGATAAGTAAATACCTGTACAGCTCATGTCATTGACTTTATTTTTTTTACAATTGAATGAGTATAGTAAATAATTCATTTTGACAAGGCAAAAGAGTATGATTGACATAAATCATAAAAATAACATTTACACTAGTTGATGGGACAAGCATCTTTAAGGAAAATACATTAAAATCTTTCCATAGAAGCTTATTTCTCCTGAGTGATTCAATACATGGACAATAACTTAGAAATTACTCACTTATTGGTCATAATGCTCTTCTCAATTGAATATCACATAAGTCTAGATGAAAGCTTGGAAGAAATATTTAAGTATTTCAATCTTATTTCACTTTAACTAATCTGAGACAGAAATACACAGTAATTATTGATAACTATATATTTTAATTACTCGATCTTAAAGTGTCTAGAGACAGAAGAAAATAATTTAGGCACTACAGATAACTTTATACTATATGGAACAATTTAAGTTTTTTTTTCATTCTTAGAATGAGTATATAATTTATCATATAAACCAGAACACTTTTGAGAGTGAGGAAGGCACTATTAAATATTACATCAGGATAGAGTGAGTTATCCAGAATCTTCACCAACAAAGACATACAGTGGTGCCAAGGGTTTATATTTTGTTTGTTTGTTTGACTTCATGCCAAAACCAGACAATGAAAGGAAAGATGGGCATTAAACACAAAAACTACAGTGATTCTAAGAGTTTCAAACACTGTCATAAGGGATCATCTCTTCTCTCTCTCTCTCTCTCTCTCTCTCTCTCTCTCGTTTTAAATATATATTTACACAGATATTTTTTCAGTATTCACATCCCTTTGAAATTGTCTTTCCTGGGGCACCTGGGTGGCTTAGTATGTTAAGCATCTGCCTTTGGCTTGGGTCATAATACTGGAGTCCTGGGATGAAGCCCCACATTGGGTTCCCTGCTCTGTAGGGAGTCTGCTTCTCCCTCTCCCTCTGCCCCTCCCCCTGCTCATGTTTTTTATCTCTTGCTCTCTCTCAAGTAGATAAATAAAATCTTTAAAAAAGAAAAATTGTCTTTCCTTTTCCTCTTAATTTCTTATTGTGTTTTTGGAACAAGCCTAAAATTATCATTAAATTTCGACAGATGATTCTGCCTTGATCACATGTTTCCACAATCACTTTTTCCCTTGATTTAGCTAGTAACTAGCTTCCTACTTTGATTTACCTGAGATTTTGAAATTAAAAATGCAAACATCATTTTGCATCATAAACTGGACTAAATTTTGTTTCCTTCCCAGAATTCGTTGAAGGATCTTTGTTAATATTGGTTTAAATTGTGTGGCTATTCCTAGCCATGGGTCATGTGGATTATTTCTCTGAAATTTGCTTGAACTGACTTAGTCTTTGTGATTAACTGAACGTGTTTATCAAAATCATTAAAATAAACCCACTTTTAATCCATTCATCTGTCTAAATGTTCTAGAAAGATGTGTTTAAGATCAACACAGCATCTTAATAGCTGTATGAAATATCAAAACTGAAGTATAACTATGTTGGAGAAATGCACCTTTAAACTCCTAGAAGAATACTTTGGCAATTTAAATTGGTCAATGGTTAGGAATCTCACAGATATCTTTAACTTGAAAAAACTATATGTATTTTTTTTAAATATTACACAAACCAAAGAATGGTATTTCTCTACAAATGGATATAACCTAAGGATGAACATTTATAACTTTCCCTCTTATCATATAATTTCTTTATTTATTCCTTTTTTTCCTGGAGAAGTTCTATCTAGAGATAGGAGAGTCTGTTAGTCTTCTAAATTGATTTTCTTAATTTTTGCTTGTAAAAATGTGAGAATTGGAGTAAAGTCTCATGGTGTATTTTAGGATGTGAATAATAATAATGTTTCAATATGAATTAAAATTACTTTATACTATACCTACAGGAACGAGTTTCACTTATATTCTAAGGCAGGAAGAAATTAAAACTTAATAGAGTAACTTTTAAGAAGAACCTAACTGAAATAGAAATCTGTGCCCTTTAATACTTTGAAACACTGCTTAAATATAAAAGACATTTAACTCTATAATGAAAATTGCAAAGGGAAAGAACATCTGATTTAATTACAATTGTTTCAACCAAAATAGATACTAAGACACTAAGCCAGAAAATCTAGAGTATGTTTGCTGACTCAAGATCCTAATTTACATCCAAACTGACTTCCTTAATTCTGAATTTGCCATATTATAATGCTTCACTGAAATGTTTCTTAGACCCATTGTGCAGATGGCTGGACCTAAAACATTGCCAGAGTTAAAGCAGTCAGACAGTCATGAATGCAAATCACTATGTGGCATTAAAAGAGTGGTTTAAAATACAGAGAAAAAAAAAAGAACAAAATTATCCTCTTAGGGAAGAGGAGGTGATCAAGACAAATAACTAGATAATAGAAGTTGGTGATATTAGCTGGTGTGGCCAGGACTGCCATCTCAGACTCAATGGCCTAAAGGACATACAGAAGTTTTTTGATTAAGAATTGTACTTTATTAGCATTTTAATAGTTCAGACAGAAGTGCTTGGACTTTGCGACAGACCACAAGGCTCTTTCCAACAATGATAGGTTAATGAAGCCAAGCAGGTTGCTAACTAGTTAGAATAAAACAAGTACTACATAGATATTGTTTTGATTTTTATACTAGGATTTGAGCAAATTGAGAGAGGGGCTTTGAAATATTAACTTTTGTCTCACTGATGCCTAGCACATTATCTGGTATACATCACACTCTTAATATTGTATTTATAATATGAATCAATAAAGTGCCAACCTCAAATATGTAGTGTTCTGAGCTAATGGAGAGTGCCTTTCATACCTATAAACATAATAGAAATGAAGAATAAATATAATGAAAACATGTAAAATACATTCCCGAGTTTGAAAGAAATAGGTAACTTTGCAAGCTGTGGCTGTCTTAGCACTCACACAGAGGAAGATGTGGTTAGTTGGTTATGATAAGGCAAGGAGCTACACATGAGACAGCTACTTATAATCCAGCAATCCTACAAGTAGCCAAGATAGAAACAGGATGCTTGTCTGCTTGGGACTCTGAGTGGTCAAAATATTTCTGTATTTTAAATTATGTCCCCTCAAATGTGTACATTGTAATCCTAACCTCAGTTACCTCAAATTGTGACCTTATTTGGAGACAAAGTCTTTACAGAGGCAGTCAGGTTAAAATAAGTCATTAGAGTGGGCCCTGATCCAATAGGATTGGTGTGTTTTTTATTTATCTCCATCCTTTTCTCAAATGCAACCATAGAAAACTCCACATCACAGGCCTCAGTGTCCTACTTGATCTTTATCAGGACCCTGATTTGAGCATAGGAGAGCTGTCATGCTACAAATTCAGTTTCATTTGTATCTCTGCTATTCTTACAACTAAATCCTAAATTTTATTTTTAGTAGTCTTCCATATGATTGTAGGGGATGAGGGTCTCTAAAGTCTGACATAGTGGCCATAGTGGATTGAATAGTGGCTGCAAAAGGTATGTCCAAATCCTAAATCCTGGTGACTGTGAATGTGAACTCATATGGAAATAGAATCTTTGTAATGGAAACATTACTAGTTATTTCAGGAAGGTTAAATGGGCCTCCTTCAAGTATTAATAACTGTATATCTGAAATCAGTGAATTTTTAAGAATATTATTTATCTATAAAGATAATGGTTAAGCTTTAAACATTGTTCCAAACATGGAGATGGGGAGCTTGTTACAAATACAGATTCTTGAACCTTGCCTCTAAACATCTCAATTTAACTGGACCTCAGAGTTTTGTAATTTAACAAACACTGTGTTTTTGATGAGAATGATCCACAGAGAATGCTTTGAGAAACAATGCTATAAATGATGATTAGGTCCTCAGACCAGACTACAGAAATGTATTTATCTCCATATGTACATGCATATAGTAATATTTCAGTGACACCTAACTACCACATCTAATTTTATTCAAAGAAAAAGTAGAATTCTAATATCCTTTCTATAGTATTAAATAAGCAATAGTAACTTACTAGCTGTATATATTTTCATATATAAGAAAAGTCATATCTCCTCAATCACTATTCAAGCAATCTGATTAGGATTCCAAAAGCAGATAACTCATCCTATTTAGAACACTAGAGAATTTTCAGCATTCATTTGTATTATTATAAGTTATTTGTAAACTTTTTTAAGACAGGAACTTTTTACAATAAAGGATTCTAGAAACTCATAAGGAGCCTGAAGTTTAAAATTATGCATCCAGTCAGATATGTATTGTGTTACTTGTTGTAATTTTAGCCAATTTTTATTTAAGCATGTTAGGTCTTCCTAACTGCATTGCATACACTTTGAGGATAGGAACTTTGTATAAATTTTAAACATAGTTTAATATATGAATTAAGACATATGTTAATATAGTATGTATTAATAACGTTATTGACCAGACTAATTAATAGGTATGTCAACACGCTAATTGGCTTAGTGCAATATAATTCACAGTAACAAACTAAGTATCTTTGAAAAATATCAGCAAAGCATTAATATGATTTGGATTGTGCATCAGATTTCTTACCTGGGGCCATAATAAAACCAGCTACTATAATGTCGGGGAGCAAAAGATAAACAAAATAAAATAGTAAAATGAAAAGACTGATTCTTGAGTAGCATATATGGCTTTGCTTTTAATTTTAAACTTTGCTCTGTGTTACAATTAACTGTATCATTTGACTTTTTAATTTACAAAATACCTCAGAAATATCTAAAGTCAAAGACAAAATAATGGCCTGATTCTGTGTCTTCTGTTCCACAATAAACTTGGACTACATTTGATAAATCTTAATCTTATATATAGAATGGATTGGTGCAAGCTCCAGTATCTCTGTGCTTGAAATGTATCATTATTCCTAAATGAAATTATCTTTTTGTTTAAATTCAGATGCTATCCCTCATAAGTCTATTTTATCCTTGAACTAATAGAAAACAGAGGGTGAGAGTAAGCAATACTTACTTCTTACAGAATTTTATCATACTAATAGAAATGTCCAACTATTATGAATTTGTATCAACTCTTTGAATTTACTGAGCTACATTTAAATTTTATTCATAAAACACTTGCTAAGAAGAATCAACCAGACACCTGCACTCAAAATCTCACCTGATTTAATATACTCATTTCCTTTTGCCCTCTCAGTACTGGTGACCCTTGAATGGTGTGGAGGTTAGGGGTGCTGACTCCCCACAAGATCAAAAATCTGTGTATATCTCTTGCCTAACCAAAAAGTTAACTCCTAATAGCCTACTGCTGCCTCACTGGTCACTTAAACAGTCGACTAACATGCGTTTTGTTTGTTATATGTATTATGTACTGTGTTCTTACAACACAGTAAGCTAAAGAAAAGAAAATATTATGGAAATTATTAGGAAGAGAAAATACATGTATGGTAGTGTATGGTATTTCTCAAAAAATATGCACATAATGGACATGAGAAATTCAAATCTATGTGGTTCAAGGTTCAAGTGTGCTGCAGGGAGACATAGGTGAACTTGGCCTTGAGTCATGTGGCACTCCCTTCCCAGGTCAGTAAATAAATTCAGTTTTGTGTGAAAAAAGAATTTATTCATGAAATTGACAAGTACTAAGAACAAATAATGATTTTTTCAATAGTAAGTAAGTACCCTGAATTCAGAAGTTGATTATGTTAAGGGAATTAAATCAGTATTCTGAGTTGGATTTGTAGCTCTGGAACTGACCCATATTTCCTTGCTAAATCAGATCCTCTTTGTTGATTACTTTTGTTACCTGGTCAATGAGATATAGAGGCATAATATAAATAAAGCAATAATCTAGTGTTAGACTTTGAGCTCTGTATCTCCCACATTCTTCACTATATGACTGCACAAGGACTTTATCCTCTGCAAGACTGTCTCCTCAAAAAAAAAAAAGATACTAAAAATTGTGTAACTTACAGGGTTGTTGTAAAGAGTAAATGAGTTCATATATGGGAAAATCACTTTGTAAAAGATCAAATGATAAATTCAACCATTATTGCTATTATAATCAGCATAAGAAGTTTCTCCTTCATAGGATCTTTTAAGGATTTACTTAAAAGAATGAAGTATTAATTCAGCAATCAAAACCTCTTGAGCTTAGTTAACAGTGATAATAATTGGATACAGCCCAACATGATCTGTCCCCTGCCTATCTAACTGTTCTGATTGCAACTCCTACTTCTCTTTCTTGTCTCACTGTTTTCCAGCCACATTAATGTCTTTGTTCTTCCCAGGGAACACTAAGAACATTCTACCTTTATGAGGAACATTACACTGAGATCTGTACATGACTGAGTGCTTTGGCATCTTCTGGGTGTCTGATCAAGTGCTCCATCCTTACAGAGAAGCCTTTTCAAACAACCCTAAGTAATATAGCATGCCTCTTACCTCTGTAGTCAATCAGTAGTCCCTTATTCTGCTTTTGCATCTGCTGGCACTGATACTTTTTGTTTGCTTATGTATTGTCTATCTTCCCAATCAGAACAGGAAACGTAACAACAAGGATTTTCCTGTCTTGGCTTACCATTGTATCCCAGAACATAGAGCAATTACAAACATATGGTAAATTCTCCATAAATATTTGTTGAATGAATGAATTACATCAATTTAGCTTTATGTGCCAGGGCTTGTCTCACTCATCTCATTGTTCTTAATATTTGCAAGAACCCCCATAAAGTAGGTCAATTACCTCTATTTTGCAGAAGAGAAAATTTAGGTTTAGCAAGGTTAAATACGTTGCTCAAGGCTACACAATCAATAAATAGGAAATCTAGGATTTGAACCCAAGAAGTCTGACTCTAGTGGCCTTATTCTTAGTACTCTAGTGCCTCTAGAGTTTATTTTTGGAGCACTTACTATGTACCAAGTATTGTTTTAGCTTTATGTGCATAATTACATATAGTCCTCATTCTTGTTTTTACAGAGAAGGAACTGGAAGTTTAGAGAAGTTAAGTAATTTGCCCCAGTCACACAGGTAGTAATGAATTGTCCTTTATGAAATATTGAAATAAAAATTATGAAACTGACTCTTCATTCAAATACTTTCTGTAAAAATTTTTAACATTCTGGAAAATAAATAAGGGATTAGTGAGTCATCTCAATTCTCTGGCTCTGTGATATCCCTTTTCTAAAACCATATTTTTTATGCTTTTAAAATTATTAACGAGGGTTCTTTTTTTTCTCCACATCCTTGCCAATATTTTTGTTCGCCTTTTTGATAATAGCCATTTTAATAAGTGTGAGGTGATATCTTGCTGTGATTTTAATTTTCGTTTCCCTGATAGTGATATTGAGCACTTTTTTATATGCTTTTTGGCCATTTGCTTGTCTTCTATAGAGGAATGTCCATTCAGGTGATTTGTCTATTTTTATTTGGGTTGTTTTTTTCACTATTGAATTGTAGGAGTTCTTTATGGATTTTGGATAGTAAGTCTTTATTGGATATGTGGTTTACAAATATTTTCTTTTTTAAAGATTTTATATATTTATTTATTTTAGAGAGAGAGAGAGAGAATGTGAGTGGGGAGAGAAGCAGAGAGGAATGGAGAGGGAGGGGGAAGAATTTCAAGCAGACTCTGTGCTGAGTGTGGAGCCTGCTGTGAGGCTTGATCTCAAGACCCTGAAATCATGATCAAAGCTGAACCCAAGAATCAGACACTTAACCAACTGAGCCATCCAGGCACCCTGACAAATATTTTTTCCCATTCTATAGATTGGCTCTTTGTGCATATCGGTGGAACTATAAATTAGTAGAGCCACCTTAGAAAACAGCATTAAGGGTTCTCAAAAAATTAACAATAAAACTATCTAGCAATCCCATTTCTGGCTATATATTAAAAGAATTGAAATGAAAATCTCAAAGAGAGATCTATACTCCCATGTTTCTGCAGCATTATTCATAAGAGCCAAGACATGGAAGCAACCAAAATGCCCATCAGTGAATAAATGGATTTAAAAGAAGGTGGAATTTACATTCAATTAAATATTATTCAGCCATAAAAAAGGGAAAGAAATCCTGTCATATGTGACAACACAGATGAACCTTGAGGACATATACTAAGTGAAATAAGATAGTAACAGAAGAACAAATAATGCATGATGCCAGTTATATAAGGACTCTAAGATAGTCAAACTCATGAAGCAGAGAGTAGAATGCTGGTTATCAGGGTCTGAGGATAGGGGAAAACAGAGAGGTGCTGGTTAAAGGGTACACAGTTTCAGTAGTGCAATTCAAATCCTAGAGAACTACTCTAGGGCATAGTTAGCAATGATGTATAGTATACTTGTATTTTTCTAAGAGAGTAGATCTTATGTTAAGGATTCTTATCACAAAAAAAGAAGGCAGAAGGAAACTTTTGAAGTTTGGATAGATATTATTATAATATTAATTATACTGATAGTTTCCTTGGTGTATACTTATCTCTAAATTCATCAAGTTTCACACATGAAATATAAACAGTTTTTGTATGTCACTTGTACTTCAGTGAAGTTTTTAGAAAAAGAATATTATGAATAAAGTTTGAACTGCATTTTCACAAATATGTATTCCTATTTGTGAGGGTGGCAAGATTGATCCCCCTTGCTTATGTCAAACACCTAGTTAATTATAACACTGAAACTAGAACTCAGGTCCTTGGACTCTTAATTTCTTTTTTTTTTTTAATTAATTTTTATTGGTGTTCAATTTACCAACATACAGAAAAACACCCAGTGTTCATCCCGTCAAGTGTCCACCTCAGTGCCCATCACCCATTCCCCTCCAACACCCGCCCTCCTCCCCTTCCACCACCCCTAGTTCGTTTCCCCGAGTTAGGAGTCTTTATGTTCTGTCTCCCTTCCTGATATTTCCCAACATTTCTTTTCCCTTCCTTTATATTCCCTTTCACTATTATTCATATTCCCCAAATGAATGAGAACTCTTAATTTCTAATTACATTTTGTCCATTAATAACTTGTGGGACACCCGGGTGGCTCAGTGGTTGAGCATCTGTCTTTGGCTCAGGTCGAGATCCCTGGGTCCTGAGATCAAGTCCTGCATCAGGTTCCCCACAAGGAGCCTGCTTCTACCTCTGCCTATGTCTCTGCCTCTCTCTCTGTGACTTTCATGAATAAATAAATAAAATCTTTTAAAAAATAACTAGTTTTAATCAATTGAGATAATTGGAAACAGAGATTTATGTTTGTTTTAATCCTTCTTCTGCAATTTCAAATACAATTCCAATAATCTCTCCTTTAATTGTCTATATACATATTCTTTCTATTCACTACTACTTCACACAGATAATTAGATGATTCGGTATCTATTTAAGGGAAAGCTTTTTGAGAGCAGAAACTATAGGTAGTCTTTATTACATTTAAAGATTTAGGGAGGGGATCCCTGGGTGGCTCAGTGGTTTGGCGCCTGCCTTTGGCCCACGGCTGGATCCTGGAGTCTCAGGATCGAGTCCCGGGATCGAGTCCCGCATTGGGCTCCCGGCATGGAGTCTGCTTCTCCCTCTGCCTGTGTCTCTGCCTCTCTCTCTCTCTCTCTCTCTCTCTCTCTGATAAATAAATAAATCTTTAAAAAAATAAATATTTAGGGAAAAACGTGCTATCTGGACACTGAGCAACACTGGGTCACTTACATTACTTCCTTTTATATGAGCATGGAGCCCCGGAAAAGAAAGATTCCATACAAAAAGAGTATTCAGTAACAAACAAACAAACAAAAATTAAACACATAAGGCTTGGGGCAGCCCGGGTTGCTCAGTGGTTTAGCGTCACCTTCGGCCCAGGGCCTGATCCTGGAGACCTGGGATCGAGTCCCACGTCCAGCTCCCTGCATAGAGCCTGCTTCTCCCTCTGCCTGTGCCTCTGCCTCTTTCTCTTTCTATGTGTCATGAATAAATAAATAAAATCTTAAAAAAAAAACACATAAGGCTTGGATACATATTGTCACAAGTATACACACACACACACACACACACACACACAGAACTTTACAGCATTTAAATTTATCCTTATTACCTTGGCTTATATAGTTTCCCATTTTACCATGAGATTCCTCTCAACAGTCATTCATGATAAACAAGTATCGTGGGCATTTCCACCTTGGTATTTTTCAGAAGGAAAATAAATAATAAATAATCTAGTGTTTGTTTAGCTGCATGTACAAGCCATCAGCAGAGAAAACCATGGCTGAATTAGTGAGCACCAACTGACTCCATTCTACAAAGCACAAATGGGAATCTTCTCCATTGTCTGGTCACCAAACATCTGCACTTATAAAAAGTGCATTTTCATATTCAGAAGGAAAGGGTATTATGTAGGATACTTGCTACTTTTGTAGTAATTATGAAATAACCTCTGTAGGGACCTGTATAACTAAAACCTTTGTTTAAAAAAGAGATAATTAATATACACTTACTTCAAAGCTAAGTTATGGTTGGGAAGTAATATTATTAGTCTGAACTTAAGCTTCTATCAGAAAAAGAAGTAGTTTTTAAATAAATCTGTTTCTGAACAGATGTGAGAAAGGAAAAACCTTTTTCTCCTACTATTTTTGCTATTTTCCTACATTCCCACCTGTTCTATGTGGTCAACATCAAATGAATGGATATTGTATACAGATACACTGACCACAAAGAGCTGATAATCCATTTAGCAGAAAGACACATTCTCAAGAACACATAAACTCAATATTGCTTATCAATTAAAGTTACTAAAGTAAAAATAATCAATCCACTAAGCTAATATATTTTGTAAAGACAAAGTAATTCTGAATTAATATTCAATGGAAAAAGTCAGAGAAGGCTTCTTGGAGGCAGCTAAATTTTTTGGGCTGACTTTTCAAGGAGTTCAGAGACAATGGATCAGCAGAGGGAGGACATTCCAAGCAAGGAAACATTGATTTACATGAAATTGAGGAGGGTCCATTTGGAGAGAATGATAAAAAATATGTTGATGATCAAAAGTTGCAAATTGATAGAGATCCCTAAAGGTCATGCAGAGGTATATAACTTTTCTGATAAAAGTAATAAGAAACTATTTTTATAAGAAAGGAAGTAACATAATAAAGCCAATCCAGGCTACATAGTGGTATTGCATGCTAGTAAAGACTATGGAGCCTGAAGTTCAGTTTCCTGGGTCTAAATTCTGGGTCTTCCATTGCCTACTAACCTTGTATAAGTTATTGAACTTCTATGTTTCTCATTTTCCTCGACAGTAAAATAGATCTAAAAATTGTGCCAACTTCATGGGGTTGGTATGAGCATTCAATGATTTCATGCAAATAAAATGATTTGGATAATGCCTCACAGAAAGTAAGCATTGAATGTTAGTTTCTACATGAAAAGATTGAGGACACTTTATCTCTGGGCTTTTCTCAATCTAGCCAACCTAATTGTTCTCATACCTTTTAATAGAAATCCTATCCTTTATCTGAACAAACCAATTGTCTCATCCATATTACTCAGATTTTGAATAGTTCATCCCTCCTTCTCACAGGCTATTCTTTTTCACCAACCCACCCTTTTACCCTAGTTAAAACCTCAAATGACATTCCTTCAATGTTTCCATCCAAATTCTACCATTCCTTCAATTCTCTATCTTGCAAGTGCTCCAGTCAATTTTCCTTATTTTACAGTGATTCTCTTGGTGAGTAGAGCCTCTCACCATCACCACTGAAATCATCCTTCCAAAGACGCCTAACTTGACCAAGAATAGATGTCAGAATTTACCAGTTTTGTCCATGCAAATTTATAATTTTTCCTTCACAATATAAATATATTGCTAAGATATTTTTCTTTATTGTTGATTAGTCAAAGGGAAAGACAAAGCTTCTTGAAGGCAATACTTAAATATTGAATACTTTCAATATATAGGCATTGAAGTCCAACTCTCTAGGTTTATATCCTGATTGTCCTGTTTACTGAGCAACCTCAAGCAATGATCTTAATTTTTTTATCTTAATGTTTTTGAGCTTAGATTTCTTCATCTACAAAATGGGAAAATGAGTAGTAATCATCTCACAAGATTGTTTCAAAAATTAATTAAGGCAATGAATTTAAAAAGGTTAACACAGTGTCAGTCATGTAGAAATATATTAATAAATGGTAACTACTAGTATAACGACAATTGTTTCATTTAGTCCTAATCAGAAAATATAGGAAAAATTATTATCTTCATTTTACAGAACAGGAAATAAGTTTAGAAAAGTAAAGCACCTTGTTTAGAGACAGACTAATAAATGACAGAATTTGGATTTCAACCAAATATACTGCTATTCCACTACATTTCATCTTGCTATTTTTCCTGAATTTCCATGAACTTTTAGGTTTTAGAAGGACAGATTATTACTGTCTGTCAATTTAATTAATGACACTGTTTATTTTCTTTACTTAAAGCTTTGGAACGACCAACCATGGAGTAAACCATCTGTATGTTGTCTTTAGGTGCACAGCAGAATGAGATATCCTCTATGTAAAACCTATAGATGAGTGGAAAAAGATTGTCATGTGCAAGTAGCACTGCATCCCTGAGGGAGAGCCCTGGCTTCTTATTTCCCAGAGAGATCCTAAAACTGAGTATCGAGGTTTTGTTAATTTGCATCTAACTGTGTATATCACTACTGAGTATCCTTAATTCTTGGAAGATATAGTAAAGCAATTATTGTAATTCCCAGAAACTGGGCTTAAAACTCAATGTTCAGTGGATAGCCTGTATGAAATTCACAGCACTGTTAAATCAATTACCCTAAACTAGTGCTTCCCCCAAAGCATGTGCAGCAAAGCGCTGGTGTAACAAGAAGCTCTTTTTACAAAAAGCATTTAGAGGTCAAATAAGTTTGTGAAGCATTACATGCTATAATCCCCTTCTAGGAAATTCACAAAACTGTATTAGTTAAGGCTATTTTGGTTGCAAGTAACAGAAATCAACTTTAGAAAGCATAAGCCTAAAAGAGAATTTATTGGAAGGATACTGTGGTAATTCACAGAACTCAAAAGAATAGTTGAACTACTGATCCTCAGTAAGAGTAATTACTAAACACCTCAGCAGCAAGTCTTCACAGAACTTCACAAATGTACATCCTTACACCAGTTCTGGACAGGATGCATAAAATCCTCTTGGACATCTTGTTAAGAACTACAGTGCTTGGCATTTAGAGAGTGTATGGTGTAGGTGTCATTATTAAACATTTTCTGTCTAAATCAGGTACAAGACGTTCTGATTTGGAGATATTGGATGGAGCCCAGGGATCAGAGTTTTTGTATGACTTTCATGTCAGTGTGAAGTAGAGTCAGATTTGGAAACCACTTCTCAAACCACTAAAGTGATACAGACACCAGTGATATCCAGCTTCTGTATCTCTCAGCCCAAAATTCTACAAAGACAATTGTTCTTATTGAGCTTTTTAGGGTTCAAATATTTTATACCTTGACCAATCAGCTACGGCCAGGGAATTAGAACATATGTGACTGTGGAGGACATATTTCTAGGAATAGGGCAGAAAGGGAAGATTTTTTGTGAACTGAGTAGCCATTCTGAGAGGTGTCTGCTTTTAAAAAAATCTAAGAGGTGCTTTTTTTTTATCTATTTAATTTTGTTGAATCAGGCTTTGCCTAAACCTATGTGACCACAAAATTATATTTTACTCAACATTTAATAATGCCATTCAGAAAAATAAATCTGCACCATACATATTAAGACACATTGATTCAAAAACTATTAAGTTAGTTATTATGGTCCCCTCATCTTCACTAGGTTTGTGCCTTACCTGTCTTTCACCTGCTACTCCTGCAGTTTCTATCTCCATATGACACAGGAGATAGTTTTGCTTCACAGTTTAAAAAACATTGCTGTCTCAGCTCATTATTTCATGAGATGCTCTGTAACAACAACAAAAAAACATAAAACAAAACAATAAAAAACCAAAAACAACAAAAAATACACAAAGGGATTTTATGTAATCAAATAATGTTTAGCAAACATTGAAACAGTGCATATGCTTAGGAAATTCTACGATGTGTTCAAGCTTTTAAAAGACTTTGAGAACCTGATAACAAAGACCATTTTTCTATTTTGTTTAACCCAACATTTTCCCAACTTATATATTGGGAGGAACTCCTATGAATGAAGCCTACTTTATCCACATGCAAAAAAGCAGAATGGAAGGCTGGTAATTACAAGTCTACCTTTACTACTTTTCTTCTGTGTTGCCTCTTAATATCTTTGTGGTCCAGGAAAAAAAATCGTTTTAGACTAGCCCCCACAGAATTTCTGTCTGAAATTGGCTCTAGTCAGCTATTACTTTAAGGTATTTTTTTTCCTAGATCATTTTGCCTTTCTTCTGTTGTTCTGAGAGCAAAGGTTATGTCACATTCTTCTAAACCACTTAAGTATTTTGTCACAGGCACCTTATAGAAAGGCATGTTCAGGATGGAAAATCTGGTAAATTGTGGTGGTAGAACAAAAATAACTTGTTTTATTTTATAGCATTTAAAAATGTTTTCACAGAAAAGCAAAATTAAGCAAGCCACAAAAATTGGATTAATCACAAATCAAAGAATGTCTGGAGCAATGAATAAGTTATAAACTGACCTTATATATCAGCTTCTTTGGATTTTGCCTTTGAGAGATAATTTCCCTAAGCTTTTTTTATGTATCTCAACCAATAAACACATTACAATAGGTGTTCTGACCTACAAAACTCACTTGTTATGTCCACATTCAACACGGCTACCCTTAAGTTTTACACATTTACAGAGCCAGGCTGCTATGCAGTTTAACATAGGGGTGACTTGGAAAAGTTTTGAGGTTGAGCAGTTAGTACATATAAAGTAAGAACTAAGTGGGTCAGTATCAAATATTTTATATTGCATTTTTCAGAGAAACACCATGGGTGTGAGCGTCACAAGAAATAGGGAAGATAAAAATATCAAAGCAAAATTGAGACGGAATTTCCTGACATCACCCTCCCAGTCACCAGCACTTGGCCAAGAGAAAAACAAAAAAGTGAAGCTAGGGCCTAATAGGCATTTTACTACTGTTATTTTAAATAAGGTCAAAAACAAAACACAAAGGGCCTAGTTCAGGCTGTCTGCCACCTGTTTGGGTCTGGCTACATGAAGCTGTCACATATTCCCTGGTGGCTCCCCTTCCTAACTACCTAAAGGGTTAACCAGCCATCTGTGTCTCCTGCCATCACTAATCAGGGCAGTATACACTTCTATTGTCTTTGATCCTAGGGGCTCTTAGAGCATTGTGGTTCATGCCTATGGCTTATTGCTTAAGGAAGCTAGTCTGGTTCACAGAAACTTTCTGAAACTCTCTTTCCCTCTCCTTCTGTAACTCTCTGAAAGCTTTCCAGATCAATCCACCATTCAGTGCTCCCTGGTTGGATTTCCATTTAATCATTAAAATCATCATCATCAAGCTGTCTTTATCCTGGACTACATCTGCTTTTGCTTTCAAATTCCACATGCTCTGGAACAAAGCACCTCTGAGAATTCCATCTATTTTGCAATATTCAAACTTGGGTTTGGCAGTTGCTGGCTCTTAATAGTGAGGGAAGCCCCAGCTGTTTGGTCCCAAAGAGGAAAACTGCATATACACATAATCAATGGAAAAAAAAAAAAAGAAGAAGAGAAAAGAAAAGACACTGGGAAATTTCATGGAGCTGCTGGTTCATTCAGATAGTTGTTTTAAGCTCTTTTAAAAAGTTTTAAAAATAGGGATCCTTGGGTGGTTCAATGGTTTGGCGCCTGCCTTTGGCCCAGGGCGTGATCCTGGTGTCCTGGGATCGGGTCCCCGGTCGGGCTCCCTGCGTGGACCCTGCTTCTCCTTCTGCCTGTGTCTCTGCCTCTCTCTCTCTCTGCCTCTCTTTCTTTCTCATGAATAAATGGATAGAATCTTAAAAAAAATAGCTACATCCAATGTTGTATGATTCCACTTATAGGAGGTCCCTAGAGGAGTCAAATTAACGCAGATAGAAAGTACATGGTGGGAGGCAGGGGCAGGGGCCGGAGGAGGGAGAATGGGGAGTTATGTTTAGTAGGGACAGAGTTTCAGTATTGCAAAATATAAAAAGTCCTGGAAATGCATGGTGGGGATGGTTGCAGAACATTGTGAATGTCCTTAATACCAGGGAACTATACACTTAAAAATAGATGATGATGTTTTGTTGTGTATATTTTACTACAACTGAAAAAATTTTAAAATAAATAAATAATTCAATATCATCTGATTCTACTCCCAGGAGGTCCCCCAGAGGAGTCCCATCCACAGAGATTAGATGCTGTGAGCCAGGAGTGGGGCAGGGGTTGGGAAGTCAGTGCTTCGTAGGGACAGTTTCAGTTTGGGAGGATGTAGGGTTCTAGAGATGGATGGTGGGGATGACTGCACAACAATATGCATATATTTAATATCACTGAAAGATACACCTAAAAGTGATTAACACGGTAAATTTTACATTACCTGTATTTTGCCACAATAAAATAAAATAAATCCTAAGTAGATTTAAAAAAATTCACCGGACAGATATTTCCTAAACATATTATGTAAATAATAGAATCCAGAGATTCATTTTTGAAATATTTTTTATTCGAGTTTGATTTGCCAACATATAGCATAACACCCAGTGTTCAACACGTCAAGTGCACCACTCAGTGCCTGTCACCCAGTCATGCCAAACCCCGCCCACCTCCCTTTCCACCACCCCTTGTTAACGTCCCAGAGTTATCAATCTCTCATGTTCTGTCACCCTCAATGATATTTTACACTCATTTTCTCTCCTTTCCCCTTTATTCCCATTAACTATTTTTTGTATTCCCCAAATGAAAGAGAACATATAGTATTTGTCCTTCTCTGATTGACTTACTTCACTTAGCATAATACCCTCCAGTTAAATCCATGTTGAAGCAAATGTTGGGTAATTGTTGTTTCTAAAGGCTGAGTAAGGGATCCCTGGATGGCGCAGTGGTTTGGCGCCTGCCTTTGGCCCAGGGCGCGATCCTGGAGACCCGGGATCGAATCCCACATCAGGCTCCCGGTGCATGGAGCCTGCTTCTCCCTCCGCCTGTGTCTCTGCCTCTCTCTCTCTCTGTGACTATCATAAATAAATAAAAATTAAAAAAAAATAATAAAGGCTGAGTAATATTCCACTGTATACATAAACCACATCTTCTTTATCCATTCATCTTTCCATGGACACTGAGGCTCCTTCCACAGTTTGGCTATTGTGGACATTGCTGCTATAAACATTGGGGTGCAGGTGTCCTGGGATTTCACTGCATCTGTATCTTTGGGGTAAATCCTCAGCAGTGCAAAGGCTGGGTCATAGGGCAGTTCTATTTTCAACTCGTCGAGGAAGCTCCACACAATTTTCCAGAGTGGCTAAACCAGTTCACAATACCACTAACAGTGCAAGAGGGTTCCCCTTTCACCACATCCTCTCCAACATTTCTTTTTTCCTGCCTTGTTAATTTTGACCTTTCTCACTGGTGTGAAGTGGTATCTCATTGCGGTTTTGATTTGTTTTTCCCTGATGGCAAGTGATGGTGTGCATATTCTTGTGCACTAGTTGGCCATGTCTATGATTTCTTCTGTGAAATATCTGTTCATGTCATTTGCCCATTTCATGACTGGATTGATTATTTCTTTGCTGTAGAGTTTAATAAGTTCTTTATAGATCTTGGATACTAGCCCTTTATCTGATACGTCATTTGCAAATATCTTCTCCCATTCTCTAGGTTGTCTTTGAGTTTAGTTGACTGTTTCTTTTGCTGTGCAGGAGCTTTTATCTTGATGAAGTCCCAAAAATTCATTTTTGCTTTTCTTTTCCTTGCCTTCATAGATGTATCTTGCAAGAAGTTGCTGTGGCCAAGTTCAGAAAAGGGGTTGCGTGTGTTCACCTCTGGGATTTTGATGGAATCTTGTCTCACATTTAGATCTTTCATCCATTTTGAGTTTATCTTTGTGTATGGTGAGAGAGAGTGGTCTAGTTTCATTCTTCTGCATGTGGATGTCCAATTTTGCCAGCACCATTTATTGAAGAGACTGTCTTTTTTCCAATGGATAGTCTTTCCTCATTTATCGAATATTAGTTGACCATAAAGTTCAGGGTACACTTCTGGGTTCTCTATCCTGTTCCATTGATCGATGTGTCTGTTTTTGTGCCAGTACCACACTCTCTTGATGACCACAGCTTTGTAGTACAACCTGAAATCTGGCATTGTGATGCCCCCAGCTATGGTTTTCTTTTGTAAAATTCCCCTGGCTATTCGGGTCTTTTCTGCTTCCACACAAATCTTAAAATAATTGGTTCTAACTGTCTGAAGAAAGTCCATGGTATTTTGATAGGGATTTCATTAAACGTGTAAATTGCTCTGGGTAACATTGACATTATTACAATATTAATTCTGCCAATCCATGAGCATGGAATATTTTTCCATCTCTTTGTGTTGTCATCAAATTCTTTCAGAAGTGTTCTATAGTTTTTAGGTTATAGATACTTTACCTCTTTGGTTAAGTTTATTCCTAGGTATCTTATACTTTTGGGTGCAATTGTAAATGGGATTGACTCCTTAATTTCTCTTTCTTCAGTCTCATTGTTAGTGTATAGAAATGCCACTGACTTCTGGGCATTGGTTTTGTATCCTGCCACACTGCCAAATTGCTGTATGAGTTCTAGCAATCTTGGGGTGGAGGCTTTTGGGTTTTCTATGTAGAGTATCATTCCCTCGGTGAACAGGGAGAGTTTGACTGCTTCTTTGTCAATTTGAATGCCTTTAATGTCTTTTTCTTGTCTGATTCCTGAGGCTAGGACTTCCACTACCATGTTGAATAGCAGTGGTGAGATTGGTTATCCCTGTCTTGTTCCTGATCTTAGGGGAAAGGCTCCCAGTGCTTCCCCATTGAGAATGATATTAGCTGTGGGCTTTTTGTAGATGGCTTTTAAGTTGTTGAGAAATGTTCCCTGTATCCATACACTCTGAAGAGTTTTGATCAGGAATGGATGCTGTATTTTGTCAAATGGTTTCTCTGCATCTATTGAGAGGATCATATGGTTCTTGGTTTTTCTCTTGCTGATATGATGAATCACATTGATTGTTTTATGAGTGTTGAACCAGCCTTGTGTCCCGGGAATAAATCCTACTTGGTCATGGTGAATAATTTTCTTAGTGTACTGTTGGATCCTATTGGCTAGTATCTTGTTGAGAATTTTTGCATCCATGATTACCAGGGATATTGGTCTATAATTCTCCTTTGTGGTGAGGTCTTTGTCTGGTTTTGGAATTAAGGGGATGCTGGTCTCATAGAATGAATTTGGAAGTAATCAATTTCCTTCTATCTTTCCAAACAGCTTTAATAGAATAGGTATGGTTTCTTCTTTAAACATTTGATACAATTCCGCAGGGAAGCCATCTGGCCCTCGACTTTTGTGCCTTGGGAGGTTTTTGATGACACCTTCAATATCCTCCCTGGTGATGGGCCTGTTCAGGTGTTCTATTTCTTCCTATTCCAGGTTTGGTAGTTTGTGGCTTTCCAGAAATACGTCCATTTCCTCTAGATTGCCTAATTTATTGGCGTATAGCTGTTCATAATATGTTTTTAAAATCGTTTGTATTTCCTTCGTGTTGGTAGTGATCTCTCCTTTCTCACTCATGATTTCATTAATTTGACTCTTCTCTCTCTTTTTTAAATAAGGCTGGCTAATGGTTTATCTATCTTATTAATTCTTTCAAAGAACAAACTCCTGTTTTTTTTAATAAATTAATTTTTTACTGGTGTTCAATTTCCCAACATACAGAATAACACCCAGTGCTCATCCCGTCAAGTGTCCCCCTCAGTGCCCATCACCCATTCATTCCCACCCCCTGCCCTCCTCCCCTTCCACCACCCCTAGTTCATTTCCCCAAGTTAGGAGTATTTATGTTCTGTCTCCCTTTCTGATATTTCCCACACATTATTTCTCCCTTCCCATCTATTCCCTTTCACTATTATTTATATTCCCCAAATTAATGAGAACATACACTGTTTGTCCTTCTCCGATTGACTTACTTCACTCAGCATAATACCTTCCAGTTCCATCCATGTTGAAGCAAATGGTGGGTATTTGTTGTTTCTAACGGCTAAGTAATATTCCATTGTATATATAAACAACATCTTCTTTATCCATTCATCTTTCAATGGACACCGAGGCTCCTTCCACAGTTTGGCTATTGCAGATATTGCTGCTAGAAACATCGGGGTGCAGGTGTCCAGCGTTTCATTGCATCTGAATCTTTGGGGTAAATCCCCAACAGTGCAATTGCTGGGTCGTAGGGCAGGTCTATTTTTAACTCTTTGAGAAACCTCTACACAGTTTTCCAGAGTGGCTGCACCAGTTCACATTCCCACCAACAGTGTAAGAGGGTTCCCCTTTCTCCACATCCTCTCCAACATTTCTTGTTTCCTGCGTGTTAATTTTCCCAAATTCTCATTGGTGTGAGGTGGTATCTCATTGTGGTTTTGATTTGTATTTCCCTGATGGCAAGTGATACAGAGCATTTTCTCATGTGCATGTTGGCCATGTCTATGTCTTCCTCTGTGAGATTTCTCTTCATGTCTTTTGCCCATTTCATGATTGGATTGTTTGTTTCTTTGCTGTTGAGTTTAAGGACTTCTTTATAGATCTTAGAAACTAGTCCTTTATCTGATACATCATTTGTAAATATCACCTCCCATTCTGTAGGTTGTCTTCTAGTTTTGTGGACGGTTTCCTTTGCTGTGCAGAAGCTTCTTATCTTGATGAAGTCCTAATAGTTCATTTTTGCCTTTGTTTCTTTTGCCTTTGTGGATGTATCTTGCAAGAAGTTACTGTGGCCAAGTTCAAAAAGGGTGTTGCCTGTGTTCTCCTCTAGGATTTTGATGGAATATTGTCTCACATTGAGATCTTTAATGCATTTTGAGTTTATCTTTGTGTATGGTGAAAGAGAGTGGTCTAGTTTCATTCTTCTGCATGTGGATGTCCAATTTTCCCAGCACCATTTATTGAAGAGACTGTCTTTCTTCCAATGGATAGTCTTTCCTCCTTTATCGAATATTAGTTGACCATAAAGTTCAGGGTACACTTCTGGGTTCTCTATCCTGTTCCATTGATCGATGTGTCTGTTTTTGTGCCAGTACCACACTCTCTTGATGACCACAGCTTTGTAGTACAACCTGAAATCTGGCATTGTGATGCCCCCAGCTATGGTTTTCTTTTGTAAAATTCCCCTGGCTATTCGGGTCTTTTCTGCTTCCACACAAATCTTAAAATAATTGGTTCTAACTCTCTGAAGAAAGTCCATGGTATTTTGATAGGGATTTCATTAAACGTGAAAATTGCCCTGGGTAACATTGACATTATTACAGTATTAATTCTGCCAATCCATGAGCATGGAATATTTTTCTGTCTCTTTGTGTCTTCCTCAATTTCTTTCAGAAGTGTTCTCTAGTATTTAGGGTATAGATCCTTTACCTCTTTGGTTAGGTTTATTCCTAGGTATCTTATGCTTTTGGGTGCGATTGTAAATGGGATGGACTCCTTAATTTGTCTTTCTTCAGTCTCATTATCAGTGTATAGAAATGCCATTGATTTCTGGGCATTGATTTTGTATCCTGCCACGCTACCAAATTGCTGTATGAGTTCTAGCAATCTTGGGGTGGAGGCTTTTGGATTTTCTATGTAGAGTATCATGTCATCAGCCACGAGGGAGAGTTTGACTTCTTTTTTGCAATTTAAATGCCTTTAATGTCTTTTTGTTGTCTGATTCCTGAGGCTAGGGATTCCATTACCATGTTGAATAGCAGTGGTGAGAGTGGTCTTGTTCCCTGTCTTGTTCCGGATCTTAGGGGTAAGGCCCCAGTGCTTCTTCCCCTTTGAGAATGATATTTGCTATGGTCCTTTCGTAGATGGCTTTTAAGATGTTGAGGAATGTTCCCTCTATTCCTACACACTGAAGAGTTTTGATCAGGAATGGATGCTGTATTTTGCCAAATGGTTTCTCTGCATCTAATGAGAGGATCATATGGTTCTTGGTTTTTCTCTTGCTGATATGATGAATCACATTGATTGTTTTACGAGTGTTGAACCAGCCTTGTGTCCCTGGGTAAATCCTTCTTGGTCATGGTGAATAATTTTCTTAGTGTACTATTGGATCCTATTGGCTAGTATCTTGTTGAGAATTTTTGCATCCATGTTCATCAGGGATATTGGTCTGTAATTCTCATTTTTGGTGGGGTCTTTGTCTGGTTTTGGAATTAAGGTGATGCTGGCCTCAGAACGAATATCGAAGTGCTCCATCGCTATCTGTCTTTCCAAACACTTTTAGTAAAATAGGTATGATTTCTTCTTTAAAAGTTTGATAGAATTCCCCTGGGAAGCCATCTTGCCCTGGACTCTTGTGTCTTGGGAGGTTTTTGATGACTGCTTCAATTTCCTCCCTGGTGATTGGCCTGTTCAGGTTTTCTATTTCTTCCTGTTCCAGTTTTGGTAGTTTGTGGCTTTCCAGGAACGCGTCCATTTCTTCTAGATTGCCTAATTTATTGGCGCATAGCTGTTCATAATATGTTTTTAAAATAGTTTGTATTTCCTTGGTGTTGGTAGTGATCTATCCTTTCTCTTTCAGGATTTTATTAATTTTAGTCTTTTCTCTCTTCTTTTTAATCAGGCTGACTAATGGTTTATCTATCTTATTAATTCTTTCAAAAAACCAACTCCTGGTTTTGTTGATCTGTTCCACAGTTCTTCTTGTCTCGATTTCGTTGTGTTCTGCTCTAATCTTAATTAACTCTCTTCTTGCTGGGTGTAGGATCTATTTGCTGTTTTTTCCCTAGCTCCTTTAGGTGTAAGGTTAGCTTTTTTGCATTTGAGTTCTTTCCAGTTTTTGAATGGATGCTTGTATTGTGATGTATTTCCCCCTCAGGAGTGCTTTTGCTGCAACACAAAGATTTTGAATGGTTGTATCTTCATTCTCATTAGTTTCCATGAATCTTTTTAATTCTTCCTTAATTTCCTGGTTGACCCTTTGATCTTATAGCAGGATGGTCCTTAACCTCCACGTGTTTGAGGTCCTTCCAAACTTCTTGTTGTGATTTAGTTATAATTTCAAGGCATTATGGTCTGAGAATATGCAGGGGACGATCCCAAACATTTGGTATCTGTTCACACCCGATTTGTGACCCAGTATGTGGTCTCTTCTGGAGAAAGTTCCATGTGCACTTGAGAAGAATGTGTATTCGGTTGTGTTTGGATGTAAAATTCTGTAGATATCTGTGAAATCCATCTGGTCCAGTGTATCATTTAAAGCTCTCGTTTCTTTGGAGATGTTGTGCTTAGAAGACCTATAGAGGGTAGAAAGCACTAGACTGAAGTCACCAAGTATAAGTGTATTATTATCTAAGTATTTCTTCATTTTGGTTATTAATTAGTTTAGATATTGGGCAGCTACCACATTCGGGGCATATATATTGACTGTTAAGTCCTCTTGTTGGATAGATCCTTTAAGTATGATATAGTGTCCCTCTTCATCTCTCACTACAGTCTTCGGGGTAAATTTTAGTTTATCTGATATAAGGATGGCTACCCCTGCTTTCTTTTGAGGACGACTTGAATGGTAAATGCTTCTCCAACCTTTTATTTTCAGGTTGTAGGTGTACTTCTGTCTAAAATGAGTCTCTTGTAGACAGCAAATAGATGGGTCCTGCTTTTTTATCCAGTCTGAAACCCTGCGCCTTTTGATGGGGTCATTAAGCCCGTTCACATTCAGAGTTACCATTGACAGATATGAGTTTAGTGTCATCATGATATCTATTCAGTCCTTGTTTTTGTGGATTGTTCCACTGAAGTTCTTCTTAAAGGGGAATTTTAAGAGTCCCCTTTAAAATTTCTTGCAGAGGTGGTTTGAGGTCACATATTCTTTCAGTTCCTGCCTGTCTTGGAAGCTCTTTATCTCTCCTTCCATTTTGAATGAGAGCCTTGCTGGATAAAGTATTCTTGGCTGCATGTTCTTCTCATTTAGGACCCTGAATATATCCTGCCAGCCCTTTCTGGCCTGCCAGGTCTCTGTGGAGAGGTCTGCTGTTACCCTAATACTCCTCCCCATAAAAGTCAGGGATTTCTTGTCTCTTGCTGCTTTAAGGATCTTCTCTTTATCTTTGGAATTTGCAACCTTCACTATTAAATGTCGAGGTGTTGAAGGGTTTTTATTGATTTTAGGGAGGGGATCTCTCTATTTCCTGGATCTGAATGCCTGTTTCCCTTCCCAGATTAGGAAAGTTTTCAGCTATCATTGTTCAAATACATATTCTGGCCCCTTGTCCCTTTCGGCGCCCTCGGGAACCCCAATTAAACGTAGGTTTTTCTTCCTCAGGGTGTCGTTTATTTCCTTTAATCTGTCTTCATGGTCTTTTAATTGTTTTTCTCTTTTTTCCTCAGTTTCCCTGTTTGCCATCAACCTGTCTTCTATGTCACTCACTCGTTCTTACACCTCGCTAACCCTCGTTGTTAGGACTTCTAGTTTGGATTGCATCTCATTCAATTGATTTTTAATTTCTGCCTGATTCGATCTAAATTCTGCAGTCATGATGTCTCTGAGTCCTTTATGCTTTTTTCTAGAGGTAGCAGTAGCTGTTTAATAGTGCTTCTGAATTGGCTTTCTGACATTGAATTGTAATCCATATTTTGTAACTCTGTGGGAGGGAGGACTGTTTCTGATTCTTTCTTTTGAGGTGAGGTTTTCCTTCTAGTCATTTTGCTCAGTGCAGAGTGGCCAAAAACAAGTTGTATTGGGAAAGGAAAAAAAGAGAGGAGAGAAAGAAGGAGAGATAAGAGAAAAAGTAAAAAGGAAGAAAAAATATTTAAAAAAGAAGAAAAAGAGCAAGAGAAAGATAGAAAGGGAAATAAAGGGTGCGGGAGGCAAACAGAAATCAAAAATAAAAACAAAAACCACGGGGGAGTATCTTCTGATTCTGTATACTTTAAGTCCCTTGACTTCCCCTGGAACTTGTCCGTCGAGCTGGTCTTCTTGGGGAGGGGCCTGTTGTGCTGATTTCCAGGTGTTAGCACTTGGGAAAGCTGCTCAGCCCCCTGCCTGGTGCAGGGCTCAGTGGGGGGTGTTTACCCCGTGAGGCCCCAGAAGGAACAACCACAGTGGCAGCGGCCAGCTCTGGAGCCCAGGATTCAGCTCCGGTAGTAACTAAGGAGCATCTGTCTGCAGGGGCCAGGATGCTCCGGGGCGGGGCCGATGATCTGCTCACTTCAGGGCAGGAGCGTCCTTGCTGTCCTGGGCCCTCCTGGCCCCTGCTGTCCCGGGGGAGGTCGGATCCTGGCTGTGTCCCCCCACGCCCTGGGCTCCGGGGCCTGCGCTGTTGGATTCATGCTCCCTGCCTCCCAGCCCCCTCCCTCTCTGCGGAGCCACCGCTGGAGCCCCTTCGAGCTGCTCCCGGGTCAAGCCGTGTGCGCTGTGCAGCCCTTTAGGGAGCTTGTCGCACTCTCCCCGGGGTGCAGTTCCTCTGTTACTGTCCCAGGGAGCCCGAGGGCATCCCCGCCCCTCCTGGGGTCCTGCTCTAACTCCCTGTGAGCGCCTTTCTGCCCGGGAAGACTGGTGCAGCTCCTGCTTCTCCGGGACGGGGCTCTCCTGTCCTGGGGACACTCGCCCTGGCCTTAGCCCTGCTCCTGGGAGGGCCCCTCCCCCTTGGATGCCTTCTGTTACTTTACTTCTTTTTTCCCGTCTTCCTACCTTGATAGAAGCTCAAACTCTTCTCACTGTAGCATTCCAGCTGTTCTCTCTTTAAATCTCAGGCTGAATTCATAGATTTTGAGGATGATTTGAAGGTTATTTAGGTAATTTGGTGGGGACTGGTAACTTGGGGACCCTACTCTTCTGCCATCTTGCCCCTCCCTTGTTTCTTCTTTAAACATTTGATAGAATTCCCCTGGGAAGCCATCTGGCCCTGGACTTTTGTGTCTTGGGAGGTTTTTGATGACTGCTTCAATTTCCTCCCTGGTTATTGGCCAGTTCGGTTTTCTATTTCTTCCTGTTCCAGTTTTGGTAGTTTGTGGTTTTCCAGAAATGTGTCCATTTCTTCTAGATTTCCTAATTTATTGAAGTATAGCTGCTCATAATATGTTTGTAAAGTCATTTGTATTTCATTGGTATTGGTTGTGATCTCTCCTTTTTCTTTTTTTTTTTTTTTTTTGATTTCTCCTTTTTCATTCGTGATTTTATTAGAGTCTTTTCTCTTTTGTTTTTAATAAGGCTGGCTAATGGTTTATCTATCTTATTATTTCTTTCTCTGGTTTTGTTGATCTGTTCCACAGTTCTTCTGGCCTCTATTTCATTAACTTCTGCTCAAATCTTTGTTAACTCTCTTCTGCTGGGTGTAGGTTTTAGTTGCTGTTCTTTCTTCAGTTCCTTTAGGTGCAAGTTTAGCGTGCGTATTTGAGTTTTTTCCAATTTTTTGAGCGATGCTTGTATTGGGATGTATTTCCCCCTCAGGACTGCTTTTGCTGTATGCCGAAGATTCTGAACGGTTGTATCTTCATTCTCATTAGTTTCCATGAATCTTTTTTTTTTTTTTGAATCTTTTTTTTTTTAAGATTTATTTATTTATTTATGATAGACAGAGAGAGAGAGAGACAGAGACAGAGACACAGGAGGAGGGAGAAACAGGCCCCATGCCAGGAGACCAATGCCGGACTCGATCCTGGGACTCCAGGATCGCACCCTGGGCCAAAGGCAAGCGCCAAACTGCTGAGCCACCCAGGGATCCCCTCCATGAATCTTTTTAATTCTTCTATAATTTCCTGTTTGACTCGTCTTTTAGCGGATGGTCCTTAACCTCCACGTGTTTGAAATCCTTCCAAACTTCTTCTTGTGATTTAGTTCTAATTTCAAAGAATTATGGTCTGAAAGTATTCAGGGGGCAATCCAAATCTTTTGGTATCGGTTAAGACCTGATTTGTGACCCAGTATGTGGTCTACTCTGGAGAAAGTTCCATGTACACTTGAGAAGAATGTGTATTCAGTTGCGTTTGGATGTAAAGTTCTGTAAACATCTGTGAAATCCATCTCGTCCAGTGTATCATTTATAGCTCTTGTTTCTTTGGAGATGTTGTGCTTAGAACATGTCTCATTTGCAGAGAGCCCCGTATTGAAGTCTCCCAGTATTAGTGTATTATTATCTAAGTATGTCTTTACTTTTGTTATTAATTGATTGACATACTTGCAGCTCCCACATTCGGGGCATAAATATTCATGATTTTTAGGCCCTCTTCTTGGATCGATCCTTTACATATGATATAATGTCTCTCTTCATCTCTTACTACAGTCTTTGGGATAAACTTTAATTTATCTGATATGAAGATTGCTAACCCTGCTTTCTTTGTGGACCATTTGAATGCTAAATGTTTCTCCACCCTTTCATTTTCAGGCTGGAGGTGTCCTTATGTCTCAAATGAGTCTTGTGGACAGCAAATGGATGGGTTTTGCTTTTTTATCCAGTCTGAAACCCTGCATCTGGGATCCCTGGGTGGCGCAGCGGTTTGGCGCCTGCCTTTGGCCCAGGGCGTGATCCTGGAGACCCGGGATCGAATCCCACGTCAGGGTCCCGGTGCATGGAGCCTGCTTCTCCCTCTGCCTGTGTCTCTGCCTCTCTCTCTCTCTCTGTGACTATCATAAATAAATAAAAAAAATTTAAAAAAAAATGAAACCCTGCATCTTTTGTGGGATCATTAAGCCCATTCACTTTCAGAGTTACTATTGAAATATATGAATTTAGTGTCATCATAATACATATCCAGTCCCTGTTTTTGTGGATTATTTCTTTGGGCTTCCTCTTTCTTTTACAGAGTCCCCCTTAATAGTTCTTGCAGAGTTGGTTTGGTGGTCATATATTTTTCCAGATTCTGCCCATCTTGGAAGCTCTTTATCTCTCCTTCTATTCTGAATGAGAGCCTTGATGGATAAAGTATTCTTGGCTCACGTTCTTCTCATTTAGGACCCTGAATATATCCTGCCAGCCCTTTCTGGCCTGCCAGATCTCTGTGGAGAGGTCTGCTGTTAATCTCATATTTCTCTCCATATAAGTTAGGGATCTCTTGTGTCTTTCTGCTTGAAGGATTTTCTCTTTAACTTTGGAATTTGCAAGTTTAAATATTAAATGTCAAGGTGTTGGTTTTTATTGATTTTAGTTGGGGATGTCTCTATCTCCTGGATCTGAATTCCTTTTTCCCTCCTCAAGTTAGGGAAGTTCTCAGCTATGATTTGTTCAAATGCTCTTTCTGGTCTTCTGTCCCTTTCGGCTCCCTCTGGAACCCAAATTAAACACAGACTTTTCCTTTTGAGGCTGTCATTTATTTCCATTAACCTTTCCTCATGGTCTTTTAATTGTTTTTTTTTTCTTTTTTCCTCCGCTTCCTTCCTTGCCATCAACTTGTCACTCTTCTATGTCACTCACTCTTTCTTCTACCCCATTAAACCTCATTGTTAGGATTTCATCTCATTTAATTGATTTGTAATTTCAGCCTGATTAGATCTAAATTCTGCAGTCATGAAGTCTGTTGAATCCTTCATGCTTTTTTCCAAAGACACCTGTAGCTATATAATTGTGCTTCTTAATTAGCTTTCTGACCTTGAATTGTAATCAAAATTTTAGAACTCTTTGGCAGAGAGTACTGTTTCTGATTCTTTCTTTTGTGGTGAGTTCTTTTTTCTAGTCATTTTGCTCAGTGCAGAGTGGCTGAAAACGAGTTGTAGTGGAAAAATGAAGGAAAAACAGAACAAAACAAAAACCAAGGAGGGGTATCCTCTGATTCTATATACTGTAAATCCCTCGACTTCCCCTGGAGCTTTCCAGTGAGCACTGCTTGGTCAAGAACTTGCTTTCCTCCTGTCCTTCCAGCTTGTCTTTTGGGGGAAGGGCCTGCTGTGCTGATTCTCGGATGTGTGCACCTGGGGGAGCTCTCCTGCCACCTGCCAGGTGCAGGGCTCAGTGGAAGCTGTTTTTCCTGTGAGACTCCTGTTCCCTGGCAGCCCTGCTCCATCTCAGGGACAGGGTGACACCAGGAGGAATAACCACACTGGTGGTGGCCAGCTCTCCAGCCCTGGAGTCAGCTCCCTCAGTAACTACCACAGTCTCCCAGTCCGCACTGGCCCGGATGCTCCAGGGGCGGGGGTGCTGGTCTGCACAGCTTGGGCACCCGGGGAGTCTGCAGAGAGTGTGAGGAGAGTCCTCGCTGTCCTGGGCCCTCCCTTCCTCCGCCTGTCTCCAGGGGAGCTCAGGATCCTGCGCTGTGTCCCCTGCTCCCTGGGATCCAGGGTCTGTCCTGTTGGAATTGCGCTCTTGGGGCCGTGGTTCCCAAAGGCAGCCGGCCGCAGCCCCTTCTGCCCTCAGCCTCCACCTGAGCTGCTCCCGAGGCCCGCTGGGTGAGCTCCAGCCCTTTACAGAGATCTGCTCACAGTCTGTGTTGCGCTGTCCTCTGGGGCACACTTCCTCTCTTAGTGACCCCGGGAACCTGGAGGCTCCCCAGTCCCTCCTGCATTTCTGCCCGAGTTCCTTACTAAGTGCCTTTCCATCCAGGAAGAATCCAGTGCAGATTTTTAAAGTTCCTGTGTTTCTAGGACTGGGCTTTCCTGTCCTGGAGGCTTTTTGCTGCTGGCCCTTAGCCCAGCTCTTCGCTGGGGTCCCTTCCCCCACTCATTTTTTCCCCATCTTTCTTCCTAGTTAGAAGCAAAAACTCTTCTCTCTGTAGTGTTCCAGCTGTTCTCTTTTTAAATCTCAGGTCGAATTCGTAGGTTTTCTTGGTGATTTGAAAGTGATCTAGGTAAGTTGGTGGGGACAGGTGACTTGGGGACCCTACTCCTCCGCCATCTTGCCCCGCTCCTAGAATCCAGAGATCCTAAGATAAATCATAGACCCAGCCACATGAGGTGTATATAATCTATTTAATATCTCAAAGTCCTTAAGTTATAATGTTGATTTAAGAGATAATGATTAAACTGGGGATGGATCTTTGTCTCAATGGAATCTGTCCAGATTTTCAGAAAAGAGAAACAACACAAGAGCGTGCTTTCCAGATTTGTTTGTTTTTTATATTTCTTTTGTTTTACCTTATATACTAGACAATAACCCCTTATATGTAATATTGAGTATCTACTCAGCAATATACTTGAAATACTATGTTTGTCTCACAATGCAACCTTTCTGTTTTGTGGAATTCCAGCCTTAATGCTTTAACCTACTTTCTAACATGAAATAATACCCTTAAGTATAAGAGTTAGGACAAAACTTTGGTTTTAATCGCTGTGCTGATTCAACTTATTCCTCTTATGCAAAAAGAAAACCAGTACACTTATTGTATATGAAAGTCTTTTAACTTAAGAAAAGAATGTTTTGATTATAGTAATTCAGTTTTTCATTAGTAGTATTCAATCTTGCTACTGCATCTCATTGTAATATTCAGAAACTAATTAATTATTACCTTAATTATTACCTTTCACATGTCTAGAATACATGTCACAGTCATTTAAGTGTCTTAACAATCCCTCATTCTGCGGTTTCCTATCTCTATTTCTCTATTACTTATCACTGATGCCTAGGTGACTCAGATGGAAGAGTCAGTTTAGACTTAGTTTTGTTTAACTGCATATGACAGTGATTGTAGAAGGTAAATAAATACCACATGATGAATTTGAATAATATAAAGACAATAATACACATGAAAAGAACACTCAGACCTGTGAAATAATTTAGGTATAATAAGAAATTTAGGCTTTATCTAAACTACTGGTTTAATATTAGTAGTAGTTAAAATTATAATTAAATTATTCACTCCTTTTTTTTGTCCTTTGCTTCTCTTTCTAGTCACACACACACACACACATGCATTCCCCAGATCTTTTTGAGGAGGCAATCCTGAAGACTAAACTATTCCAAAGGGTCTCCTCTTACCTAGGCAGTCTTTCCCTACTGAAATTTTCAGCTCAAATTTCCCAAATGGTTTTCAAGCACACATTTAGTATCAGTGCTTTGGTAAGAAAGAGTAAACTAGTCTGTTTTTAAAAAATCTTCCTGCCTCAGAGCAAATTAGCATTAATAAATGCAAGAAATACAGATATTTGTTAAGTTCACTTCTTAGTCACAAAAGAGCAAAAGCAACTAGTGAACCAGAGTATATATGATATATCCCTTGGGAACTTTCAGGAAAAAATTTGAACATGATGCAATTTACGAAGAGTCTGTAAAAAATCTATAGAGAATGTGTGAGTTCACAAGTAACAGAAAATATGTGCCTTAAAACAATGAAATATAAATCTTCTTTAGCAAATTAGCAATTACTTGAAATACTAAAAATGCTCAGTACTAGCAAAGTTGTGTGGAAACAGAATTCCTTATGTATTGTTAGTGGAGGGATTTGGTAAAATACTTTGGGAAATAAGTTTGAAAATAAATATTAGAATTCTTAAAAATGATATTACTATGATTCAGTAAGTTCACGTCTAGGGCACAATGCTTTAGAAATCATCCTAAACACAATACATTTTATGCATGATGATGATTATAAGAGTGTAGTTTATAATAGTGAAAAATTGGTAGCAACCAATAGAGGAAATTTTTTGTAAACTATGATGCTACCAAATGAAATATTGTACAGCCATTGGAAATAGTTTTTGAAGTCTTAGAAACAAGTGCATAATATAGTATTAAATAGGAAAATAATACAAATGCATACCTACTGTACAACTATAGCTATGTTAAAAAATAACAACATGTGTTTAGAGAGAAAAGGGAGATTGAAAAGAAATACACCAAAATTAGAATGAAGTGATAAATTTATAAGATGCTTTCTTTCTTTAAGTACACAATTTGTTGGGGGTCCCTGGGTGGCTCAGCAGTTTAGCACCTGCCTTTGGCCCAGGGCGTGGTCCTGGAGTCCCAGGATCCAGTCCCACATCAGGTTCCCTGCATGGGGCCCGCTTCTCCTTCTGCCTGTGTCTCTGCCTCTCTCCCTTTCTCTCTCTCTCTCTCTCTCTCTCTGTATCACTTGTGAACAAATAAATAAAATCTTTAAAATATATGCAATTTGTCACATCTATTGTTTTCATAATTTGAGATCAAGTTTTAATCTACATAAGTATAATTTTAAATTGAATATAATTTTAAATTAAGTATAATTTATTAAAATTCTTATACAGGGATAACAGTTAGAATTTTGACATTATTTCTAGTGCTAGTAATGGAAACCATGTAAATGCAAGATTGAGTTAGTCCATCTTAACATACAGCTCTTTAGACATCATTTTATAATTACTTCATTATGGACACTATCTAATATCATTCTACTCAATTTATGATTTATTATCTGTGGTCTTCTGGCTCAACATTTCTAATGATTCAATCTGCAACCAAGAATTTTTTTAAAAAATTTTAAGTTCTTTTCTATAGTAAGTGCACTTATTGTCTGCATGGAAGTAAAATTATCAGCTAGTTTTTCTCTGAGTCAAATCAGTTTTCAATTGAGAGGAACCATATCTATTAGCCTGGCACATGGACCGATGGCTGAAACCTGGAAAAATAAACTAGTTTGGGTCTCCCTAGGAAGAGATAGTTCACTTTCTATTAAGCCCAGAGTAAATGTGGTGTTTTCAAATTCTCTAGGACTTTGGAAGAAGAATTAAACTGGTTCATTGTTGTCGTATGGATGAGGGATACCATTAGGTTGGTCTAGAGCATGGTCCGTGCTGGAATTATGGGAGTCTATCAGAAACAAATACCAGATAAATCATCAGTTGAATGACTACAGAAATGATGATGCTACCCTACTCCTTTGCCCCACCCCACACACACAAGGTTTATAACTCTTTTTTTTTTTATATATTTTTTTTAATTTTTATTTATTTATGATAGTCACAGAGAGAGAGAGAGAGAGGCAGAGACACAGGCAGAGGGAGAAGCAGGCTCCATGCACCGGGAGCCCGACGTGGGATTCGATCCCGGGTCTCCAGGATCGCGCCCTGGGCCAAAGGCAAGCGCCAAACCACTGCGCCACCCAGGGATCCCGGTTTATAACTCTTTTACCTACAAACCAAGAATTTTGTTTTGTTTCAGATCATACTGTAGGTCATAAGAGTCTTTTTAAAAGATTATTTTCTTTCTTGGGTTGTTCCTTTTCTTTGAAGAAGAAACTCTTGACAGGATTTGCTACCAATGTGTGGTGCATAGAAAAACAATGAGGGACATACAGTACTTCTCACTGGTCAACTGATTCTAAGGCCTTGTGCTTTGCACAATTGGCATGATTTACACTGAATATGCTTAATTAGTAACTCTATCAGCTATTCCAAAGGCCAGGGCAGTGTCAACTCTGCTTTTTGGTGCATAGTTGGGCTTTGCTCAACAAAAGCAATTTCAGAGCCTACAGGAAAGCTGATCTGTTAGTTATAGTGGAGTTTCAGCCAGGACAGTTATATCTTATTGCTGCAGGATATATTTCGTTGAGTGATCTAAGTGTTGCTTCTGTCTATCCTGCTTTCAATATCTCCCCTTCAGCTCAATACAAGTATTTTTTTTCTATGTCCAGTTGCTATTTGCTGTAAACAATTAACTGACACATTTATTTATTTATTTTAAAGATTTTATTTATTTATTCATGAGAGAGAGACACAGAGAGAGGCAGAGACACAGGCAGAGGGAGAAGCAGGCTCCATGCAGGGAACCCGACGTGGGACTCCATCCGGGGTACCCAGGATCACACCCTAGGCTGAAGGCGGCACTAAACCGCTGAGCCACCCAGGCTTCCCTAACTGACACATTTAAATCGAACTGTACCTAGTAAACATAGCTTATGTAATAGAATGCTTATGAATCAAGACTTAAGTGTTTGTATATATAGTGTTTATTATAGCTCATAGGACACACTGAAGGAATTTACTGTCCAGATTTCACAATTCAATAGGAAGTTGGAGCTGAAGCCTATTTAAGAGACCTTAAGTTTGGTTCATGAGGGCCTCCTTAATTTATTTCTTTTTGTACTTTAACGATCAATGTTGAGCAATACAATTACAATTACTTAGTTACAGGTTTAATTTCCTTATAACTAACTAATATACACTTGCCTAAATCAGTGAAATAGACTTCTATATGCTATAATTGACTTATATAGAAGCAATGTCTGATAAATTTATTGATTAATCCTCTAATATCTCTTTATGCAGAAGTTTATTAATCAGCATATAGCTATAGTATATCCTGAAGTTTTTCTACCATTAATTTAAAATGTTTATTTGCCTACAAGATTATTCAGACATATCTTAAATAATTAAAAAGTAGCTTTGATATATACCCACCAATCTCCCCAGTCTTCTAAAGAATTTTCACTCAGAAAATAAGATAATATTCTTACTCTGAATTATTATTTTTCCCAGTGGTTTCCCCAATTATCTATATTCAAATATCTTTACTCTTTTTTTTAGATACACCAAAAGGCACAGCCTTTTCGTGTATCTAAGTCCATTTGTGGCACAATAAAAACCACCATATCAATCAAACATGATTTAATTTTTTTAAAGAAATATAACATCATATTTGAAAACCTTTTAAAAGACAGTTTCTTCTGTTCCCTTGGTACTCTCACATGGGTTGTTCTGACACCCTGCATAGTGACATAGTGAAACTTAACTTGATAAGCATTTAATATCCCTTGTAGCATGGATGCGAGATTTCAGTCTGTAAGGAATTGAGTTAAAGTGATAAGGGATTAAAATGCAATTCTCTTGTGATAAAATGGAAAAGAAACATATATTATATGGTTTCCATCGTTTTTGTTGTTGATATCATTTAGCAATAGATGATAGTGAATTAAATATATGTATCTGGCACATCTATGTAACTAATCCACAAAATTAAAGTACATGAATAATAGTGAAAGGGAATATAAAGGAAGGGAAAAGAAATGTTGGGAAATATCAGGAAGGGAGACAGAACATAAAGACTCCTAACTCGGGGAAACGAACTAGGGGTGGTGGAAGGGGAGGAGGGCGGGTGTTGGAGGGGAATGGGTGACGGGCACTGAGGTGGACACTTGACGGGATGAGCACTGGGTGTTTTTCTGTATGTTGGTAAATTGAACACCAATAAAAATTAATTAAAAAAATTAAAGTACATAGATTTTAACCATCTACTTTTATATAAAACACAGAAGACAAGAAAACTTAATTTTTGAATCAATTTATGTTTCAGATTCTTTTTTTACTATTTTAAATGACTTTAATGTAATACATGATGGTTACTAGAAGCTAGTGGGTGGATAAATAGGGAGATGTTGGTTAAGGGGTACAAACTTTCAGTTATAAGATTAAGTTCTGAGACTCTAATGTACAATATGGTGATTATAGCTAATAATACTGTATTGTACACCTGAAACTTGCTTAAAGAGAGCTTAAATGTTCTTACATTATTATGTGATGGATGGAGATACTAGCTAACACTATGGTGATAATCATTTTACAATTTATAAGTTTAATTTTGCTATTAATTTTTAAACCTAAAAACAAATGTAATACCTGAAATACATATTGGGTATCTGGCACAGAATTTGTATAGAAGAGAAGCACCTGACTGTATTATTCTCCAGACCCATTAAAATTGTAAGGGATGGCAGAGGCAAAGAAATTGCTCAAATCTGTTACCTTAGTCAGTTGAATGACTTTTTCAAAGAGTAGAGATAAGTCTGCAGATATGAAAAAATATGGATTGGGATACAAAAAAAAAGTGTTTTGTGAATATTTTTTTGAACAATCTATAAATCAAGGCCATTTGACTTCCACATATATTCGTTGATTCAGAGGGTATGCTAACCTTCATTTTACACAGATTGTTAGTTTAATAATAATTGTACAAAATTGTATACCTTGATGATTTAATTAATTCACACACACGCACACACACACACACACACACATGCACACACATGCACAGAGTGGCCAGAGTAAAACCAAACATTTTTATGTTCTAATATGTGTCTATTTACTCTATCATGATTCACCAGTATTATCTAAGGACAGTCAATTTAAAAGCAACTTATTAAGTAAGAAGAACCTAACGGAGAAGCAAGAAAACAACCACAAACCTTCATACAATTTCACATATGAGAAACTTCTTCTATTCTTTTCTTTATATGGATGTCAATCTCAGTCTGGGGTTTAGGAATAATTAGATACTGTTTTTACAACCTCCTGGGGGAAAAGTATTTTTGTCCATAACTTGTATTCATAAGATCACAAAAGTCTCAGGGCCTTTGTAAGATGCACTGTCTGATCATTTCTATTTTTTTGCTCTTTTTTTGTTGTTGTTAGACCACTTAATGATTTCAGGGCAATAACCTATAAAATCATAAACTAAATTATGTTGACATATCACCATTACTGATAGTTTTGTTTGAAGTACACTGGCGATTTTTTTTTTTGAATGAAGAAAACAGTCCTCTAATTCCTCCTCTGATGTCACCCAGTGATATAATCTATTAGATAATCTTGTCTCTCTGGAACACCATCAGACTCTGTATATCACAAAATATTATTATAGACTGAAACTGACAAAAACTCATGTAAAACCAACTTAACCAGGATTCATGAAGCAACCAGGTATTTTTAGGCTTATAGAAAATGTCAAACCTAGTGACTTTTGACATTTTCCAAGAGTTGTGTTCACAGATGTATATTTATTTTAAATGTATGTGTGTGTGTTTGCATCCCCATTAGCAGGTCTATGTAAAAATAAACCAGATGAAATTGCAAATTATTGGGAAAATTTAGGGTAGAAGTTGTATGTTCATTTGCTTTTGTGCTTTTTGATATATAAATCTCCATGTAAATTCAATTCTGGATCAGTCAAAGTAAACATCAACTGGGCCATATCCAGCCCTTACTAGTGTTGAGCCTTCTAACCCAGCTTTCTTCTCCCTAATGATCCACATTGTGTGTGTTGTTTGTCTCTATGCCCTATATATATTGATTAAATTGAGAAAAACAAAACAAAATACAAAGAGTTTTCTGCAAAGACGATATTCATTTGGAGATGTGAGTGGGGCAAGCACCAAGAACCAATATTAGAATATAGTCATTAGATGTATAAATCTTAATTTCAGGATAGTTGTAATTAAGAGCCAGTCATATTCCTGTCACTTTGCAGCAGTATATGCTGTCTGCATAATGATTAGTGGTTTTTTTTCATGATTGTATTAATTCATTCCATAGACATGTTATTGCATACTTACTACTGTGTACCTTTTATCTATTAGGCACTGTTTTGAAGTCTGAGACTATAAGAGGAAAACGGCCAGACATGGCCTTTGCTCTTAAAAAGACAATATAAAGTAAAGCCTAAGATGCTACATACACTCTGGAGTCTAATTTAAATTTTATGTCTACTAGTCATTGGCTGTGTAGACTTCAGATAAATATTTAACCTTTGGTACCTCAGTTTGTTTCTGTAAAATGGATTGTTAAGAATTATCATTATGAGGAATAAGTAATATAAAATATGTAAAGTGCTTACAAATAATGCCTTGCCTTTGGTATAAATTCAATAAGCAACTGTAGTTATTATTTTTGTAGTGGAGGGAACTCACAATTAGGGAGAAAGATGGGAAAATAACACAATGTGATATGTGCTAAACTAGAAAGTCAAAGGTGCCATGGAAGCCACAGATGGTCACATAACTTTAATTTGGTGTGCCATGGAAGGCTTCCTAGAGGAAGTGATATTTAAATTGAGACCTTTGAGGGATTAAAACATTAGCAAGGTAAGGAGGCTTTGGGAATTAGAGGGACATTGTGGCTTCCACAAAAGGAAAACATCAGAGAACAAGAAGAACATATTCAGGAATTGAATGCTTTGAAAATGTGAATTTTTGTTGTTGTCATCACAACTGAACCATATTTGTTCCTTATGATAGCATGCCTAGGCAGTTCTTGGTCCTTACACATAACAGAAGTCAAAGGAATCTTTTTTAAAAAAAATTTTATTTATTAATGAGAGAGAGAGAGAGAGAGAGCACAGCAGAGGGAGAAGCAGGCTCCATGCAGGGAGCCCAACGTGGGACTGGATCCCAGGTCCCCAGGATCAGGCCCTGGGCTGAAGGCAGCGCTAAACTGCTGAGCCACCTGGGCTGCCCAGTCAAAGGAATCTTAAACTAAAAGACTATCTCAAACAAAAACAGTTATTCTTTTCCCCAACCCCCTCCTTTTTTTTTTTAACATGGAATCACTCTTTAAAAAGTCTGTTTTTAGATCCGTAAAAATTTCTATGTACAAATGCACTCAAACTACTTCTATAGTCACTACTTTATTCAGTCAAGAATTTGCATCAACCCTTATAATCTTTAGAGGGATCTGATACTTGATATGCTTTAAATCTGGCTGCTGCCAGCTAGAATTCTAGGATTCAAGATGACCAATTTGCATATGAAACAAATACTGAAAAAAAAGTAATTTCACAGATAAGATTTCTCTATTAAGAAGATCTGGGTGAAAGTTGTGAAACACTTTTCTAGAAAAGAAAGTATACTTTCTGGTATTTTTCATTCACTCAAGAGTAGAAAGGTTTCATTCTGATGCATTGTCTTTCACTCTGGATCTCCATTTTAAAGACTCTACAAACATACTAATACTTTCTAGCATTTTAAGCAGGTCACAGCTCAAATGATCTGTCTCTGAGACTCCCCCAGGAAGGGAAATGTCTCATATTTCTAACATTCCAGAAATGAATGTTGTTTATAAGAAATGGTACTAATAGTAACATAGACATTGAGAAAATATTTTATTATATTGAGTGTTTTAGATGAGGATTTAATATATTTAAGTCAGATATTTCTGTATGACTATAAATGAAAGGCAGAGTTTTAATTTTTTTCAATAGACCATGAGCTAATTTTGTTCAAGAAGACAAGAGAGACATTATATGTTCTCATTCATTTGGGGAATATAAATAATAGTGAAAGGGAATAGAGGGAAGGGAGAAGAAATGTGTGGGAAATATCAGAAAGAGAGACAGAACATAAAGACTCCTAACTCTGGGAAATGAACTAGGGGTGGTGGAAGGGGAGGAGGGCCGGGGTTGGGGGTGAATGGGTGACGACACTAAGGGGGGCACTTGATGGGGTGAGCACTGGGTGTTATTCTGTATGTTGGTAAATTGAACACCAATAAAAAAATTAATTTATTATAAAAAAAGAAGACAAGAGAGAAAGGTAATCATTTCTCTCCACAACCTCACAATGTCATATCTTTCTTTGTCACGGGTGAGGCAAGTGCTTCTCATTTCATATGCTATAGGGAATATACTGTGGAGTACCTTTGTTGAGTCCTATTGACCCACTTCATCTTTGGAACAAATTTTAATCTCAATGCTAAGTAAAATAGTCCTTATTCTAAGCCAGAGTTTAAGGACAGGTCGTGGCATTTGATAGATCCAAGCAGAGATTAAATAAGAAAGATTCTTGCATATGCCTTGAAAAATCAAAAGGAGAATCTGAACATATACATTCAGAGGCAAATCAATTTCATCAGGCTACAATAGGTATAAAATGTGTAATAGCTCAGAGGCTGATTATGCTCAAAATATATGAACACATCAAAGTCTTGTCAGCATTTTGAGATGAAGGGCATTCATATGGTAAGTACTCTGGAGAACATAGGGAAAAAAATCTCCTAGGTAGGGAAATTAAAAACAACCACATCTCCCAAAACTAAGGAAAAGAAAATGCAACATAATTCATGAGGTACATGAATTTCCAATACTTAGCCTGCTTATACTGCATTTTAAAGAAGATCCTTCAAACATAGGGTCAGAAGAGTTATAGAAGTCATCCATGTGAATGTAAGTATATCTACAAAGAAAGATGTTTGAAGGCTTTGGAAATGATATCAAACTACAGATATTCAATGAGAGTGACTATTGAAGACACATAATTTCTAAATAGACTGGAAATCTTACAAAACTCTACTTAAAGAGTGGAAAGGGAGTGTGGGAGGGAGGAAGATAAGGAGAGAGAGAAGGAGGAGAGACAGAGATTGAGAGAGACAGAAAGAGAGGAAACACAGAACAACATAGCCATGCTGTGATGTGGTTTCCCTAAAGTTAAATAGTAGAGAAAGAAATAAACAACGAAAGAAAGAGAAGAAGAAAGAAAGAAAGAAAGAAAGAAAGAAAGAAAGAAAGAAAGAGAAAGAAGAAAGAAAGAAAGAAAGGGAAAGAAGAAAGAAAGAAAGAAAGAAAGAAAGAAAGAAAGAAAGAAAGAAAGAAAGAAAGAAAAGGAAGGGAGGGAGGGAAAAGGGGGAGATCCACCTTTTTAGAATAGTTTCTAAAATGTGGAACATCTCATTGCTTTTCACTTTCAGAAATTAGCCTACACAAAAATCAAGAATATATGTATACCTGCCATGCTCATTTCAGCATTTAAGTCTTTGCACTTTTTCTTAGCAGATAACATAGTACTGATCACAGGGTGAGAACCAAATAGTTACTAATCACTGATTATTTAAAACTGATTTTTTGAAAAAAAATTAAAAATCCAGACCGGATTTTCAATTAAACAACTCAGGCTACTGATATGACCAGTTAACACTTCCTACATGCTAATCATATGTCTAAGTATGTTACATGTATTAACTTTTTAAAATTCACAGTAACCCTATGAAGAAGGTACTCTTGTCATCAAAGATGGGAAGGCAAGCATAGAAAGGTAAAGTAATTTGTGCAAGTTCACACAGATAGAAAATGTCAAGAGCCAAGATTCATACCAACTGTTTATCTGCAAATTCTGAATTCTTAGTCTCTATGCTACACTGGGGTTCTTCCAGGACTGGAGGTAATCTGGAGTTGAAGTCATAAGGATCTGTATCAAAAGGAACCCAGAGAAGCTCCACACTGTCCAGAACTCTGGTGTTGGGATGATACCCAAATAGCTTATTCAACTAACCCTATGCTCTAAAGATTTGGATTCCTTCCATTAAGAATATGGATTTAGCAGAACACCTTTATATACTTATAAAACTACTATATAAGCCACTATATACTTAGACAAATATTTTTATCCCTTAGATGATTTTCTAGTAATCCAAGGCAGCTGGGTCATGTGTGGTTACTCAGTTGGTTTAACTTCCAATTTTTTTTACAATAATGACACAAAATGATATTCCTCAAGTGCACTATTGCATGTAGTTTTAATCAAACTGAAAAAAAAGAACACTCAAACATGTATCAGAAATAGATTGACTTCTATAATATTCTTTTGCCTTTTTAAAAAAATTGTTTATTTATTTGAGAGAGAGAGAGAGAGCAAGAGCAGGGGGAGGGGCAGAAGGAGCGGGGGAAGCATACTTCCTGATGAGCAGGGAGCCCAACTTGGGGCTTGATTCCAGAACCCTGATGTCATGACCTGAGCCAAAGGTAGAGGCTTAATGAACTGAGCCACTCAGGTGCCCCTCTTTTACCCTTTTGTAAAAAAATATTTATTGAATGCCTTCTCCTTTTCTAAACCTGACTGAAAACAACTTGACTGTGAGACTATATTTTACTCATATGAAAACGTCAAGACCCATAGAAAAGCAATAAAAACACAGAAGATATACTGAAAGAATGTATAATGTAATATTGGCAGATGCCTTGTTTCTCTGATGTTCATTGTCTATATACACAGAAATATATTAATGAAGAGCAAACATAATGGACATTTTTAATTTTTCTAAACTTTAATGAATAAAGAAGAATCTTAGATGCCATTTATCAAAATGTAAACATAATTTAGGTAAAATCAGTATTTTTTCACTTTCCCTCAGTGCTAAGACAGATGAAATGAATGTCTTCACTTCTAGATCCTAAAGGGCTCCTTGAGTGCAATATTTGTACCTTATCATCTGTGACTATACAGTACTTAATGCAGTGACTGGCACTCAGTTTGTGTCCAATCATCTTCCATGGAATTAAACTGTAAGGGTTACAAAATAGTAGTCATAGAACCTACAGAGATACTGATGAAAGCATATAAGCAATAGACAATATGGATTTTAAATCCCCAAATGTAGTGACTTACCAAGGATATCTGCCAAACAATTGAACATGCTCATTATTTAATCCAGTCTATAATTATTACCTTAATAGTAACATTTATCTGTTACTTTCTAGTTGTCAGATCCTGTAGTGGAAGTTTAACATATTTATCTTTTAAGATTTTCATTAGCCCTGTGAAGTAGGCATAACTACCATCCAAAGTGAAGTTCAGAGAAGTTAAATAACTCACCCAAGGTCATACAGTTAATGTGTAATAGAGTTAGTATAAGAATCCTAAATCTATATGTCTCTAGAGTCTATATTCTAAGATCATTTACGCTGTTATCTGGAATTTTGAGCTAAAGCATGTATGTATATTTTAATAAAAATAAGTATACTGTTTAAACAATGCCAATGAGAACTACATTGGAAATAACAAAAGAATAAAATATCAAAGACAAAATTTGAAACATTATCAAGTGGGTTTTTCTGTGTCTGGGGAGATTGGATTGATTATCTTTATGTGTGCAACTTTATAAAACATGAAATTTTAAAGATTTAAAGGCAAACTAAAGCCTTCTGGAAACAGTTCATTCACTACAGAGTATTTTAAAAAGAATCAGTAATCAGAATATATAACTAGAAACATTTAGAATTTTTTAATGTAAGGTTAAACATAATAAAAGCACCTCCAACAATGGTATCCTTTATTCTCTATATTATAAAACTAGTTGAATCAAAAGGTCCCTAGTTAACAGATTGTTAAGAGATAACATTTCTAAGAAAAGTAAATACATGAATAATGTGTATGTATGTGACTTGCTGCTACTAAACCAATTTCACAATCTTATTTATGATATATAAGCTTGCTTTCATTCACTCCCTTTATACTTTGTTAAGCTGAATAAGAATGAGGAAAATGTCAAGACCCTTGACTCTTATTTTATTTTATTTTTTTAATTTTATTTATTCATGAGAAACACAGAGAGAGAGAGAGAGGCAGAGACATAGGCAGAGGGAGAAGCAGGGATCACGACCTGAGCCAAAGGCAGATGCTCAACCACTGAGCCACCCAAGTGACCCAAGACCCTTGGCTCTTATCTCTCCTCTTCTCCCCTGAAATGGCAACACAGTTTATAAATTTTTATAGGTTGCAAAACATGTCAACACCCTTCATCTCAGTTAATTCTCACAATATCAGTAATGACATGGCCAGTATTATTTTGTTCATTTTGCAGATAAGGAAATAGCCCACGAAGACTTGTGGCCAAGCAGAATTAGAACCTATTTTCCTGGCGGCTGAAGCCAATGTTCCCTCCTTTAATAAGACACTGGTCCGGACATTTTGGTCTCCCTGCTTGAGCATTTGCACATTCACTTTATAGTCCATCTGACAGGATAGAAATACTGACCATTGTTGGAAAGAGTTACCAAAGCAAAAATAAAGGAAAATCAAGGCGACAAACAAAACAAAGCAGATAAGGAACCAAAAATCACCCGATTATTTTGTAATATTAAATTGATAATATCTTCATCAATGAAGCTGAGGATCTAAGTATATTCAACTACCATCCTCCATACACTCTTTTCCACCACTGGCTTTAAGAGCCACTAGCACCCATTAGAATGATGCCAGGATTAAGGGCTGTATGAGAATCGGCATAAATTTAGGAATTTATGCGAGCTGCTTTGTTGTTGTTGTTTTTTTAATCATTTCTAAGCTCTTCTCCAAGCCCTTAAACAGCAAAATTTGTTTTCCTTACACAAATATTATTTCCAGAAAACTGTCCTTTGTTTTTTATATATATATGTATTTTTTTGGGGGGGGGGAGAATAGAAATTCTTAGAGGGTAAAAGAGTAGCCACAGCAGAAAAAATAGAAACTTCATGTTGGAAATATAAGGTGTGTGTGTGTGTGTGTGTGTGTGTGTGTGTGTATTTCTTAAATTGGCATTGATATATAGATGAAGACAAAGTTAAAAGCCTTGCAAAACATGAAGAAGCAAAACACCTTTGCAATTACTGTAAGAGATTTCCAATTTATTAAGTACTTTTTAATTACTTTAAAGCTTCAACTTAAATCCAGGAGAATGATAGCATTTGAGGTTTCTTAATCATTTTTATCAAACTCTAACAGTTTTGTCTATGAAAACAACATAATCAATCTGAACTTTCCTGGGATTATTAACCATTTGAAATGTTGATAGGTTTGTTTTGGTGGATCCACCAAACAGAAATATGCATCTCAAAGGCTGAAGGGGTTACTGATTCACTGACCTATGATTATTTTCCTGAATGAAAAACACAATTAGCAAAAGGGATGAAACACTTCATTAAAAATCTGCTAATTTAAATCAAATCAAACTCAATTTGCTTAGAAATCCCCACCCAAGACTGCTTTACAGCTGCTGCTATAGGATTATCATGAGATATACAAACAGAGAGGGTTTTTTTGGTCAGATATTAGACTTTGCCATGGCAGAGAAAACACTCTATAAGATAAGCATCAATTTGTCGTGCACAGGGATGGAAGCACTTTGTCTGGATTTTGCTTGCCTTTTCAGCTGAGTCTAACACTAGGAACCCTAAATTTCAAGTTCAAAGCTGAAAGTAATACAGAGCATTCAGCTAAATTCCCACTGTCAAGGAAAGGATCAACTATATATTTTCTGTTAACTTATAATTGTTTGGCTTTTTCTCTGACATGGCTAATCCAGGATTTCCAGACACTTTTTTAAAATGCCCTAGTAGTAAGTTTTTTCTGAAAGATCCCAGGAGTATTTTATATATGCTCATGACCTTGTAAATTGTTGATTGCATTTCCGTGCTCTCTGTGTTGTGCTTTCCTTACCTCCAGTGATATACACTAATACTTTTTCTTGTGTTCAGAGAAGAGTGACTATGGGCACCCATTCTCTCTGTCAAGATTCCTTATCATATTTACTTAATACCACTATTTCATACCATAATGGTGCATGTTCTTTGGATTCCTCAATATTTAATCATCCTTTGTTCATTGTAGGAATGGAATCAATGTCTCCCTCTTATTTAGACTTCTATTTTAGACTTTAGACTTAATTTTAGACTTCTATTCATATGAATATCCCAGTATTTTTTCATATTTTTAGTAAAACTATTTTTAAATGTTTTTCTGTTACTTACAATGAAGCCTCCTGCACAACCCCATAAGGTACATAAGATTCAGTCTGTTACATGAAGAGTCTACAGAAAAATCGAAGTGATAAACACATTTTCTAGAGGTTCACAGGCTTCCAAATCTTTCTTCTCTTAGAATGATGACTCCGGCCCATGTGCCAATAGATATTTTGTCAGGGATTGTCTCATAAGTTGGCACTCCCCAGATACATAAAGAAAGATAGAAGCAACTTTAAAAAAGTAGAAGCAGTTAAAATGAAGTTTCAGTGATGGAGTTGCTAATGAGTACAAGAATATGGGTGGAGGGGGTCCTGAAAACCCACAGACTTAGTGTGTTTTCCATTTTACTTTGTTGCCCTATCAGGCTCTCAGTAGAAAAAGTGGTTGTAAAGACAGCCTGATACAATAGTTCTCAATATTTTTTTCCATTTGAATGTTCACAAGCACAAAACTTCTCTTACGATTGTCTTACTTCCCGTAATGATTCTCTAGGAAATTGTGCACTACGTGTTGGGAACTGTAGGAAGCAGAGGCATAGAACACATATCAGAGAATCTGGACTTAGAGGAAGTATGTGTAATTTGAAAAAACCCTAGGCCCTGGAAATGTCTACAGGATATCACCCTCACTCTTGCTTCATAGAATCACAAACAGTGTGAAAGAGTCCTGGCATTCAAAGGATATGTTTTTTTCACCTATAATCTATGATCAAAGCTATTCTATTAACCCCTATTTTACTATGACCTTCAGACTTTCCCCTTTGTTTTTGTTTACAAAATTTTGATCTATGGAGGTTTTACATATTTTAATATACTTTTATTTTCTTTGAAAATATTGCCTTAACCCAATTTTAGGTCAAGACCAGTCAATTCCTTTTCTTGAGCATCTGATTAAGTCTACACTCAGCATCTTCCTTAACTTGACTTTCACATTCTATAATACTTATCACCTGGGGCTATTTACGAGACAAATACAGATAGCCTCTATGGCCCAGAGCCCTCCAAAATTCAAGCTAACCAAATTAATAACTTTGTAAAAAACTTGTGAAATCTAGCTAACCCCATTCTACTTGCCATACATAAGCTGCCTCCTATAGCTCCAGCTTGCTGTTACCCTGTCTTTGGATGCAATCCTCTTTAGGGCCCTGCCTTGCAGCCCTCTCCCCTTTGGAGATATATGTAACAAAGAATTCTGTGTTTCATCTATCCTAATGACATTGTGTGGGGTCCTGCCATCAAAAGAATCTTTAAATATTATAAAACATCTGTGTTTATATCTTGTCCTTCAGTTGTATCTAACTTTACAATGATCTCTCCCAGTTACTTATAGCAGTAGAATATAGTAGGGCTTGGAATTAGACCTGTCTGAATTCATATTCTGGTTCTGACACTGATTAGCTGTATTACCAGGAACAAAGTCCTGTCTCTTTGGGTCTCTGTTTCTTCATTTGTAAAATAAAAGTATAAATAATAGTACATGTTTCACAGTATTGTGATAATTAAATGATATTTTAAATCTATATAAATAGGTATGTAGATAGATATAGATGCAGATACAGATAGATATAAATACATGGTACTTTCCATACTATCTCACACATGGTAAACACTGAATAAATGGAAGCTCTTATTATTGATAGGTATATATTGTATTTGTTCCTCCGGTTTGGCTATGTTATAATTAGATCTTTTATTTTCCCAAGACGTATTTGGTAGAGTAACAAGATAAATGTTTTATTTCCCAAAACATAATCAATTGTTTCAGCAGGATTTTTTAAAAAGATTTTATTTATTCATGAGAGAAACAGAGAGAGAGGCAGAGACATAGGCAGAGAGAGAAGCAGGCTCCCTGTAGGGAGCCTGATGTGCGGCTGGATCCTAGAACTCCCCAGGATCCCGGGATCATGACCTGAGTGAAGGGTAGATGCTTAACCACTGATCCACCCAAGTGCTTCCCAGAAGGATTTTTAAAAATTCATCTTTGTGCTTCCAATAATTTATGGTTCTGCTTTTATGGCATACTCCTTATGAGTTCTAGAGTTTGTTTTGTGTGGATATTTTGTTCCATTTATCTGCTTATTTTTACACTAGTATCATATTGTTTTAATTATTGATGTTTTAGGTAAATTTTAATGACTGATGGCTTTTCCTTTTTTTTAAGAAAGATTTTTTATTTATTCATGAGAGAGTGAGAGAGAGAGAGAGAGAGAGAGCACAAAGCAGGGGGACAGGCAGAGGGAGAGAGACAAGCAGACTCCCTGCCAACCTGGAACCCCAATGTGGAGCTTGATTCCAGGACCTGGAGATCATAACCTGAGCCAAATGCAGACACAAAACCATCTGAACCACCCAGGTGCTCTGACTGATTTTTTTTTCTATTGCTGTTACTCTTTTTTCCTCAATAAGTTTTTTTTTTCATTACTCTTTCTATTACTTTTTGTTTCTCAATATGTTTTAGGTATTTTTCTGTTACTCTTCTTCCTCAATAAATTCTTAAGTATTCTTGCCTTTCTATTATTTACAGTAAATTTTAGAATTATTCTGTCACATTAAAAAATTGTCATTGGTAATTTTACTGTAATTGTGTTAAATCTAAAAATGAATATGGGATAAATTCTAATCTTAACAATTAATATTCCCATCTAGGAACATGGTTCTCCACTTATGATGTATCCATTTTAAAACATTTAGGAATCTGTATGAAGGGCCAGCCAGGACAGTTCCTCTTGGAACTAACTAAATGCCTTTGGATAAATTTTATACTCCTGATTAAATTCCTGCTCTGTAAAGCTTATGGAATTTATATTAAAGGTAAAGTGAATTAAAGTATGCATACAAAATAGCAAAGAAAATAGTTCAGTATTCATAGAGAAGCAAGAAGATATTAGTATTATTTAAAATTTAGATGAGAAAAATTCCAATTTTGCATGAAAGATATTTTTCACCTCAGGTAAAGGATCTCCACAGAAAAAGAACAAAGTTTAAAACACAGAAAAACAGAGATCCAGGTATGTCAATATTGGTCAGATCTTCAAAACAAAACAAAACAAAACAAAACAAAACAAAACTCTTTACTAACCACTACTTAATTTAATGCCATTGTATCCATATGGTAACTACATTTTGCCATGGAATCTATATACTGGACCTCATAAAATCAACCTCATGTTTTCAAAGATTCTTAGAGTTTGAAGGGACTGTGAGATCATCTAATTTAAACTCTCACTAAGTGGAAATGCCTTTCCTCTAGTATTTCCAGCAATAGTGAATTCACTATTTCATAAGTAATTATTAGAATTCTCATACTTTGAAATGTCCTTATTGTACCTATATCTGTTTCCTTGTAGCTTTCACCTATGCACAGGTGCTATGGGAACGGGAAGTTGAAGCATCTAATTCCCTCCACCAAGAAGTAAGGAAGGGAGTAGGAAGCAGTAGAATATAGTAGGGCTTGGAATTAGACCTGTCTGAATTCAGTCTGTTATGCAGCCAAGCAGTACATTCTAGAGGATGTATCGTTTGTACTAAATTTTGAAGAGAAAAAGGTTAAGGCATTCCAGGTCAAAGAGCATCACTGAAAGTATGACCCATTTGTAAACTCTACTTAAAGTTTGGTACTGCTGAAGCAAAGCATATATATGAGGGAGTAGTAAAAGATGAGGATGAAGAAATAGGCAACTGAATGGTACAGACAGATTCTGTGCTAAGGTAAGTTTAGGTTTTGTGGACAGTAGAAAATCATTAAAAGGTTCTTTAAATTCATTGGCATTGTCCTAGTTGTACTTACTGGACCTGCACAAAATCTATCTAATATTTTTCTTTAACCTTCTCTGGTTTTTCAAGGCACATGAAGGTAGTCTTTATGTCTTTCTAGTTCCCTTAAGAATTTATCAACTAGGGGATCCCTGGGTGGCTCAGCGGTTTGGCGCCTGCCTTTGGCCCAAGGCACAGCCCAGGGCATGACCCTGGAGTCCCGGGATCGAGTCCCACATCAGGCTCCCAGCATGGAGCCTGCTTCTCCCTTCTGCCTGTGTCTCTGCCTCTTTCTCTCTCTATCATGAATAAGTAAATAATATCTTAAAAAAAAAAAGAATTTATCAACTTTATATTTTTGAGATTATTACCATGGTGGTTCCTTCCTTTATACTCATTCTAGTTTGTTTAAATTCATCTTAAATTGTAACACCCAGAATCAATCAATACTTCAGATATGATTTAATGCTGTAAAGTCAATCAATATTATTTTATCTCATTAATTCTACAGAAACATTTTTTTAAGATTTAATTTAACTTAGTTTTGCTTATTTTGGAGTTGGTATGGGGGCAACGCACCAGATTATAGAGGCTCTTTTATGCTTCACTAACAACTCTAAAATTTCAGTGATTCAGTACAACAAAGGTTTATTACAACCATTCAGGGATCCAAGTTGGCAGAAACTTCACTACAATACTGCTTCCAGTCAACAAGACAGAAAAAGAAAAATCATGCACTAGTTCTTAAAATTTCCAAAGCAAATTAATTGGAAATTAATAATTAATCACCTAAATTGAAAGGGAGAGGGGACATGTAGCCCTACTATGGACCTGGAAGGAGAGAAGGGCTAGGCTATTTGACTAGTCCTGATGACTTCCACCAGCTTACAACTAAATCACAAGGATCCTGTGACAAATTAAATCTCCATATTTTTTCTTGTTTTGCCATAAATGGTTACCAAGCCAGGTCTTCTTAATATTATAAAATTCTTTTCTTTTATTAAAAATGTCATCAAATTGTAGTCACTCTGCTGTTTTTTTTTTCTCTACTGTTTGTTTTGACCTGAATGTTTATATCACCTCCAAATTCATATGTTGAAACCCTAACCCCTAAGTGGTGCTATTCAGAGGTAGGGCCTTTGGGAGATGATTAAGTCACAAAGGCATATCCCACATGTCTGGGAATGGTGCCCTATTAAAAAAGGCCATCTGGAGTTTACTTGCCCGTCCATCATGTGAAAATACAACAAGAAGTTATGTTCATCCAACCAAGAAGAGTGTCCACACCAGACACGAAATCTGCCAGAGAATTGACTATGGACTACCAGCCTCCAGAAATTGAGAAATAAATTTCTGTTGTTTATAAGTCACTCTGTCTACAGTATTTTTCTATATTAACCTGAAGAAACTAAGAGATTGTTCATATTTTTAAAAGAGGTTAATCCAGAATATATTTTACTAGTTAATACTTATAGTTTTGGGTCATGTTCCAAACTAGTCAAGATAATCTGTGTCCTTGGGAACCTATGATACTGTACAAGACACTTTAGGTTAATGTTGATTAATTACTTTATTGATGTCATTATGGTAAGGCTATTCAATCAACCCTCAATCTAGGTTATTATGCTGAGTGAAATAAGTCAGTCGGAGAAGGACAAACAGTGTATGTTCTCATTCATTTGGGGAATATGAATAATAGTGAAAGGGAATATAAAGGAAGGGAGAAGAAATGTTGGGAAATATCAGGAAGGGAGACAGAACATAAAGACTCCTAACTCGGGGAAACGAACTAGGGGTGGTGGAAGGGGAGGAGGGCGGGTGTTGGAGGGGAATGGGTGATGGGCACTGAGGTGGACACTTGACGGGATGAGCACTGGGTGTTTTTCTGTATGTTGGTAAATTGAACACCAATAAAAATTAATTAAAAAAAAAAAAAAGATTATTATCTGAGACTTTACCAAATGCTTTGCCTCAGTCAAGTTATAAAACATCTAAGCATTATCATGGTATAGCAACCTAGCAACCCCATCAAGAAAGGAACAAATTTTAGTTGATTTTGTCTTATATTCAAGTTGATCATGTCTTATGTTAGCTCCTGATTACTCTCACTCTTAGAAATTTCACAAATCTCTGTTTGAGATTTTTTGTTAAAAACTAAACCCAACATTTCTAGCATACAGTTTCTAAAAACTACCTTTCCCCCCATTTCTGGAAATCAAGGTATATGTTCCTACCTCTAAAATTTAATCTTCTTTTTCATTTTTACATGAGTCTTCAATTTTTATATACATTGGAACTGATACAAATAGGCACATTTTTAATAGAGCTTCTGGGGACCATGCAGACTCATTTCAATGCCACCAGAATTTTATTGAACTTTACAGAGAATTTTTTTTTAATTTTTTTTTAATTTTTATTTATTTATGATAGTCACAGAGAGAGAGAGAGAGAGAGAGAGAGAGAGAGATACAGGCAGAGACACAGGCAGAGGGAGAAGCAGGCTCCATGCACCGGGAGCCGATGTGGGATTCGATCCTAGGTCTCCAGGATCGCGCCCTGGGCCAAAGGCAGGCGCCAAACCGCTGCGCCACCCAGGGATCCCCTTTACAGAGAATTTTTATGATATTTTCTATGATATTTGTTCTAGATTTTTCAGTTGGAAGACCATTTTACTCACCAGAGTATACTGAGTTAAAATAGAATTGAAATAGCTCAGGGACACCTGGGTGGCTCAGTAATTGAGCATCTGCCTTTGGCTCAGGTCGTGATCCTGGGTTCCTGGCATAGAGTCCCACATCAGGTTCCCGCATGGAGCCTGCTTCTCCCTCTGCCTGTGTCTCTGCCTCGCTTTATTTGACCCTCATGAATAAATAAATAAAATCTTTAAAAAAATAGCTCAAACTTCTTTATCTGTTAACGTTTATCATCTTTCCCATGCAATGAACCTCTTCCTTTATTCTTACTGCTTTAAACTTGTTTGAAAAACTCCTTTTATCTACTCTAACATTTTTCACAAATCTCAGTTACTTTGGGGTACTAGAATCTTCAACAATATTGGTAGAGTTTTGTGACTTTTTAATATTCTGGCCATTTAAAACATTTCTTCACTTAAAATAAATCTCTTTCATAATAAGTTATTGCCAATACATATCATATATATATATATATATATATATTTTTTTTTTTTGCTTTCTCACTTGAATCATCTACTTGGATTTTCTAGTTACTTAGTCTTTTCTTTTTTCTTAGAGTGGAAGACATAACTGAACAAAAGATAAATACAGAAGTGGGCTCTGTTAATATTTGGGGAGATTTCTTTCCTGACCAGTGTTATTCCAACCTTGCAGAAAGAAAACGCATTTATTGAGAAGTTTAACCTCTGAATATCTCTATTTTATCATAGAAATGAGAGTGATTGCTGGGGATTTACCCCAAAGATACAGATGCAATGAAACGCTGGGACACCTGCACCCCGATATTTATAGCAGCAATGTCCACAATAGCCAAACTGTGGAAGGAGCCTTGGTGTCCATCGAAAGATGAATGGAGGGGATCCCTGGGTGGTGCAGTGGCTTGGCGCCTGCCTTTGGCCCAGAGCGCGATCCTGGAGGCCCGGGATCGAGTCCCACATTGGGCTCCCGGTGCATGGAGCCTGCTTCTCCCTCTGCCTGTGTCTCTGCCTCTCTCTCTCTCTCTCTCTCTCTCTCTCTGTGTGTGTGTGTGTGTGTGTGACTATCATAAATAAAGAAAAATTTAAAAAAAAGAAAGATGAATGGATAAAGAAGATCTGGTCTATGTAAACAAGGGAATATTACTCAGCCATTAGAAATGACAAATACCCACCATTTGTTTCGACGTGGATGTAACTGGAGGGTATTATGCTGAGTGAAATAAGTCAATTGGAGAAGGACAAACATTATATGGTCTCATTCATTTGAGGAATATAAAAAATAGTGAAAGGGGAAAGTAGGAAAAATAGGTGGAAATATCAGAAAGGGAGAGAGAACATGGAAGACTCCTAACTCTGGGAAACGAACTAGGGGTGGTGGAAGGGGAGGAGGGCGGGGGGTGGGGGTGACTGGGTGGCAGACACTGAGGTGGGCACTTGACGGGATGAGCACTGGGTGTTATTCTGTATGTTGGCAAATTGAACACCAATAAAAATAAATTTATTAAAAAAAAAAAAAGAAATGAGAGTGATAGCCTATGCCTAACTTCTCACTTGATGTTTATTAAATATTTCCTAGAAATTTTATGGTGTTTCTATCACTATTATATTTGGGTTGTCAAAATAAAGAGATAAGTTTCAAGAACAAATAATAATTATAACTAAGTGGAAAGTCAAATGTCAGTATAATTATTGTTGTTATAATAATAAAACCCCATAAATAGAGCTTACTAGTTGCAAAGTTTCTTTCATAAGCATGGTTGGTTTATATTTAATTTTTGAATCTTCATAGTAACCTTAGATAGGTACTTGGATTTTCAAAGTTCCAGATGGACAAAACACAAAATCTTTTCTCTGCAAGATGGAGTGAGTGGGTCAGAACTGAGAATCCCACATAAAAGTTTATCCATGAATTACTATATTCAACTTTAAAAGTTACATGACAAGACATCTACAGGCTGAAAAGAGAAATGGCAAGAAATCTTATTAGTCTCAGCCTTCCTCTAGGATAAAAAATAGAGTTTGCATTTTTAACCCTTAATCAGATGTTAGGTTCAAATTTGTACTACATACAAGGTCTGGTAATTCCCAGAGACATCAATGTAAAGTATTTCTGAGATAATAATGCTCTAAGGCATTTGGGAAAAAGTTGCCAACCTTATCTGGAAAGGTCCATTTTCAAGACAGGCCTTGGATTATTCTCACAGATAAAATCAAATTATATATGAATAAACAATTGAACATTACAAAATGCACAAGGGAAAGATGGCACTATGAGTAAGAGTCAGCAAAAACACCAATGATCAAATCTAAAGCCTAAAGAACATGAGTTATTGAAAAGATAAAGGTAAATGTGTTTAAAATGCTTAAAGTTTTATAAAGATGGATTTCAAAACACCACAAAAAAGCAGGACACCGGCAGAAAACATAAGGTGCTAAAGAAACTTTAAATGGAAAACTTTAAGAAGAGGAAAGATAAACACCGAATGAAGGAATAAGTTGCCAGAAGGAATGGTAGACAAAAATATTAGTTAATGTTGCCCCTCTAAACCAGGGGTGAGTAAACTGTGACCCACAGACCAAATCTAGCCTACCATCTGTTTTTGTAAATACAGTTTTATTGTATCACAGCTATGTTCATTGTGATGATTAATTTGATGTGTTGACTGGGTCATGAGATGCTGAGACATTTTGTCAAGTATAGTTCTGCATGTGTCTATTCTATGAGAGTCTTTCTGAATGAGATTAATATTTAAACCAGTAGATTGAGTAAAGCAGATAACTCTTCCTAATATGGATGGTACTCATCCAATCAGTTAAAGCCTGACTAGAACAAAAAATCATTTCCTCTGAAAAATAAGAAACTCTTCCTGCCTGACTGTCTTCAAGCTGGGACATCAGTTTTTTTTTCTCTATCTTCAGGCTCAAACTGAAATATTGGCTCTTGCTGGATCCTAAGTTTACCAGCCTTTGGACTGGAACTATATCATTGGCTCTCCTGGTTCTCAGCCTTTTGAACTAATTCTAGAACTACACTATTAGTTCTCCTGAGTCTCCAGCTTGCCAACTACAGATAAAGGAACTTGTCAGCCTCCACAATCACTTTAGCCAATTCCTTATAATTTCTTTCTTTCTTTCTTTCTTTCTTTCTTTCTTTCTTTCTTTCTTTCTTTCTTTCTCTCTCTCTCTCTCTCTCTCTCTCTCTCTCTCTCTCTCTCTCAATTCTATTGGTTATATTTTTTTTTCTGAATAACCCTAAGTAATATAGGCATTCACTTATGCATTGTCTATGGCTGTGTTTGACAACAGCAGAGTTATTGAAACAGAGTAATTGCAACAGAGATTATATGGCACAAAAGCTGAACATATTTACTATTTGGCCCTTTCCAGAAAAAGTTTTCTGATTTCTGATCTAACCTAACATGGAATACAAAATAATGATGATATAATGACGATGATGACAATGACAATAGCAACATTAGAGGTAAGAAAACATGGTGAAACTGAGCTGTTGGCCAAAAATAATATCTAAAGTGGAAGAGATTTCAAAACTAAAGTATTTTAAGGTCTTGGTAATGATTGAGTGAAGGGAAGAGATATTGATGAGAATTAGATTTTATTAAGTAAATGATATATATTACCATTATAAGGGCAATCATGAAAATAAGTAGAAAGCATAAAGTTAAAAATGATAAAGAGGAAATACTCAAAATTTGTATTGAATAAAAGACCCCAGATAGCCAAGACAATCTGGAAATAATAAAATAAAACAAACTTGGAGGTATCACAGTTCTGGACTTCAAGTTATATTACAAAATTATAGTAATCACAAAAATAGACACATAGATCAATAGAACAGAATAGAAAATCCAGAAATAAACCCATAACTATATGGTCAAATTAATCCTAGGCAAATCTGGAAAGAATATCCAATAGTAAAAGATAGCTTCTTCAAAAAATGGTGTTAGGAAAACTGGGCAGCAACATGCAAAATAATGAAACTGGCCCACATTCTTACACAAATGAATTCAAAATGGATTAAGGACCTAAATATGAGATCTGAAATCATGAAAGTCCTAGGAAAGAACAAATGCAGTAATTTTCTGACATCAGCTATAGAAACATTTTTATAGCTATATCTTTTGAGGTGAGAAAATTAAAAACAAAAACACAAACTGTTGGGATTACATCAAAATGAAAGGCTTCTGCACAACAAAGGAAACAACTCACAAAATTAAAAGGCAGCCTACTGTATGGAAGAAGATATTTGCAAATGATATATCCAATACAGGATTCATATACAAAAGATATAAATAATTTACACAATCCAACACCTAGGGCACCTGGGTGACTCTGTTAAGCATCTGTCTTCAGCTCAGATCATGATCCTAGGGTCCTGGGATCAATTCCCATATTGGGGTCCTTGCTCTGTGAAGAGTCTGCTCCACGCTCTATCCCTCCCCACTGTTCATGCTCTCTCTCACGCTCTGTCTCAAATAAATTTTAAAAATCCTTTAAAATAAAAACCTCAACATCCTAAAACCAAATAATTCAATTAAACATGGGCAGAAGACATGAGCAAACATTTCTCTAAAGACATATAGATGGCCAATAGACACAAGAGAAGATGCTCATCATCACTCCTCATGAGAAAAATACACATCAAAACTACAACGAGATATCATTTCACACCAGTCTGAATGCCTAAAATCAACAACACAAGAAACAGCAGTTGTTGGTGAAGATGTCAAAAAAAGGGAGGCCTCGTGAACTGTTGGTGGGAATACAAACTGGTGCAGCCAATGTGGAAGAGAATATGGAGGTTTCTCAAAAACTTAAAAATAGAAGTAACTTATGATCTCATAATTGCACTACTAGGTATATACCTAAAGAATACAAGAACACTGGGCAGCCCTGGTGGCCCAGAAGTTTGGTGCTGCCTTCAGCCCAGGGTGTGATCCTGGAGATCTGGGATCAAGCCCCGCGTTGGGCTCCCTGCATGGAGCCTGCTTCTCCCTCTGCCTGTGTCTCTGCCTTTATCTCTGTGTCTCTCATGAATAAATAAATAAAATCTTAAAAAATAATAATAAAAAAATAAATAGATTTAGAATACAAGAACACTAATTCAAAAGGATACATGCACAGGATGTTTATAGCAGCATTATTTATAATAGGAAAGATATGGAAGCAGCCCAAGTGTCTATTGGCTCATGAATGGATATATATACATATATATATATATATACAGACACATATATATAAATACATATGTATATATATACACATCTGAATGATATTGTTATATAAATGATACTTGAATGATAGTCCTATATATGTGTGATAGTCATATCATGTGTGTGTGTGTGTGTGTGTGTGTGTGTGAGATAGTCATTTGCAATGATGTGGATGGAGCTAGATAAGCAAACTAACTCAGGTAGAGAAAGAAAAATAACATGATTTCACTTATATGTAGAATTTAAGAAACAAAACAAATAAGCAAAGGGCAAAAATAAGAGAGATGAATCAAGTAACAGAATCTTCATTATAAAGAGAAAACTAATGGTTACCACTGGGGAGGTAGGTGGGGGGGAATAGATGACTTTGGTGATGGGGATTAAAGATTCCACTTCTCCTAATGAGTATAGGATCATGTACGGAAGATTTCTTTTTTTTCTTTTTTTTAATGTTTATTTATTTTATTATGACATTTTTTATTGGAATTATATTTGCCAAAATACAGCATAACACCCAGTGCTCATCCCACCAAGTGCCCCCCTCAGTGCCCGTCACACAGTCACCCCCACCCACCGCCCACCTCCCTTTCTGCAACCCCTTGTTCATTTCTCAGATTTAGGACTCTCTCATGTTCCATCACCCTCACTGATGTTTCCCACTCATTTTAAATCCTTTCCCCTTTAATTCCTTTCACTATTTTTTATTTTCCCCAAATTAATGAGTCTATACAATGTTTGTCCTTCTCTGATTGACTTATCTCACTCAGCATAATACCCTCCAGTTCCATCCACGTGGAACCAAATGGTGAGAATTTGTCGTTTCTAATGGCTGAGTAATATTCCATTGTATACATAAGCCACATCTTCTTTATCCATTCATCTTTCGATGGACACCGAGGCTCCTTCCACAGTTTGGCTATTGTGGACATTGCTGCTAGAAACATTGGGGTGCAGGTGTCCCAGCGTTTCACTGCATCTGTATCGTTGGGGTAAATCCCCAGCAGTGCAATTGCTGGGTCATAAGGCAGATCTATTTTTAACTCTTTGAGGAACCTCCACACAGTTTTCCAGAGTGGCTCCACCAGTTCACATTCCCACCAACAGTGCAAGAGGGTTCCCCTTTCTCCACATCCTCTCCAACATTTGTGGATTCCTGCCTTGTTAATTTTCCCCATTCTCACTGGTGTGAGGTGGTATCTCACTGTGGTTTTGATTTGTATTTCCCTGATGAACAGTGATGTGGAGCATTTTCTCACGGGCTTGTTGGCCATGTCTAAGTCTTCCTCGGTGAGATTTCTGTTCATGTATTTTGCCCATTTCATGATTCGATTGTTTGTTTCCTTGCTGTTGAGTTTGATAAGTTCTTTATAGGTATTGGATACTGTCCCTTTATCTGAGAGCTCATTTGCAAATATCTTCTCCTATACTGTAGGTTGTCTTTGAGTTTTGTTGAGTGTTTCTTTTGCTGTGCAAAAGCTTCTTATCTTGATGGAGTCCCAATAGTATATTTTTGCTTTTGTTTCTCTTGACGACATGAATGTATCTTGCAAGAAGTTGCTGTGGCCAAGTTCAAAAACGGTGCTGCCTGTGTTCTCCTCTAGGATATTGAGGGATTCTTGTCTCACATTTACATCTTTCATCATTTTCAGTTTATCTTTGTGGATGGTGTAAGAGAATGGTCCAGTTTCATTCTTCTGCATGTGCCTGTCCAATTTTCCCAGCATCATTTATTGAAGAGACTGTCTTTTTTCCAGTGGATAGTCTTTCCTGCTTTATCGAATATTAGCTGACCATAAAGTTGAGGGTCTACTTCTGGATTGTCTATTCTGTTCCATTGATCTGTGTGTCCGGTGTTGTGCCAGTACCCCACTGTCTTGATGATCACAGCTCGGGCGGCGGCCCTGCTCAGAGGGGGCTGCGCAGCCGGGTGCAGCTCCGCGGGGCTACAGCGTCGGCTCTGGCGGAGAGGGCTGCATAGCGGGAGCGTGAATCCAACAGCGCAGGCCCCGGAGCACAGGGCACTGGGGACACAGCCCAGGATCCAGCCTCCCCCAGGGACAGGCAGAGGCCAGGAGGGCCCAGGACAGCAAGGACGCTCCTGCCCCGAGCTGAGCAGATCAGCGGCCCTGACCCTGGAGCGTCCAGGCCCTGTGGACAGAGAGCTCCGGAGTTACTGCGGGGGCTGAATCCAGGTTTCCAGAGCTGCCGCCGCCACTGGGGTTGTTCCTCCAGGGGCCTCACTGGGTAAACGACCCCCATTGAGCCCTGCACCAGGCAGGGGTCAGAGCAGCTCCCCCAAGTGCTAACACCTGAAAATCAGCACAGCAGGCCCCTCCCCCAGAAGACCAACTAGATGGACAAGTACCAGGGGAAGTCAAGGGACTTAAAGTATACAGAATCAGAAGATACACCCCCGTGTTTTGTGTGTGTGTGTGTGTGTGTGTGTGTGTATTTTTATTATATTTTTATTTTTGATTTCTGTTGGCTTCCCCCATCCCTTTTTTTCCTTTCTTTCTTTTTATTTATCTTTTTCTTCTATTTTTTTCTTTTCTTCTTCCTTTTTTCTTTTTTCTTTATCTCTTTTCTTTCCTTCTTTCTCTCTTTAATTGGGGTTCCCGAGGGTGCCAAAAAGGACAGAGGGCCAGAATATGTATTTGAACAAATCATAGCTAAAAACTTTCCTAATCTGGGAAGGGAAACAGGCATTCAGATCCAGGAAATAGAGAGATCCCTCACTGAAATCAATAAAAACCGTTCAACACATTGACATCTAATAGTTAAGCTTGCAAATTCCAAAGATAAAGAGAAGATCCTTAAAGAAGCAAGGGACAAGAAATCCCTGACTTTTATGGGGAGGAGTACTAGGGTAACTGCAGACCTCTCCACAGAGACCTGGCAGGCCAAAGGGCTGGCAGGATATATTCAGGGTCCTAAATGAGAGGAACATGCAACCAAGAATACTTTATCGAGCAAGGCTTTCATTCAAAATGGAAGGAGAGATAAAGAGCTTTCAAGACAGGCAGGAACTGAAAGAATATGTGAACTCGAATCCAGCGCTGCGAGAAATTTTAAGGAGGACTCTTAAAATTTCCCTTTAAGAAGAAGTTCAGTGGAACAATCCAGAAAAAAAAAAAGACTGAATAGATATGATGTTGACACTAAACTCATATCTGTCAATAGTAACTCTGAACGTGAATGGGCTTAATGACCCCATCAAAAGGCGCAGGGTTTCAGACTGGATAAAAAGGCAGGACCCATCTATTTGCTGTCTAGCAGAGACTCATTTTAGACAGAAGGACACCTACAGCCCGAGAATAAAAGGTTGGAGAACCATTTACCATTCAAATGGTCCTCAAAAAAAAAGCAGGGGTAGCCATCTTCATATCAGATAAACTAAAATTTATCCTGAAGACTGGAGTGAGAGATGAAGAAAGACACTACATCATACTTAAAGGATCTATCCAAAAAGGGGACCTAACAATCCTGAATATACATGCCCCGAATGAGGGAGCTCCCAAATATTTAAATCAATTAATAAACAAAGTGAAGAAATACTTAGATAATAATACACATATACTTGGTGACTTCAATCTAGCTCTTTCTATTCTTGATAGGTCTTCTAAGCACAACATCTCCAAAGAAACGAGAGCTTTAAATGATACACTGGGCCAGATGGATTTCACAGATGTCTACAGAACTTTACATCCAAACTCAACTGAATACACATTCTTCTCAAGTGCACATGGAACTTTCTCCAGAATAGACCACATACTGGGTCACAACTGGGGTGTGAACAGATACCAAAAAATTGGGATCGTCCCCTGCATCTTCTCAGTCCATAATGACTTGAAATTAGAAGTACATTACAAGAAGAATTTTGGAAGGACCTCAAACACGTGGAGGTTAAGGACCATCCTGCTATAAGATCAAAGGGTCAACCAGGAAATGAAGGAAGAATTAAAAAGACTCATGGAAACTAATGAGAATGAAGATACAACCATTCAAAATCTTTGGGACGCAGCAAAAGGAGTCCTGAGGGGGAAATACATTGCAATACAAGCATCCATTCAAAAACTGGAAAGAACTCAAATACAAATGCTAACCTTACACATAAAGGAGCTAGGAAAAAACAGCAGATTGATCCTACACCCAGCAGAAGAAGAGAGTTAATTAAGATTTGAAGAACTCAATGAAATCGAGACCAGAAGAATTGTGGAATAGATCAACAAAACCAGGAGTTGGTTCTTTGAAAGAATTAGTAAGATAGATAAACCATTAGCCAGGATTATTAAAAAGAAGAGAGAGAAGATTCAAATTAATAAAATCATGAATGAGAAAGGAGAGATCACTACCAACACCAAGGAAATACACACTATTTTAAACATATTATGAACAGCTATACGCTAATAAATTAGGCAATCTAGAATAAATGGACGCATTCCTGGAAAGCCACAAACTACCAAAACTGGAACAGGAAGAAATAGAAAACCTGAACAGGCCAATAACCAGGGAGGAAATTGAAGCAGTCATCAAAAACCTCCCAAGACACAAGACTCCAGGGCCAGATGGCTTCCCAGGGGAACTGTATCAAACCTTTAAAGAAGAAACCATACCTATTCTACTAAAACTGTTTGGAAAGATAGAAAGAGGTGGAGTACTTCCACATTCATTCTATGAGGCCAGCATCACCTTAACTCCAAAACCAGACAAAGACCCCACACAAAAAGAGTAATTACAGACTAATATCCCTGATGAACGTGGATGCAAAAATTCTCAACATCATACTAGCCAATCATATCCAACAATACATTAAGGAAATTATTCACCATGACCAAGTAGTATTTATCCCGGGGACATAAGGCTGGTTCAACACTCGTAAAAAAATCAATGTGATTCATCATATCAGCAAGAGAAAAACCAAGAACCATATGATCCTCTCATTAGATGCAGAGAAAGTATTTGACAAAATACAGCATCCATTCCTGATCAAAACTCTTCAGAGTTTAGGGATAGAGGGAACACTCCTCGACATCTTAAAAGCCATCTACGAAAAGCCCACAGCAAATAACATTCTCAATGGGGAAGCACTGGGAGCCTTTCCCCTAAGATCAGGAACAAGACAGGGGTGTCCACTCTCACCACTGCTATTCAACATAGTACTGGAAGTCCTAGCCTCAGCAATCAGACAACAAAATGACGTTAAAGGCATTCAAATTGGCAAAGAAGAAGTCAAACTCTCCCTCTTCACCGATGACATGATACTCTACATAGAAAACCCAAAAGCCTCCACGCCAGAATTGCTAGAACTTATACAGCAATTTGGCAATATGGCAGGATACAAAATCAATGCCCAGAAATCAATGGAATTTCTATACTTTAACAATGAAACTGATGAAAGAGAAATTAAGGAGTCAATCCTATTTACAATTGCACCGAGAAGCATAAGATACCTAGGAATTAACCTAACCAAAGAGGTAAAGTATCTATACCCTAAGAACAATAGAACACTTATGAAAGTTATTGAGGACGACACAAAGTGATGGAAAAATATTCCATGCTCATGGATTCGCAGAATTAATTTTGTGAAAATGTCAATGTTACCCAGGGCAATTTACACGTTTAATGCAATCCCTATCAAAATACCTTGGAATTTCTTCAGAGAGTTAGAACCAATTATTTTAAGATTTGTGTGGAATCAGAAAAGGCCGCGAATAGCCAGGGGAATTTTAAAAAAGAAATCCATACCTAGGTGCATCACAATGCCAGATTTCAGGTTGTACTACGAAGCTGTTGTCATCAAGAGAGTGTGGTCCTGGCACAAAAACAGACACATAGATCAATGGAACAGAATAGAGAACCCTGAAGCGGACCCTGAACTTTATGGTCAACTAGTATTCGATAAAGGAGGAAAGACTATCCAGTGGAAAAAAGACAGTGTCTTCAATAAATGGTACAGGGAAAATTGGACAGCCACATGCAAAAGAATGAAACTAGACCACTGTCTTTCATCATACACAATGATAAACTCAAAATGGATGAAAGATCTAAATGTGAGACAAGATTCCATCAAAATCCTAGAGGGGAACACAGGAAACACCCTTTTTGAATTTGGCCATAGTTATTTCTTGCAAGATACATCCACAAAGGCACAAGAAACAAAAGCAAAAATGAACTATTGGGACTTCATCAAGATAAGAAGCTTTTGCACAGCAAAGGATGCAGTCAACAAACCTAAAAGACAACCGACAGAATGGCAGAAAATATTTGCAAATGAATTATCAGATAAACAGCTAATTTCCAAGATCTATAAAGACCTTATTAGGGGATCCCTGGGTGGCAGAGCGGTTTGGCGCCTACCTTTGGCCCAGGGCATTATCTTGGAGACCCGGGATTGAGTCCCACGTCGAGCTCCCGGTGCATGGAGCCTGCTTCTCCCTCTGCCTATGTCTCTGCCTCTCTCTCTCTCTCTCTCTGTATGACTATCATAAATTTAAAAAAAAGAACTTATTAAACTCAACATCAAAGAAACAAACAATCCAATCATGAAATGGGAAAAAGTCATGAAGAGGAATCTCACAGAGGAAGACATAGCCATGGCCAACATGTACATGAGAAAATGCTCTGCATCACTTGCCATCAGGGAAATACAAATCAAAACCACAATGCGATACCACCTCACACCAGTGAGAATTGGGAACATTAACAAGGCAGGAAACCACAAATGTTGGAGAGGATGCGGAGAAAAGGGAAAAGTCTTACACTGTTGGTGGGAATGTGACCTGGTGCAGCCACTCTGGAAAACTGTGTGGAGGTTCCTCAAAGAGTTAAAAATAGACCTGCCCTATGACCCACCAATTGCACTTTTGGGGATTTACCCCAAAAATTCAGATGCAATGAAACGCCGGACACCTGCACCCCAATGTTTCTAGCAGCAATGTCCACAGTAGCCAAACTGTAGAACGAGCCTCGGTGTCCATTGAAAGATGAATGGATAAAGAAGATGTGGTTTACGTATACAATGGAATATTACTCAGCAATTAGAAACGACAAATACCCACCATTTGCTTCAACGTGGATGGACCTGGAGGGTATTATGCTGAGTGCAGTAAGTCAATTGGAGAAGGACAAACATTGTATGTTTTCATTCATTTGGGGGATATAAATAATAGTGAAAGGTAATATAACGGAAGCGAGAAGAAATGTGTGGGAAGTATCAGAAAGGGAGACAGAACATAAAGACTCCTAACTCTGAGAAACGAACTAGGGGTGATGGAAGGGGAGGAGGGGTGGGTGGGGGTGAATGAGTGACGGACACTGAGGGGGGCACTTGATGGGATGAGCACTTGGTGTTATTCTGTATGTTTTTAAATTCAACACCAATAAAAAATAAATTTATTATTAAAAAAAAAAAATTCTTTCAAGAACCAACCCCTGTTTTTGTTGATCTGTTACACAGTTCTTCTGGTCTCGATTTCATTTAGTTCTGCTCGAATCTTTTACTCTCCTCTGCTGGGTGTAGGATCTATTTGCTGTTGTTTCTCCAGCTCCTTTTGATGCAAGCTTAGCTTTTTTGAATTCTTTCTAGTTTTTGGATCGATGCTTGTATTGCGATGTATTTCCCCCTCAGGACTTTTTTGAATTCTTTCTAGTTTTTGGATCGATGCTTGTATTGCGATGTATTTCCCCCTCAGGACTGCTTTTTCTGTATCCCAAAGATTTGGAATGGTTGTATCTTCATTCTCTGTAGTTTCCATGAATCTTTTTAATCCTTTTTTTCTTTTTTTTAATTTTTTTTTATGATAGTCACACACACACACAAAGAGAGAGAGAGAGGCGCAGAGACACAGGCAGAGGGAGAAGCAGGCTCCATGCACCGGGAGCCCGAAGTGGGATTTGATCCCGGGGCTCTAGGATTGCACCCTGGGCCAAAGGCAGGTGCTAAGCCGTGGCGTCACCCAGGGATCCCCTTTTTAATTCTTCCTTAATTCCTGGTTGACCCTTTCATCTTTTTGCAGGATGGTCCTTAATCTCCACATGTTTGAAATACTTCCAAAATTCTTCTTGTGACTTAGTTCTAATTTCAAGTCATTATGGTCTGAGAATATGCAAGGGATGATCTCAATCTTTTGGTATCGGTTAAGACCTGATTTGTGACCCAGTATCTAGTCTATTCTGGAGAAAGTTCCATGTGCACTTGAGAAGAATGTGTATTCAGTTGAGTTTGAACGTAGAGTTCTGTAGAGATCTGTGAAATCCATCTGGCCCAGTGTATCATTTAAAGCTCTCGTTTCTTTGGAGATGTTGTGCTTAGAAGACCTATCGATTGTAGGGAGCGCTACATTGAAGTCACCACGTATAATTGTATTATTATCTAAGTATGTCTTAACTTTGGTTATTAATTGATTGATATTTTTGGCAGCTCCCACATTCGGGGCATATATATTGAGGATTGTTAAGTCCTCTTCTTGGATAGATCCTTTTCATATGATATAGTGTCCTTCTTCATCTCTCACTACAGTCTTTGGGATAAACTTTAGTTTATCTGATATTAGGATGGCGACCCCTGCTTTCTTTTGAGGACCATTTGAATGGTAAATGGTTTTCCAGCTTTTTATTTTCAGGCCGTAGGTGTCCTTATATCTAAAATGAGTCTCTTGTAGACAGCAAATAGATGGGTCTTGCTTTTTTATCCAGTCTGAAACCCTGCGGCTTTTGGTGGGGTCATTAAGTCCTTTCACATTAAGAGTTACTATTGTAAGATATGAGTTTAGTGTCATCATGATACCTATTTAGTCCCAGTTTTTGTGGATTGTTCCATTAGACTGCTCCTTAAAGAGGAATTTTAAGAGTCCCCCTTAAAATTTCTTGCAGAGCTGGTTTTGAGGTCACATATTCTTTCAGTTCCTGCCTATCTTGGAATTACTTTATCTCTCCTTATATTCTGAATGAGAACCTTGCCAGATAAAGTATTAATGGCTGCATGTTCTTCTCATTTAGGACCGTGAATATATATCCTGCCAGCCCTTTCTGGCCTGCCAGGTCTCTGTGGAGAGGTCTGCTGTTTACCTAATACTTCTCCCCATAAAAGTTAGAGATTTCTTGTCTCTTGCTTCTTTAAGGATCTTTTCTTTATCTTTGGAATTTTCAAGTTTCACTATTAAATGCTGAGGTGTTGAGCAGTTTTTATTCACTTTTTGGGGGTGTGTGTCTCTCTATTTCCTGGATCTGAATGCCTGCTTCCCTTCCCAATTTAGGAAAGTTTTCAGCTATGATTTGTTCAAGTGCATATTCTGGACCTCTGTCCCTTTCAGCGCCTCCGGAACCCCAATTAAACGTAGATTTTTTTTCCTTCTGAGGCTGTCATTTATTTCCCTTAACCTATACTCATGATCTTTTAATTGTTTTTCTCTTTTTTTCCTCAGTTTCCCTCCTTGCCATCAACTTGTCTTCTATGTCACTCACTCGTTCTTCTACCTTGTTAACCCTCGTCCATAGGACCTCTAGTTTGGATTGCATCTCATTTAACTGATTTGTAATTTCAGCCTGATTAGATCTAAATTGTGCAGTCATGAAGTTCCTGAATCCTTTATGCTTTTTTCTAGAGTCACCAGTAGCTTTTTAATTATGCTTCTGAATTGGCTTTCTGACAATGAATTGTAATCCAATTTTGTAACTCTGTGGGAAAGAGGACTGTTTCTGATTCTTTCTTTGGAGGGGAATTTTTCCTTCTAGCCATTTTACTCATTGCAGAGTGGCCAAAAACAAGTTGTACTGGAAAAAATAGAAAAAGAGGGAAGAGAAAAAAGAAAAAAAGAAGAAGAAAAAACGAAAAAAATGGGAGGGGAGCAAACAAAAAACAAGGGGGAGTATCCTCTAATTCTGTATACTGTAAATCCCTCGACTTCTCCTGGAACTTTCCAGTGCTGCTTGGTCAATAACTTGCTTTTCCCCTGTCCCTGTAGTTGGTCTTCTGGGGTAGGGGCCTACTCTGCTGATTCTCAGGTGTGAGCAGTTGGGGTTGCTGCTCAGCCCCCTGCCTGATGCACGGCTCAGTGGGAGTTGTTCATCCTGTTTATCCTTTGTGGCCACTGTGAGGCTCAGTGGGGGTTCTTTATCCTGTGAGGCTCCAGGAGGAACAACAACAGTGGCAGCGGCCAGCTCTCCAGCCCTGGAGTCTGCTCCTCAGTAACTACCGCAGTGCTCAGTCTGCAGGAGACTGGATGCTCTGGGCGGCGGAGCCCGCCAATCCGCACAGCTCGGTGCCGCCCAGTGGCAGGAGCTTCTTTGCTGTCCTGTGCCCTCCCGGCCTCTGCCTGTCCCAGGGGGAGTGCCAGATCTTGGGCTGTGTCCCCTGGCGCCCTGGGCCCCGGAGCTTGTGCTGCTGGAATTGCACTCTTGGGGCCTCACAGCCCCCTCTGCGTGGAGCCACAGCCTGAGCTGCCGCCGGGGCTGCTCCCAGGCCCCACAACACGTGCTGCAGCCTTTTAGGGAGCTCTGCAACTGTGTGTGGCGCTCTCCCCTGGGAGGCAGTTCCTCTGTTAGTGCCCCTGGGAGCCTGAGGGCACCCCTGCCCCTCCTGGGATCCTGCTCCAACTCCCTGCGAGCACCTTTCAAACCGAGAAGATTGGTGAAGCTCCTGCTTCTCCAGGAGGGGCTTTCCTGTCCTGGGGGCACTCGATGAGGGGCCTTAGCCTGGCTCCTCGTGGGGCCCCTCCCCCTTGGATGCTTTTTTATTTCTTTATTTTTTTTCCGTCTTTCTATCTTTTAGAAGCAAGAACTCTTCTCACTGTAGCATTCCAGCTGTTCTCTCTTTAAATCTCAGGCCGAATTTGTAGGTTTTCTGGATGATTTGAAAGTTTTCTAGGTTATTTGGTGGGAACAGGTGACTTGGGGACCCTACTCTTCCTCCATCTTGCCCCCTCCTCCTTAATCACGATATTTTATACCTGAAATTAATATAATACTGTATGTTAACTAAATAGAATTAAAACAAAAACTTTTAAAAATTATACCAAGGAATCTGTGATATGGGTGCTTATTCAAAAAATGATAAAGAAGAAATAAGTAATAATAATTTTAAAACATTCAGACAACTCTGTCAAAAGAGATTTTTAAAAAGGAAAGCAAGGGGCATCCCAGGTTGCTCAGTGGTTTAGCACCACCTTCCGCCCAGGGCGTGATCCTGGAGACCGAGGATCAGGTCCCATGTCAGGCTCCCTGCATGGAACTTGCTTCTCTCTCTGCCTGTGTCTCTGCCTCTCTCTTTCTCTCTCTGTGTCTCTCATGAAAAAATAAATAAAATCTTTTTTAAAAAATTAAAAAATGAAAAAAGAATGCAAAACAAAATAAAGGTAAATAAACACAAAATCTGATACAAATAATTTTAAATATACTATAATCAAAGCAGTGCAAATGGAGTAAACTTAAAAGTTATAACACAGAGATTTAAATGCAATAAAAAAGTTACAGCCATAAGATCTTTACAAAGAGCACAAAAGAAAAGGAAAAAATATATACTGTTAAATGCTGACCAAAAGAAAGGCTGGTGCAACTTTATTAATATTAGTTATGATTCCAAGAAACAAGAATTGTTTTAAGTTAAAGAGAGATACTACATAATGCTAAAGTATATTTCACCAAGAATATACTTGTGTTCTAAACTCATATGCATTTAATAACGTAGAATAAATTTTTATCAGACAAAAATCACATGATTATAAAAAGAAACAATTTCTCAATAACATGCAAGAGTTTTAAAATTATCCTTTCAATGAATAATAAATCAAGTAGACAACATCAATAAAAATATAGCACTTTTGGATACCACAATAAGCTGGATTTTATGAATTCAAGTAGAACCTTGCACCCAAGAAGTAGGAAAAAAAAGTATTCTGTTGCTTTAGGATGAAATGTTCTGTTAATACATCTAGTTCAGTGTGTCACTCAAAGCACTGTTTCCTTGTTGATTTTCTGCTTAAATAATCTGTCCATTGATGTAAGGGAGGTATTAAAGTCACCTATTGGAAAGGAGAAAAAATAAGTGGGAAATATCAGAAAGGGAGATAGAACATGAGAGACTCCTAACTCTGGGAAATGAACTGGGGGTGGTGGAAGGGCAGGTGGGCGAGGGTTGGGGGTGACTGGGTGGCGGACACTGAGGTGAGCACTTGACGGGATGAGCACTGGGTGTTATTCTGTATGTTGACAAATTGAGCACCAATAAAAAATAGATTTATTATTTAAAAAAAGGAATAAATTATATGCCAGAGGTGAAGATGCTAGTGACAAATAATAATAATAATTAATAATAATAATAATAAATAAAGTCCCCTATTATTTTTGTATTATTATCAAGGAGTTCCTTTATGTTTGTTGTTGTTTCAGATATTTGGGTGCTTCCACGTTGGGGGCACAAATATAAATTGTTAGATCTTCTTGTTGGGTGAACTAATCACTGTTATGATTTACTGCCCTTCTTCATCTCTTTTTGCAATCTTTGGTTAATAATCCAGTTTGTCTGATGTAAGTATTGCTACTCTGGCTTTCTTTTGGTTTCCATTAGCATGGTAAATGTTACTCCACCCCTCACTTTTGATCTGAAGTTGTCTTTAAGTCTGAAATGAGTCTCAGGTAAGCAACCTTGTTTTTGTTGGTTTATCCATTCCGACACTCTGTTTTTATTGGAGTGTTTATTTGATTTGCATTCAGAGTAATTATTGATAGATATGAATTTAATGTCATTTTATTACTTTTTTGTCATTGTTTCTGAAGATTATCTCTATTCATTTCAAATCTTTTTTGCTTTTTGTCTTTCCCACTCAAAGAATCAATCCCTTTTAATATTCCTTGCAGGATGGGTTTAGTGATCACAAACTTCTTTAATTTTTGTTTGAGAAAATCTATATCTATTCTTCTATTCAAGTGATAGCCTTCCTGGGTAGAATATTCTTGGCTGCAGATTTTTCCCATTCACCTTGTTGAATATATCATGCCACTGTTCTCTGACCCGCTAAGTTTCTGTGGTAAGATCTGCTACTAACTTTGTCTTCCCTTGTAAATTAGGGACGTCTTTTGTCTTGTAGCAAGGATATTTGTCTTTATCTCTGTATTTTGCAGATTTAACTATGATATGTCTTAGTGTTGGTCTACTTTTGTTGATTTTTATGGTAGTTATCTGTGCCTCTTGCATTCAGAAGTTTGTTTCCTTCCCCAGGTTAGGGAAGTTTAGCTATAATTTCTTCAAATAAACCTATCCCCTTTCTCTCTTACTCTTCTCCTGGAACTCCCATGATACGAGTATTCTTGTTTCATGGAGTCACTGAGTTCCCTATGTCTACTTTCATGATTCAAGATTTTTCTTTACTTCTTTTGATCAGTTTCATTGTTTTCTATATTTTATCTTCTATATTACTCATTTGTTCCTGTGTTTCTTCCATCCTTGTGACCAATTGGTTTTTAATATCATTTATTGTGTTTTTCATTTTAGCCTAATTAGTTTTTAGCCATTTTATCTCTGTGATAAGGGTCTCCCTATTGTTTTCTCTATTTTTAAAGATTTTTAAAAATTTATTTGATAGAGAGAGACAGAGTCAGAGACAGAGAACACACAAGCAGAACAAACAGCAGGCAGAAGGAGAGGGAGAAGCAGGCTCCCAGCTAAGAAGGGAGCCTAATGCTGGGCTTGATCCGAGGACCCTGGGATCATGACCTGAATGAAAGGCAGATGTTCAACTGACTGAGCCACCCAGGTGCCCTCTACTTAGTGTTTTCTATGCTTTTCTCATGTCAAGCTAGTATGCTTATGATTGTTACTTTAAATTCTGGATCAAGCGTATTACTAATCTCTGTTTTTTATTAGATCACTGGCAATGACCTTATCTTGTTCTTCTTTTGTGGTGAATTATTGTGTCTTGGAATTATGCCTAGGTCTCTGTCTTTTTCTATGTATTAGGAAAGGCACTTATGTTTCCTACTCCTGAGAGTAATGGCTTCATGAAGAAGAGTTCATATAAAAGGGGAACCCTCTTGCACTGTTGATGGGAATGTGAACTGGTACAGCCACTCTGGAAAGCTGTGTGGAGGTTCCTCAAATAGTTAAATATAAAACTGCCCTATGACCCAGCAATTGCACTGCTGAGGATTTACCCCAAAGACACAGATGCAGCGAAACACTGGGGAAAATAAAAAGAAGAATTCATGTAATGTCCAGGACCTGGGGCTTCAGGAAGTGTCTCTGGTGTATGTTCTCTGCACTCTTCTGCTGTGTTCTGGTTGCTCTATCCTTCAGGTCACTCTGTTGGAACATTTCTCCTTTCCTACAGTCGGGAGTGTTTGGCCCCTGGTTAGAGTGTGGTGAATTTTAACTAGGTGTGCTCTGGTCTGCTTGTAAAAAGCGTCTGATGCCATTTCTACAGAGCTGAAGTTTTGCAGAACTCTATGGTCAGTTGATGTAGTGCATGGGGGCTTGTGCTGGTCTTCTGGGGAGGGGCCCACTGCTCTGATTACCCAGGACACTTGTTCAGGTAAAACAGTACCAGCAGAGGTCAGGGAAGTTGGGCCTGGTGTAAGCAGATAAGTCAGCCAGTGTTGATGTTGTGCTGTTTATTGTGGTAACTTATGCCAAGTTGTAGGCTAAGGAAATGTCACCAGCCAGCTTCTTTGTCTCTGGAGGCTGTGTTCATACTTGTTGCTGTCAGGGAAGCCCTCCCAGAAGAGCAAACAAGTCCCCCCTGTGCATTCTAGATGTTTTCCAGGTCGTTGTTCTCACATTGTCTGTGTCCAGGTTGCTTGCCTGCCTGGAGCAGCACAGCACACTTTGGGCTCTATCTCAGCCTGGCCACCTGAGTTTCAAAACTCCAAACTTTAGGGACCTGATGTTGTGGGGATTTGAGCTGGTCCTTCAGGAGAGTCTCACCACACTGGGATTGATGCAGGACCTAGAAGGCTAGTCACACCAGAGCACAGTAGCATGGGGTTTGGAGCAAAGTACACAGAAAGCCAGTGTCCAGATTAGCAAAGTCAGCAGGTATCTCTGTGCCTATGCTGAAGGGCAGGGGAGGGAAATGGTACCTACCAACTCTTTTGCCCCCAAATAGGGAATGCCACCTCTCTCAGATGTGCTCCAAGAAGGGGGAACTATCTCTCCCAGTGCATCTCAGGCAATCCTCAGATCTCACAGTCTGCCCCTGGTTACCTGCTTGTCTTCTCTATAGGAGCACTGCAACCCCCTCAGGGTTCTATACCAACCACATTGTGGACCTCTAAAACTTTGAGCCATACTGGTTTTAAAAACACACTAAAATCAGCCCCACTCGTTTTCCTATTCAGTGGCTTTGGGGGAGTGTTTTCCTCTTGTAACCTCTGTGTACTGCTTTCTATCTATCAATAATCTATCAATTATCTATCTATCTATCTATTATCTATCTATCTATCTATCTATCATCTATCTATCATCTATCTATCTATCTATCTATCTATCTATCTATCTATCTGTCTATCATCTATCTCTCCATGGCCAGGGCTCCTTCCGCTCCACAGCACCTGTGATCTATTTTCCCCACACACTATGTCTCCACACCTCCTACCTTCCATGATGTAGCCTTCTTTCTTCCTCTAGTTGTGCAGCTTGTTATATCAGTCCTCTCATCAATTTCTTAGGTATTCAGAATTATTTGATATTTATCTTGCTGTGTTCATAGGATCAGGCAAGCCAAGGGTCCTCCTACTACTCCACCATCTTAGCTCCAGCTTATCCCATAAATAAAAGATCGATTTAACATTTGAAAAATTGTTTGTATATTTAATCATATTAGTGGAATAATGGGTAAAACTATGTCTTTACATCATTACATGTAGAAAAATCCTTTGACTAAATTTGCTAAATTCAGCTAGGAAATAGAAAAAATAAAAAAAACCTCTGCCTTATTCTCATAAGAAATACCTCTTCAAAAACATGAAAAGCATCATGCTTAATAAATATAGTTGAAAGCTTTTCCTATTCCAGGAAAAAATGAGAGATAAGGATGTCTGCTATTACCACTTCCCATTAACACTATAGTGAAGACTACAGCCAAGTCAGTAAGATGACCAGTTACAAGAAAAAAAAAATAAACAAAATGTTTATTATTTTCAGTCAGGAAGATTGCACATATAGAAAACCCAAAAGGATTTATAAATAAATTATTAGAATTAATAGAAGTGTTTACAAAGTTCTGTGAGTATGTAAGATCAATATTCCAATATCAATTATATTCTTAATTACTAGCAGCAAATAGTTATAAAGTGTAATATTGAAAAAAAAAGAATGTCATTTAAAATAGAAAGAAAACATATTAGGTAACTAGAAATAAATTCAAAAGATCTACAAGTCTTTGAAAAAGATCATTTTAAAGCTCAATTGAAAGACAGGAAAGAAATCTACATAGTTGTAGAGAAATTCCATATTCATAGTTTGTAAGAATCAATATCATAAAGATATCATTCATGAGTTATTCCAGGCTATTCTTTCAATTCAAATCAAATCAAAATACTGTTTTGTCTTGTTTTGCTTTTACAAACTTGACAAGAAGAAGGACAAGGTAGAGGAAGTTTCTCTAACAGTCATCAAGATATCATAAAGCTACTAGCAACTATGCCACTGTGGTGATGACCTAAAGAACAGACTGACAACAAACTAATATCCAAAATTCCAAAAATGGACATAATTGCCTCAAAACATTAAGAATCCAGCACTAATAGAAAGAGAGGTTAAATATATATGAATATAAAACTACCAAAAAAGGAATTTCAGATGATCAATAACATTTGGAAAGATACCTAACTTTCCCTAGTATTTAGGGAAATGCAAACTAAAGTCTGAGGATATAGCATTTTCCATTTCAGAAAGGCAAAAAATTAAAAATCTGTATACCAAGTGTTATTGTAACTCCAGTCCATATGGAAAATAATTTGGCATTTTGTAGTAAAGTTGAAGATGAACCTACCCTATGACCTAGGCATTCCATTCCTCATGTATACCTTATGTTTAAAAATGTTTTACTTATTTATTCATGAGAGACAGAGAGAGAGAGGCAGAGACACAGGCAGAGGGATAACCAGGCTCCATGCAGGGAGCCTGACGTGGGACTCGATCCCAGGTCTCCAGGATCAGGCTCTGGGCTGAAGGTGGTGCTAAACCACTGAGCCACCCGGGATGCCCTCCTCATGTATACTTTAAAGAAATCTTTGTATGTGTGTATGAGGAGACATAAATATATAAAAATGTTCATAGAACATTGTAATAGCAAAACACTGGAGATAGCACTAATGTATACTGAAAGAAAAAGAAAGAAAGAAAGAAAGAAAGAAAGAAAGAAAGAAAGAAAGAAAGAAAGATTAATACAATGGAATACCATCCTGCAATGAAGTGGATCTACATGTGTCAGCATGGATAAATATCCAATACATAGTGTTGAACAAACTACAAGTTTCAAGTTATATCAAGTATATGAAGTTTTAAAATGTTCACAACAATACTATCTATTATTTAACGTTGTGCATATGTACCACATTGTATAAAAATATGATTAGAAATAATATGCACTCAAATCAGAATAGTGATATTTCTGGAGTGGAGGGAAAATAACTCCATTGGTAAAGGATATTCAGAGGTCTTCACTATATTTTGTTTCACTTATTCCTTAAGGCAGATAAGGATGTATATGTACATTTACCTTATTAAGCTTTACATATTGATTCTTTATTATACATTTTAATATGTGTAAATTACTTCTAGATAAATTTAAAGCAAAGCAAAAGTCTTTGAACTCTTAGAACATTTATTTTTCTGCATGGAGACAATAAATAGTAATGCAAGTTGAGAAGATGAAGGGATTTTGCTTGCTTCATCTTAGCCAATTTTGGCTGTTGTAACAAAAATAGACTAGGTGGCTTATAAACAAAAACAAAATATTTCTCATAGTTCTAGAGGCTGGAAGTCCAAGATGAGGGTGCTAGGCATGGTTGGGTTCTGGTGAAAACCCTCTTCCATGTTGCATATTGCCAGCTTCTCTCTGTATCTTGATATTGTGGATGATGGGAAAGGGTGAGGGATCCCTTTGGAGATGCTCTTAGAAGGAGACTGATTCCATTCCTGAAGGTTCTGCTCTCATGGCTTAATCACCTCTCAAAGACCCCACCTCCTAATACAATAATCTTAGGGGTTAAGATTTCAACATATGAATTTTGAGGAGACATAAACATTCAGACCATAGCATTCTACCATTTTGCTTAAGTTGATATAAGTGAAAATCTTTGAATTTTATCAGAATATATTCTCTTTGATTTCACTGAATTTGATGTTATGTTTTTTATGTTGATTTTAATTATTTGTAGCAAAAAATAAACATACTTTTTCAAAGTCTGTGTTCAAAAGATTCATAAAGATTTGTTTCTAAATAATTAACAGTATGTTTAAAAAAGATAAAAATCCATGATTCTTTGATCAAATATTAGAACATTTTAAAATAAAATCTGACCCCAAATTATTTTCTCTTAGCTGAGTCAGAAACTTTTAAAAATATTAATAAACTAGAAAGTTATCTTTCTATTTAAAAAGATAGAATGGTTCAAAATATGCCACAAGCTTTTCTTTTCATTTTACATTGTAATGTTCACCAAACAAAAATATGGTCAAATTTATGTTTTATAATTTTTCAATTACTCACATTGCCTACTACAATATATGAATAACTTTCATTAAATATACATGATTCTTATGAGAATGTTCAATGTTGTATATAATAGGCCTGTATAAAAGTCTTAAATATTTATTTATAAAATACTATATAGGCTAGAATTTCCCAAATAAGTTTGCTAAAACCTGAAAGCTCTTGGATGTTATGAGGTTTAACGTTCTAATTAACAAACATATCTAGGGGATACCGGGGTGGCTCAGTGGTTTAGCACCTGCCTTCGGCCCAGGGCATGATCCTGGAGTCCCAGGATCGAGTCCCACATTGGGCTCCCTGCATGGAGCCTGCTTCTCCCTCTGCCTATGTCTCTGCCTCTCTCTCTCTCTCTGTCTCTCATGAATAAATTAAAAATCTAAAAAAAAAAAAAACCCAAACATATCTAAACATAATAAAAGCTGTATTTGATAAACCCATAGCTAATATCATCTTCAATGGGGAAAAGTTGAGAGATTTTCTTCTATAGTCAGGAAATAGACAAGGACTTTTACCACTTTCATTCAATGTAATACTGGAAATCCTAGCCACAACAATCAGACAACAAAAAGAAATAAAAGTCATCCACATTAGCAAGGAAGAAGTAAAAATGTCACTATTTGAGATCACATGATACTATATATAGAAAACCTGAAAGACTTCACACACACACACACACACACACACATACACACACAACCTGCTAGAACTGATTCACAACTTTAAAGTAATAGGATACAAAATCAATGTAAAGAAATCTGTGCATTTCTATACACCAATAATGAAGCAGTAGAAAAATTAAGGAATTAATCCTATTTACAATTGTACTAAAAGCCATAAGATACCTAGAAATAAACCTCACCAAAGAGGCAAAAGACTTGTAGTCTGAAAACTGTAAAACACTGATGAAAGAAATTGAAGATGACACAAAGAAACGGAAAGACATTCCACGCTCATGAATTGGAAGAACAAATATTGTTAAAATGTCTACACTACCCAAAGCAATCTAAACATTTAATGAAATCCCTATCAAAATACCACCAGCAGTTTTCACAGAACTAAAACAAACAATCTTAGAATTTGGATGGAACCACAAAAGACTGGATAGACAAAGTCACCTTGAATAAGTAAAGCAAAGCTGGAGGCTTCACAATTGTGGACTTCAAGTTATATGACAAATTTTAGTGATCAAAACAGTATGGTACTGAAACACAAAATTTCAACAAACACATTTTAATTAAAGTGACTTGAATGTTTGATAATGCATTTAGAATGTATCATGAAAGCTATTGTAATAATAAGGTAAAATAATTTTGTAAAAGCAATATTATTTATATTAGCCTAAGTATTCATTTAGGTTGGGAGAGTGGGTTGATAAAAACAATTTCAGCAGAAATGCACTGAAGTTACCCTGACTTTCTACATACAGTAGCCATCCATAACTTATACAAAAGGTTAGTCCAGATAAATAAGACACTCTCAGAAACTAAACTAGGAACTTAACTTTTTGGTAGAAATTCACTCATAGTACTTTATGACTATATTAAAAGAACAGTAACCCATTGGCCTAAAAGACTGAATACATTCTTAAAAGTGGAGTAAGCATAGTCATTTGGTGAGATCTTTCCTTGTGCCACCTAATACAAATTGCTACAATAAAAGGAAAATATTTTGTTTAAAATTTTCAATTCCATTTGGAAAGATGTCTTACTTTCTTGTCTCTAAGAACTAATCAGAATTCAGTGACTGTTCAACTCAAAGAAATTGAAAATATAAGCTTACTATTGAAAAGACACAGAACATGTATTATTGCTAGTGATGAGAAAAGTGGATAGTTTATAAGCAAACAAACAAACACACACAGAAACTATTGGGATCAAAGAATCCCATTATACGATGGTTAATAAAATTTCTGCTTCTATAGTTTTTGTAAGTGAAATAGAATTAAATTAAAGAGATAGACACACTGGCATTTTGTTGCCTTTCATGTTAAAATACCCTTTTCAATAATATTGCTACCAAATTTGGATTTAGAATTTTGAATGCCTCCATAAATGTTCCTTACCTCCTCTCCCCTCTTCCTGAATTCAACAACCACTTTATGCTTATTTGTATTTATTTATATTAAGGATAGTGGAGTCCACATTAACAGTGAAACCTTTTTTAAGTAAGTGGTGAGGATTTCTCTGTTCACAATCACAGTTCTGTTTTGTCATGTATTTAGATGAAATCTGGGCCAGGACAGTAATCTCTGGACCTGCATATGAAGGATTAATCAATCAGAAAGCAAAGAAAAGCCTCATTAAAATGAACATGTAATTTCCTGAGGCCCACACTAAAGGAACACTACTTACTGCCTTGATGAAGGTGACAAGGGTAGAAGTAATTGATGTTAGTCCCTTCGGAAAGGGGGTTAAGGAGAATCTAAGTTTGGGGAAACAGTGCTCCTAGGCCTTATTAATCAAGAAACAACCAATAAAAAGTCTCAGAACATAAGAGAGGCCATTTATATGTAGTTGCTATGGTAAAATACTCAGACATCATGAGGAAGTAAGTAAAGTCTCACAGATTGAAGTTTATCAGTGTTTAATATATTTGAACAGATTGCCTAAAATAGTCTCCTTTAAGTTTGTGAAAATGGCCATTTCGTATGGTGTTTGCACAATAATGGAGCAAATTATGTGAGCTCACAGTTTAATACGAATATCAACTGATTATCAGTTGGAAAACTGTTGAGTAGATCTGTTTTTCAAAGAGGAAGTAAATTTGTTCCATTGCATGTGTTTTTTTCAAAGCATGTGCTAAAGTGTCTTAGGATTCTTCAAGGTCCATTGGAAAAAAACAGCATAGGTTGGAATTGGTCACTTTGGCTAATTCCTCCTGATTTCCTTAATAAGCATTTCTTGAATGCACACTGCAATGAAGTATTGACAATTTCCTATTCTGGAACTATCCAAACATTTTATTTATTCACTCCTGCCCAGCTGTCAAGTCCTGAATGGAAAAGGCCTTTCTTTAGAAAACTTTTTGTCCACAAACTACTTCCCATATATGATGAATATCAAAGAAAGGTCATGGAATATAAGCACAGCACACTTGGTTTAAAGTAGACAGTAAAGGCATGCCTGGTGGCTCAGCAACTAAACGTTTGTCTTTGGCTTAGGTCGTGATCCTGGAGTCCCAGATCGAGTTCCACATCGGGCTCCCTGCATTGAGCCTGCTTCTGCCTCTCTGTATGTCTCTTCCTCTCTCTGTGTGTGTGTCTTTCATTAATAAATAAATAAAATCTAAAAAAAATAGATAGTAAATATACTTCTTATAGATATATTGAGAGAAAAGATCAAAATTTGATTTGTATGCTTTTTAAAAACTTTAGAACACATTGGATAAGCTTTAAAAATAATTTTATTATATTAAGAATTTTAAAATTACCATATGTTGAGATTATATGACAAGTCCAGATAATGAACACATCTCTCAAGCTTCCTTTTTCCATATTCATAAGACATCCTACTATTTGGTTATACTATATTGTGCCTCAAGGTCACAGTATTTTATACTTGTTACTACTATTAGCAGTTATATAACTATTGAATTATTTTTCTTTAAAATATTAAAATATAATTTTAAACAGTAGCTTTATTGAGATATACACATGCTATGAGTTTCAATCATTTAAAATATACAATTCAGTGTTTTTAGTAAGAGAAACCATCACCACTAATTCTGCCCCAAAAGGAAACCTACTCATTAGCGGTCACTCTTCATTCCCTCCATGGCCCAGCCATAGGCATTGACTAATCTACTTTCTTCCTAGATTTGGCCATTTTATGCATTTCATATAAGTAAAATCATACAATATGTGGCCTTTTGTGTCTGGTTTCTTTCACTTAGAATAATATTTTCAAGGCACATCTATGTTGTGAAATGTATCAGTATTTCATTCTTTTTTATTGCCAAATATCTTATTGTACAGATATACCATATTTTGTTTATCCATTCATTAGTGGATGACTATAATATTGTTTTCATAGTTTGACTACTTTGAATAATGCTGGTATGAACACTCATGTATTTGTGTAAACTTGTGTTTTCAATTCTCTTGGGTATATATCTAGACATGGAATTTCTGGATCATGTAGTAATTCTATCTTTAACTTTTTGAGGAACTGCCAAACTATGTTCCAAAGCTGCTACACTATTTTATTAAAACTACTTTATATTTTGAAAGTAAAATTACTATTAGAATTACTTAGTTTAAGTTTTAATCCTTAATATCTTACTAGTATCTGAAGGGTATACTTCAGAAAACCTAGCTAAATTCCTTATCCTGTTTTCTTTTTCTTTTTTTTTTTTTTCTGATTTCTAAACCTGTATTTGTCCCATGGCCCTTCTGGGATTTCTTTTTTTTTTTTTTTTAATTAATTTTTATTGGTGTTCAATTTACCTTATCCTGTTTTCAACTCAGTGTGTATTTGTTATTCTCTTGGTATGTTTAGTGCTTTGTAGGAGATGGAGTTAAGAAATGGAATATTATGCAGTTATGTCTATAGTGTGTATTATTCATGTATTTGAAAAAATATGTATCAAAAGGAAACTTTATTCATATAAAACACATTGTGTTCATGAAATTTCAAAATTCTTTATAAATCTTGTGTGTATGTGAATGAGATAAATGTTTTGCCCCTGGAAATATAGACAGAATTGGGATGATGAGATTCCAATCAGGATTTTTAAAATGTATTTAATTTTAAGTTACTCCTCTGTTTTTGAACTAATTCCTGGAAGTACTGTCTCAGAGGTTCTGGAAAACTTTTCTAATTAATCCCACAAAAGACTGAAAAAGTTTCAAAGGAACAGACCTATATAAAACTTGTTATGTAATAAAATGCTACCAAAAGGATCTTTCTACTTCTTCCTGTGTTTAAAAGCTTTGTTAACTCTCCTATAAAGAAATGCAATTTCGAATAGAAGGAAAGTTGGTGGAAGAGTAGGGGACCTAGTTTCATCTGGTCCCTTAAATTTAGCAAGATAACTATCAAAGCATTCTGAATACCCATGAATTCAACCTGAGATGTAAGAAAAGAATATCTGGAACTCTACAAGTAGAAAAGTGACCACTTTTTCCAAGGGAGGAGGGGCAGAGAGGTGAATCTGAGGGGAGCTACTAGAAGATAGATGGTGGTGGGAGAGAAGGAGCCTCTGCAAGAAGGCTATAGAAAAGTGATATAGCCCCAGAGAGCAAAATTTGGACCTTTAGAAATCTGCTCCAGTGAAAGACATCATCCCTGGTGCTCAGGTGGTGAAACAGGTAGTATTATATGTGGGACAATGTGGTCTCAGGATCCCTGGAGTCACAGAATTAATGGGGGTGCCTGAGCTGGTAGAGTTCCAAAGCAGTGGAGCTAAGAAACTGGTTAATGTCAGCAAGCCCAGGAGGGGGCTTTCACTTGGTTTGCCATAAACCATGAGCTGGGGCCAGTTGGGGGGGGTGCAGACTGTTCTCTGCCTGGGGACCCTGCAGAACACTGGAACATGAGGACTCTCCATCATCCCACAAGAGGGGCGGACCAGATGCTGGCACAACTGGGCAACAGCTCGCAAGGTGGAGCCCTGTAAAGTACAGTCCAAGATGACCCTTTGCCTTCCCTCATGAGGCACAGAGTGAGCACACACATGATCCAGCCATTCCTCTCTGTGTCGGTCCTACAAAGTGCAGTAAAGTAGGACCCTCTAATGTCCCCTAGGGGGATGGGTGTAGGACTGCAATGCAGGAGTCTACAGACTGTGGCACACACAAAACTGAAGACCATCTATCCCCGAGTGTTTACTGAAGAGAGTGGACTGAAATCTTTTGGCTCTGGGGCTGCAGATTGGGTTGCAGTCATCTTTATTTTGATCCTCTAAAGAGGTATGAAAAGCCTTCATCAAAGAAAAGCCACAGAGAGGGCAAGCTTACACTAAGCCCAGACCCCCTGGCAAGGGGCAGTGCAACTCCACTCAGGCAAAGACACCTGAGAACAACACAGTAGCCCGCTCCTCCAGGAGACCAAGTGGAAGAACTGGTGCACAGCAAGTTTATGGACCCTGTAAGAATGTAAAACCCCAGAATGGGGGGAAACTAGTATACAGAATTTGAGGTTTTTTTTTCTTTTGATTCGTTTATCTTTCAATTTAAAAATTTCCTTTTTTCCCTTTTTTTCTCATTTCAACTAGTTTATTATTTTATAAACTCTCTGTTTTAAGTCTTTTTTTTAACTTTCATGTTTTACATTTATATTTTATAGATATATTTTTCATTTTTGGATTCTTTTCATTCTATTTAAATTTATTTATACACACACACATATATATATATATATATATATATATATATATATATATATATATATATATAAGTTTAGCTTTCTTTAAATTTTTGGGACTTAGTGTCTTAAAAAACAAACCAAAATACATTTAGGAACAAGTGGATCATCTCTTTTGTCACCTGGGAGATTATATTCTCTCTCCTCCCCCCTTTTACTCCATTTTTCTTTTCATTTCTGTTTTGCTTTCTGACTTCTTAGGATTTGTCTAATGTGAATTTTGCGTGGGTCGTGCTTGATATTTTATTATTCTGTTTACTCACTCATCCATCTGGGCATAACGACTAGGAGGAATTCACAACAAAACAAAGAACCAGAAGTAATACTCTGCCACAGATCTAATCCAAATGGATATAAGTAAAATGTCAGAGATGGAATTCAGAATAATAATTATAAAGTTACTAACTGGGATTGAAAAAAAGCATAAAAGACATGAGAGAATCTCTTGGTACAGAAATTAGATCTAATCAGGCCAAAATTAAAAATGGCCCAACTGAGATGTACCCTAAGTTGGATGCTTTAACTGTTAGGGTAAATGAGGCAGAAGAGGGAGAAAGTGACAGAAAACAAGTTGATGGAAAGGAAATAAGGTGAAGAAATGAGAGAAAAACAACTAATAGCCCATGAGAAGAGGCTTTGAGAAATCAGTGAAGCCATAAAGTGAACCAACATCAGAATTATTGAGGAGCCTGGGGGGAGGAAGGAGAGGACCAGAAGGTATATTTGAGAAAGTCATAGCTGAGAACTTCCCTAATCTGGAGAAGAAACAGGCATTCATATCCAAGAGGAATAGAGGGCCCCTCTCCAAATCAATAAAAATAGATCAACAACCAAATATTTACTGGTGAAGTTTGTAAATTTCAGAGATAAAGAGAAAATTCTGAAAGCAGCTCGAGACAAGAGGTTCTTAACTTACAGAGATATGAACATTAGACTAACATCAGACCTATCCACAGATACCTGGAAGGCCAAAAGGGGCTGGAATAATATATTCAGAATACTAAATGATAAAAAACAAAACAAAAACAAAACAAAACAAAATGCAGCCAGGAATACTTTATCCAGCATGACTGTCATTCAGAATGGAAAGAGCTTCCAGGACAGACAGAAGCTGAAAGAATATGTGATCACCAAGCCACCCTTGCAAAAACGATTAAGAAGGATCCTGTAAGCAAAGAGAGAGACCAAGGCAATAGACCTGGAAGAAAACAAACAATCTACAGAAACAGGAGTTGTGAAGGCAATACAGTGGCACTAATTAATACCTTTCAACAGTTACTCTGAATGTAAATGAGCTAAATGCCCCAATCAAAAGACACAGGGTATCAGATTGGATAAAAAGCAAGACCGGAATTCAGCCTGAGATTTAAAGAGAGAACAGCTGGAATGCTACAGTGAGAAGAGTTCACGCTTTGATCAAGGTAGGAAGAGGAGGAAAAAAAGAAATAAACAAAAGGCATCCAAGGGGGAGGATCCCCGCGAGGAGCTGGGCTAAAGCCAGGGCGAGTGTCCCCAGGACAGGAAAGCCCCGCCTGGGGGATCCCTGTGTGGCGCAGCGCTTTGGCTTTGGCGCCTGCCTTTGGCCCAGGGCGCGATCCTGGAGACTCGGGATCGAATCCCACAACGGGCTCCCGGTGCATGGAGCCTGCTTCTCCCTCTGCCTGTGTCTCTGCCTCTCTCTCTCTCTCTGTGACTATAATACATAAATAAAAATTAAAAAAAAAAAAAAAACTTTAAAAGGAAAGCCCCGCCTGGAGAAGCAGGAGTTTCACCAATCTTACCGGGCAGAAAGGCGCTCTAGGGAGTTAGAGCCGGATCCCAGGAGGGGCGGGGATGCCCTCAGGCTCTCAGGGGCACTAACAGAGCACCTGAGCCCCAGGGAGAGCACGCCACACTCCGCGGCCCAGCTCCCTAAAGGGCTGCAGCGCGCGCCCGGCTGGACCCTGGAGCAACTCGGAAGCGACTCAGGCAGTGGCTCTGCGCGGAGGGGGCTGTGCGGCCCGGAAGCAGCTACGAGGCTGCTCCGGCAGAAACTCGGCAGAAGGGGCTGTGTGACGGGGAGCACGATTCCAACAGCGCAGGCCCAGGAGCACAGGGCGCCAGGGACACAGCCTAGGATCCGGCGCTCCCCCCGGGAGAGGGAGAATCCAGGAGGGCACACGACAGCAAGGACACTGCTGCCGCTAGGTGGCCCCGAGCTAAACAGATCAGCGGCCCCACAGCCAGAGCATCCAGCCCCCTGCAGACTGAGAGCTCCTTAGTTACTGCCGGAGCTGAATCCAGGGCTGGAGAGCTGGCGGCCGCCACTGTGGTTGTTCCTTCTGGGGCCTCACAGGATAAACAACCCCCACTGAGCCTCACAGAGGCCTCACCTGAAAAAGAGGTTAAACATCTCTCACTGAGCGCTGCACAGGAAGGGGGCTAAGCAGCTCCCCCAAGTGCTAACACCTGAAAATCAGCACAGCAAGCCCCTCCCCCAGAAGACCAGCAAGACCGACAGGGGAAAACAAATAATTCACCAAGCAACACTGGAAACTTCCAGGGGAAGTCGAGGGATTTATAGTATACAGAATCAGAGGATATTCCCACTTGTTTTTTTGTTTTTTGATTTCGGTTTGCTTTTCCCCCTCCTTTTTCTTCTTTTTTCGTTTCTTCTTTTTCCGTTCTTTTCCTTTTTTTCCCTTTTTTCTTTTTCTTTTCTTCTTTCCCTCCTCTCCTTTTCTCCTTTCCAAATACGACTTGTTTTTGGCCACTCGACACTGAGCAAAATGACTAGAAGGAAAACCTCACGTCAAAAGAAAGAATCAGGGATCCCTGGGTGGCGCAGCGGTTTGGCGCCTGCCTTTGGCCCAGGGCGCGATCCTGGAGACCCGGGATCGAATCCCACATCAGGCTCCCGGTGCATGGAGCCTACTTCTCCCTCCGCCTGTGTCTCTGCCTCTCTCTCTCTCTCTCTCTGTGACTATCATAAACAAATTTTAAAAAAAATTATAAAAAAAAGAAAGAATCAGAAACAGTCCTCTCTCCCACAGAGTTACAAAATCTGGATTACAATTCAATGTCAGAAAGCCAATTCAGAAGCACTATTATAAAGCTATTGCTGGCTCTAGAAAAAAGCATAAGGACTCAAGAGACTTCATGACTGCAGAATTTAGATCGAATCAGGCAGAAATTAAAAATCAATTGAATGAGATGCAATCCAAACTAGAGGCCCTAATGACGAGGGATAATGAGGTGGAAGAATGAGTGACGGACATAGAAGACAAGTTGATGGCAGAGAGGGAAACTGAGGAAATAAGAGACAAACAATTAAAAGATCATGAGGATAGATTATGGGATATAAATGACAGCCTGAGGAAGAAAAATCTATGTTTAATTGGGGTTCCTGAGGGCGCCGAAAGGGACAAGAGGCCAGAATATGTATTTGAATAAATCATAGCTGAAAACTTTCCTAATCTGGGAAGGGAAACAATCACTCAGACCCAGAAAATAGAGAGATACCCCCGTAAAATCAATAAAAACCGTTCAAAACCTCGACATTTAATACTGAAACATGCAAATTCCAAAGATAAAGAGAAGATCCTCAAAGCAGCAAGAGACAAGAAATCCCTGACTTTTATGGGGAGAAGTATTAGGGTAACAGCAGACCTCTCCAAAGAGATCTGGCAGGCCAGAAAGGGCAGGCAGGATATATTCAGGGTCCTAAATGAGAAGAACATGCAGCCAAAAATACTTTATCCAGCAAGGCTTTCATTCAGAATAGAAGGAGAGATAAGAGCTTCCAACATAGGCAGGAACTGAAAGAATATGTGACCTAAACCAGTTCTGCAAGAAATTTTAACAGGAACTCTTAAAATTCCTCTTTAAGTCCAATGGAATAATCCACAAAAACAGGGACTGATAGGTATCATGATGACACTAAACTCATATCTTTCAATAGTAACCCTGAACGTGAATGGGCTTAATGACTGCATCAACAGGTGCAGGGTGTCAGACTGGATAAAAAAGCAGGACCCAACTATTTGCTGTCTAAAAGAGACTCATTTTAGACAGAAGGACACCTGAAAATAAAAAAAAATGAAAATAAATGGTTGGAAAACCATTTACCAATAAAATGGTCCTCAAAAGAAAGCAGGGGTAGCCATCCTTATATCAGATAAACTGAAGTTTATCCCGAAGACTGTGGTGAGACATGAAGAAAGACACAATATCATATGTAAAGGATCTATCCAAGAAGAGGACTTAACAATCATCAATATATATGCCTCAAATGTGGGAGCTGCCAAATATATCAATCAATTAATAACCAGATTTAAGACATACTTAAATGATAACACACTTATACTTGGTGACTTCAATCTAGCGCTTTCTACACTCAATAGGTCTTCTAAGCACAACATCTCCAAAGAAACAAGAGCTTTAAATGATACACTGGACCAGATGGATTTCACAGATCTCTACAGAACTTTACATCGAAACTCAACTGAATACACATTCTCCTCAAGTGCACATGGAACTTTCTCCAGAATAGACCAGATACTGGGTCACAAATCAGGTCTTAACCAATACCAAAAGATTGGGATCGTCCACTGAATATTCTCAGACCATAATGCCTTGAAATTAGAACTAAATCACAACAAGAAGTTTGGAAAGATTTCAAACACATGGCGGTTAAGGACCATCCTACTAAAAGATGAAAGGGTCAACCAGGAAATTAAGGAAGAAATAAAAAGATTCATGAAAAGTAATGAGTATGAAGATACAACCATTCAAAATCTTTGGGATACAGCAAAAGCAGTCCTGAGGGGGAAATACATCGCAATACAATCATCCATCCAAAAACTGGAAATAACTCAAATACAAAAGCTAACCTTACAACTAAAGGAGCTAGAGGAAAAACAAGAAATACATCCTACACCCAGCAGAAGAAGAGAGTTATTGAATATTCGAGCAGAACTCAATGAAATAGAAACCAGAGGAACTGTGGAACCGATTCAACAAAACCAGGAATTGGTTCTTGGAAAGAATTAATAAGATAGATAAACCATTAGCCAGGCTTATTAAAAAGAAGAGAGAGAAGACTCAAATTAATAAAATCATGAATGAGAAAAGAGAGATCACTACTGACACCAAGGAAATACAAACGATTTTAAAAACATATTATGAAGAGCTACACGCCAATAAATTAGGCAATCTAGAAGAAATGGATGCATTTTTGGAAACCCACAAATTACCAAAACTAGAACAGGAAGAAATAGAAAACCCAAACAGGCCCATAACCATGGAGGAAATTGAAGCAGTCATCAAAAACCTCCCAAGACACAAAGGTCAAGGGCCAGATGGCTTCCCAGGGGAATTGTATGAAACGTTTAAAGAAGAAACCATACCAATTCTACTAAAGCTGTTCGGAAAGATAGAAAGAGATTGAATACTTCTAAACTCGTTCTATGAGGCCAGCATCACCTTAATTCCAAAACCAAAGACCCCACCAAAAAGGAGAATTATCGACCAATAACCCTGATGAACATGGATGAAAAAATTCTCAACAAGATACTAGCCAATAGGATACAACAATACACTAAGAAGATTATTCACCATGCCCAAGTAGGATTTATCCCTGGGATGCAAGACTGGTTCAATAATCGTAAAAAAATCAATGTAATTCATCTTATCAGGAAGAAAAAAAAAAAAAACAAGAACCATAGGATCCTCTCATTAGATGCAGAGAAAGCATTTGACAAAATACAGCATCAATTCCTGATCAAAACTCTTCAGAGTGTAAGGATGGAGGGAATATTCCTCAACATCTTAAAAACCATCTACGTTCTGTCTCCCTTCCTGATATTTCCCAACATTTCTTCTCCCTTCCTTTATATTCCCTTTCACTATTATTTATATTCCCCAAATGAATGAGAACATACACTGCTTGTCCTTCTCCGATTGACTTATTTCACTAGGGGTGGTGGAAGGGGGGAGGAGGGCGGGTGTTGGAGGGGAATGGGTGACGGGCACTGAGGTGGACACTTGACGGGATGAGCACTGGGTGTTTTTCTGTATGTTGGTAAATTGAACACCAATAAAAATTAATTAAAAAAAAAATAAAAAAAAAATAAATAAATAAATAAAGAGAATTTAAAAAAAAAAAAAAAAAAAAACCATCTACGAAAAGCCCACAGCAAATAACATTCTCAATGGGAAAGCACTGGGATCCTTTCTCCAAGATCAGGAACAAGACGGAGATATCCACTCCCACCACTGCTCCCACCACTGCTATTCAACATAGTACTAGATGTCCTAGACTCAGCAATCAGACAACAGAAAGACATTAAAGGCATTCAATTTGGCAAAGAAGTCAAACTCTCCCTCTTCGCAGATGTCATGATACTCTAATTAGAAAACCCAAAAGACTCCACCCGAAAATTGCTAGAACTCACACAGCAATTTGTCAGTGTGGCAGGATACAAAATCAATGCCCAGAAGTCAGTGGCATTTCTGTACACTAGCAATGAGACTGAAGAAAGAGAAATTAAGTATTCAATCCCATTTACAATTGCACTGAAATGCAAAAGATATCTAGGAATAAACCTAACCAAAGAGGTAAAGGATCTATACCCTAAAAACTATAGAACACTTCTGAAAGAAATTGAGGAAGACACAAAAAGATGGAAAAATATTTCATGCTCATTGATTGGAAGAATTAATATTGTGAAAATGTCAATGTTACCTAGGGCAATTTACACGTTTAATGCAATCCCTATCAAAATACCATGGACTTTCTTCAGAGAGTTAGAACAAATTATTTTAATATTTGTGTGGAATCAGAATAGACCCCTAATACCAGGGGAATATTAAAGAAGAAAACCATAGCTGGCGGGCATCACAATGCCACATTTCATGTTGTACTACAAAGCTGTTGTCATCAAGACATTGTGGTACTGGCACAAAAACAGACATATAGAACAATGGAACAGAATAGAGAATCCAGAAGTGGACCTCAACTTTATGGCCAACTAATATACGACAAAGGAGGACAGACTACCCACTGGAAAAAAGACAGTCTCTTCAATAAATGATGCTGGGAAAATTGGACATCCACATACAGAAGAATGGAACTAGACCACTCTCTTTCACCATACACAAAGATAAAGTCAAAATGGATGAAAGATCTAACTGTGAGACAAGATTCCATCAAAATCCTAGAGGAGAATACAGGCAACACCCTTTTTGAACTTGGACACAGTAACTTCTTGCAAGATTCATCCATGAAGGCAAGAGACACAAAAGCAAAAAAGAACTATTGGGATTTCATCAAGATAAGAAGCTTTTTCACAGCAAAAGATACCGTCAACAAAACTCAAAGACAACCTACAGAATGGGAGAAGATATTCGCAAATGATGTATCAGATAAAGGGCTAGTATCCAAGATCTATAAAGAACTTACTAACTCAACAGCAAAGAAATAAAGAATCCAATCATGAAATGGGCAAAAGACATGAACAGAAATCTCACAGAGGAAGACATAGACATGGCCAACAAGCCCGTGAGAAAGTGCTCCACATCACTTGCCATCAGGGAAATACAAACGAAAACCACAATGAGATACCACCTCACACCAGTGAGAATGGGGAAAATTAACAAAGCAGGAAACCACAAATGTTGGAGAGGATGCGGAGAAAGGGGAACCCTCTTGTACTGTTGGTGGGAATATGAAATGGTGCAGCCACTCTGGAAAACTGTGTGGAGGTTCCTCAAAGAGTTAAAAATAGATTTGCCCTATGTCCCAGCAATTCCAATGCTGGGTATTTACCCCAAAGATACAGATGCAGTGAAACGCTGGGACACCTGCACCCCAATGTTTATAGAAGCAATGTCCACAATAGCCAAACTGTGGAAGGAACCCCGGTGTCCATTGAAAGATGAATGGATAAAAAAGATGTGGTTTATGTATACAATGGAATATTACTCAGCCATTAGAAACGAGAAATACCCACCATTTGCTTCGACGTGGTTAGAACTGGAGGGTATTATGCTGAGTGAAATAAGTCAATCGGAGAAGAACAAACATTATATGGTCTCATTCACTTGGGGGATATAAAAAATAATGAAAGGGAATAAAGGGGAAAGGAGAAAAAATGGGTGGGAAATAGCAGAAAGGGAGACAGAACATGAAGATTCCTAACTCTGGGAAACGAGCTAGGGGTGGTGGAAGGGGAGTTTGGCGGGGGTGGGGGTGACTGGGTGTCGGGTCCTGAGGTGGGCCCTTGACGGAATGAACCCTGGGTGTTATTCTATATGATTGCAAATTGAACACCAATGAAAAATAAAGTTATAAAATTAAAAAAAAAAACAAGACCCATCCTTATGCTGTCTGCAAGAGACTCATTTTCTTTCTTTCTTTTTTCTTGGTTTCTTTCTTTCTTTCTTTCTTTCTTTCTTTCTTTCTTTCTTAGATTTTATTTATTTATTCATGAGAGATACAGAGAGAGAGAGAGAGGCAGAGACACAAACAGAGGGAGAAGCAGGCTCCATGCAGGGAGCCAGATGGGACTCAATCTCATTTCTCCAGGATCACATCCTGGGCCGAAGGCAACGGTATACTGATGAGTCACCCAGGCTACCCAAGAGATTCATTTTAGACCTAAAGACAACTCCAGATGGAAACTGAGGAGCTGGAGAACCATTTACCATGCTAAGGGACCTCTAAAAATAGCTGAGTTTGCAATCCTCATATCAGACAAATTAGTTTGTAAAGCAAAGACTGTAGTAATAGATGAAGAGGGTCACAATATTATACATGAAGGGTCAATCCAACAAGATCTAACAATTATAAATATTTATGATCTTAATTTTGGAAGAGCCAATTATATCAATCAATTAATAACTGAAATAAAGAAACATATTTATAATAATAAATTAATAGTAGAAGACTTCAACAGCAATGAATAGATCATCTAAGCAGAAGATCAACAACGAAACAAGGGCTTTGAATGATACACTGGACCAGATCGACTTCACAGAGAACGTTCCATCCTAAAGCAACAGAATACACATTCTTCTCAAGTGCACATGGAACATTCTCCAAAATAGATCATATACAGGGTCACAAACCAGGTCTCAACAGTACCAACAGATTGAGATAATTCCCTGCATATTTTCAGACCACAATACTTTGAAACTTGAACTCAATCACAAGAGAAATTTGGAAGGAACTCAAACACCTGGAGGTTAAAGAACATCTGAATAAAGAATGAATAGGTCTGCCAGGAAATTAAAGAAGAATTTTAAAAAGTTCATGGAAACAAATTAAACTGATAACACAACTGTTCAAAATCTTTGGGATTCCAGAAATATGGTCCTAAGAGGGAAGGATATTTCAATACAAGTCCCTCCCAAAAAATTTTTAAAAATCTCAACTATACAAGCTACCCTTACACCTAATGGAACTGGAGAAAGAACAACCAATATTCTAAACTCAGCAGCAGAAGATAATGATAAAGATTAGAGCAGAACTCAATGAAATCGAAACCAAAATGTAGAACCAATCAACGAAAATAAGAAGTTGGTTCTTTCAAAGAGTTAATAAGATTGATAAACCCCTAGCCAGACTTAACAAAAAGAAAATATAAAGTGCCCAAATTTATAAAATCATGAATGAAATAGGAGAGATCACAACTAATACCAAAGTAATACAATTTTAAGAACATATTATGAGCAACTATATGCCAACAAATTAGACAATCTGGAAGAAGTGAATGCATTCCTGGAAACTTATAAACTACCAAAACTGAAACAGGAAGAAAGAAAATCTGAACCGACCAATAACCAACAAGGAACTTTAAGCAATCATCACCCCCCCCCCCAAAAAAAAAGAGTCCAGGGCCAGAGGTCTTCCTAGGAGAATTCTACCAAACATTTAAAGAAGAAATAATAACTATTTTACTGAAGTTGTTTCAAAAAATAGAAATGGAAGGAAAGCTTTCTCTGAGAACAGGATGATCTTTATCCTAAAACCCGACAAAGATCCCATCATAAGGTAGAATTATAGACCCATATCCCTGATAAACATGGATGTGAATATTCTCACCAAGATTCTATCCAGTAGGATCCAACAGTACATTAAAAGGATTATTCACCATGACCAAGTGGGATTTATTCCTGGGCTGTAAGTGTGGTTCAACATTTGCAAGTCAACCAATGTGATAGATCACATTATTAAAAGACAAGAACCACATCTCAACTGATGCAGAAAAGGCATTTGACAAAATATAGCATCCTTTCCTTTTTTAAAAAAATATTTATTTATTTATTCATGATAGAGAGAGAGAGAGAGAGAGAGAGAGAGAGGCAGAGACACAGGCAGAGGGCAAAGCAGGCTCCATGCCGGGAGCCCGACGCGGGACTTGATCCCAGGACTCCAGGTTTGCACCCTGGGCCAAAGGCAGTTGCTAAACCGCTGAGCCACCCAGGGATCCCCTACAGCATCCTTTCCTGATTAAAACTTCAAAGTTTAGGAATAGAGGAAGCCCTAAACTTTAGGAAGCCCTAAACTTTCTCAATACCATAAAAGCCGTCTATGAAAAGCCCACAGGGAATATTCTAAATGAAGGGAAAACTGAGAGCTTTCCCTCTAAGATCAGGAACACCACAGGATGCCCATTCTAACCACTGTTGTTCAACATAGTAATAGAAGTCCTAACTTCAACAATCAGACAACAACAACAAAATAAAAGAAAGGCATTCAAATAGTCAAAGAAGTCAAACCCTCACTTTTCTCAGATAAAATACTTTAAAAAATGATTTATTTATTTATTCATGAGAGACACACAGAAATGCGGAGATATAGGCAGAGGGAGAAGCAGGCTCTTCACAAGAGCCTGATGCAGGACTCCATCCCTGATCCTGGGATCATGACCTTAGCCCAGGGCAGACACTCAACCGCTGAGCCACCCAGGAGTCCCCACAGATAACATACTTTATGTGAAAAACACCAAATGCTTCACTCCAAAATTGCTAGAACTCACACACCAATTCAGCCAATGTGACAGGATACAAAATAAATGCACAGAAATCAGTTGCATTTCTATACACTAACAATGAGTCTGAAGAAAGAGAAATTAAGGAATCAACCCCATTTACAGTTGCACCAAAAACCATAAGATATCTAAGGATAAGCCTAACCATAGAGGAAAAGAATCTATATTCTATTTTTTTTAAAAAAAGATTTTATTTATTTATTCATGAGAGAGAGAGAGAGAGAGAGAGAGAGGCAGAGACACAGGCAGAGGGATAAGCAGTTTCTATGCAGGGACCTGGATGTGGGACTCAATCTCAGGACTCCAGGATCACGCCCTAGGCCTCAGGCAGGCGCTAAACCACTGAGCCACCCAGGGATCAACCCAGGATCTATATTCTAAAAACTATACAACACTTATGAAATATATTGAGAAAGACATGAAGAAATCACAAAACATTCCATACTCATGGATTGGAAGAACAAATATTGTTAAAATATCTATGCTACACAAAGCAATCTAAACATTCAATGCAATCTCTATCAAAATACCACCAATATTTTTCACAGAGCTGGAACAAATAATCCTAACATTTCTATGGAGCTAGAAAAGACCTCAAATAGCCAGAGGGATGTTGAAAAAGAAAACCAAAGCTGAGGGCATCACAATGCCTCACTTCAAGCTCTATTACAAAGCTGAGATAATCAAGACACCATGGTACTACCACAAAAACAGACACATAGATCAATGGAACAGACTAGATACCCCCCAAAATGGACCCTCAACTCTGTGGTTAACTAATCTTTTGCAAAACAGGAAAGAATAACCAATGGAAAAAAGAAAATCTCTTCAATAAGTGGTGGTTGCAAAATTGCACAGTCCCATGAAAAAAGAATAAAACTGTGCCATTCTCTTACACTATACACAAAGATAAACTCCAGATGAATGAAAGACCTAAATGTGAGACAGGAATCCATCAAAATCCTAGAGAAGAACACAGAAAGCCACCTCTTTGACCTCAGCCACAGCAACTTCTTATAAGACATGTCTCTAAAGGCAAGGGAAACAAATGGAAAAATGAACTATTGGGACTTCATCAAAATAAAAAGCTTCTTCATAGCAAAGGAAACAGTCCCAACTATGTAATGGGAAAAGATATTTTAAAATAGCATATCAGATAAAGAGCTAGTATCTAAGAGATATAAAGAACTTATCAAATCAACACCCCCAAAACCCAAATAATACAGTCAAGAAATGGGCAGAAAACATGAAAAGACATTTTTCTAAAGAAGACATACAAATGGCCAATAGACGCATGAAAAAATCCACATTACTTGTCATCAGGGAAATAGCAATCAAAAGCACAATGATACACCACTTTACATCAGTTATAATGGGTAAAATTAACAAGACAGGAAACAACAAATATTGGCACCAATGGGGAGAAAGGGGAACCCTCTTATACTGTTTGTGTGAATGCAAGCTGGTGCAGCCACTCTGGAAAACAGTATGGAGGCTCCTCAAGAAGTTAAAAATAGAACTGTCCTATGACCCAGTAACTGTACTATAGGGTATTTACCCCAAAGATAAAGATTTATTGAAATGAAGGGGCAACTGCATGCCATTGTTCATAGCAGCAAAGTCCATAATATCCAAACTGAGGAAGGAGCCGAGATATTTTTCGACAGATGAATGGATAAAGAAGTTGTAGAATATATGTACATATACATATATAGTAGTATATATGTATACTATGTATATGTACATGTAGTATATACCACGGAATATTACTCAGCCATCAGGAAGAATGAATATCTACCATTTAAAATTGCATGGATGGAACTGGAGGGTATTATGCTAAGTGAAAAAAGTCAGTTGGAGAAAGACAATTATTTTATGGTTTCATTCATATGTGGAATATAAGAAATAGTGCAGAGGATCACTGGGAAAGGGAGGGAAAACTGAATGGGAAGAAATCAAGAGAGGGAGACAAATCATGAGAGACTCTCAATTCTGGGAAACTGAGGATTGCTGAAGGAGAAGGGGGTGGGAGGATGAGGTAACTGGATGATAAGCATTAAGGAGGACATGTAATGTGATGATCACTGGGTATTTTTTGCAACAGATGAATTATTGAACACTACATCTGAAAATGATGATGCACTATATATTGCACTATATATTGGCTAATTGAATTTAAATTTTAAAAAATGAAAAAAGTATCTCAACAAAAGAGGAAAATTGTCCTGTTAAAAAAAAAAAAGGCAATGTGATTTCATCTCAGCTTTCACTTTTTCTATGACTCTTGACAATATTCTTATGCCTTCTTAGTAGCCATGTGATTGTTGAACTCAGTAAGCCTAAGTGTTCTTCAAACACTTGCACTAATTGGAATCTTCCTACTCATTTGTGGTGAGTGAGAGTATCATGATCTGTTTTGGGATGCATGCTGTACTATCTAGGAAACTGGATACCCAAGAACAGTAAACTGTTGTTTCATGTTGAGGAAGTTAAAACCCTAGAAGCAGAAAAAAATAGGTCATTTTTTCCTTTTAATATATTTATTCCAATATATGGATATATATGAATAAAGGAGGAAACCTATCTCCTTTGGGGATTAAATTAGAGGGCAGGATTGGAAATGAATAAAGACAGAAAAATGATGATGGAGACAAAAGCAGAGGGCTGATATGGAGGGTTTGGAGGTGTAATACAATTACAAGAGTGTTGTCCCCTTTTTTACATTCCTTCACCCAATTCTCCACAAAGCACTGATTGATTTACTAATGAACTTCTTATCTTTGATTGGAAGTCTCACCTGAATGCTGGCCCAGACACTGTCTAGTCACTTGTGCTAGACCAAACTCAGTGTTCAAAATAGGCATTCAGGTTGGAAGGATTTGCTGATAAGACCACAATATCATAACTGACTAATAGACTACTGGTACATTATAATATCTTTCAGAAAGGTTTGGGTATTAATTTTCTATTGCTGCAAACCAAATCTTCACAAATTGTGGCTTAAAACAACACACATTTATTATCTCATAGTGTCTGTAGGTCAGAAGTCTGAATACAGCGTTAGCTGGGATTTCTGCTTCAGAGTCATTGTAGGTGACAATCCAGTTGTCAACTGGAGCTTCAGTCTCATCAGGGAAAGATTGAGTTTGAGCTTACTCTGGTTGTTGACGAAATTCATATTCTTGCTTCACAACTGAAGGTTTCAGTTTCTTAACGTAGCCTTTCCTCAGTGCCTAAAAACCACTTACAATTCCTTGCTACATGGGTATCTCCAACTTGGCCACTTACTTCATGGACACTTGCTTGTTCAAAGCCAGCAAGTAAAAGAGAAAGTTGGCTAGGAAAATGGAATCTTATGTAATTTATTCATGGAAATGACATTTCATCATCTTTGTCATATTCAGTGTCTTAAGAGCAAACTACCTATCCTAGCCACATTCAAGGAAATAGAATTACATTGAGGCAGAGATTATGAGGTGGATATTTTAGAATCTGTTTCCCATACCTTGTATGTTGCTTCTGGTGCCACTCAATAGCAAAAGTTTCTAGAAAAGGCCCTCATTAGGAAGGAATTTCTCGTTCAACTTTTTATTCAATAAGAGATCTAGGAGATGTGTCAGGGAAGCAAGGAAGCCTAGCACCCTAAGGGTTGGAGACAGACAGAAAAACATTTAGGAGGGGAGGGCAGGATGGCGGAAGACACCTGTCCCCACCAAATTACCTAGATAACCTTCAAATCATCCTGAAAATCTACGAATTAGGCCTGAGATTTAAAGAGAGACCAGCTGGAATCCTACAGTGAGAAGAGTTCACGCTTCTATCAAGGTAGGAAGACAGGGAAAAATAAATAAAGAAACAAAATGCGGGATCCCTGGGTGGCGCAGCGGTTTGGCGCCTGCCTTTGGCCCAGGGCGCGATCTTGGAGACCCGGAATCGAATCCCACATCAGGCTACCGGTGCATGGAGCCTGCTTCTCCCTCCGCCTGTGTCTCTGCCTCTCTCTCTCTCTCTCTCTGTGACTATCATAAATAAATTTAAAAAAAATTAAAAAAAAAAAAAGAAACAAAATGCATCCAAGGGGGGAGGGCCCCGCGAGGAGCCCAGCTAAGGCCCTGGCGAGTGCCCCCAGGACAGGAAAGCACCATCCAGGATAAGCAGGAGCTTCACCAATCTTCCCAGGAGGAAAAGCGCTCGCAGGGAGTAAGAGCAGGTCTCCAGGAGGGCGGGGATGCCCTCAGGCTCCCTGGGACACTAACAGAGCACCTGCGCCTCAGGGAGAGCAGCGCCACTCCCCGCGGCCCAGCTCTCTAAATGGCTGCAGCGCGCGCACAGCTGAACCAGCGAGCAGCTCGGAGGGGCTCAGGCGGCGGCTCCCCGGAAAGGGGGCTGCCGGGCCGGAGCGCAAACCCAACAGCGCAGGGCGGGGAGCACAGGGCACCAGGGAACAGCCCAGGATCCGGCCAGAGGCCAGGAGGATCCAGGACAGCAAGGACGCTCCTGCCCCAAGCTGAGAAGATCAGCGGCCCCGCCCCGGAGCATCCAGGCCCCTGCAGACCGAGAGCTCTGTAGTTACCGCGGGAGCTGAATCCAGGGCTCCAGGGCTGGGCACTGCCTCTGTGGTTGTTACTGCAGGGGCCTCACAGGGTAAACAACCCCCCCTGAGCCTCACAGTGGCCTCACCTGATAAATAAGATAAACATTACTCACTGAGCCCTACACCAGGCAGGGGGCAAAGCAGCTCCCCCAAGTGCTTAGCACCTGAAAATCAGCACAACAGGCCCCTCCCCCAGAAGACCAGCTAGACTGACGGGGAAAAAGAAATTATTGACCAAGCAGCAATGGAAAGTTTCAAGGGAAGTCAAGGGACTTACAATATACAGATCAAACGATACTCCCCGTTTTTTTTTTCTTTTGATTTCTGTATGCTTTCCCAACCCGCTTTTTTTCCTTTCTTTTTCTTTCTCTTTTTTTTCTATCATTATCTTTTTTTCTTCCTTTTTTCTTTTTCTCTTTTCTTTCCTTCTTTCTCTCCTCTCTTTTTCTCCTTTTCCCAATACAACTTGTTTTTGGCCACTCTGCACTGAGCAAAATGACTAGAAGGAAAACCTCACCTCAAAAGAAAGAATCAGAAACAGTCCACTCTCCCACAGAGTAACAAAATCTGTATTACAATTCAACGTCAGAAAGCCAATTCAGAAGCACTATTGTAAAGCTACTGGTGGTTCTAGAAAAAAAGCATAAAGGACTCAAGAGACTTCATGACTGCAGAATTTAGATCGAATCAGGCAGAAATTAAAAATCAATTGAATGAGATGCAATCCAAACTAGAAGTCCTAACGACGAGGGTTAGCGAGGTGGAAGAACAAGTGAGTGACATAGAAGACAAGTTGATGGCAAAGAGGGAAACTGAAAAAAAAAAAGAGACAAACAATTAAAAGATCATGAGGATAGATAAAGGGAAATAAATGACAGCCTGAGAAAGAAAAAACTACGTTTAATTGGGGTTCCCGAGGGTGCCAAAAGGGCCAGAGAGCCAGAATATGTATTTGAACAAATCATAGCTGAAAACTTTCTTAATCTGGGAACGGAAACAGGCATTCAGATCCAGGAAATAGAGAGATCGCCCCCCCCCTAAAATCAATAAAAACTGTTCAACACCTCGACATTTAATAGTTAAGCTTGCAAATCCAAAGATAAAGAGAAGATCCTTAAAGCAGCAAGAGACAAGAAATCCCTGACTTTTATGGGGAGGAGTTTTAGGGTAATAGCAGACCTTTCCACAGAGACCTGGCAGGCCAGATAGGGCTGGCAGGATATATTCAGGGTCCTAAATGAGAACATGCAACCAAGAATACTTTATCCAGCAAGGCTCTTATTCAGAATGGAAGTAGAGATAAAAAACTTCCAAGACAGGCAGGAACTGAAAGAATATGTGACCTCCAAACCAGCTCTGCAAGAAATTTTAAGGGGGACTCTTAAAATTCCCCTTTAAGAAGAAGTCCAGTGGAACAATCCACAAAAACAAGGACTGAATAGATATCATGATGACACTAAACTCATATCTTTCAATAGTAACTCTGAACATGAATTTGATGACCCCATCAAAAGGCGCAGGGTGTCAGACTGGATAAAAAAGCAGGACCGATATTTGCTGTCTACCAGAGACTCATTTTAGACAGAAGGACACGAACAGCCTGAAAATAAAAGGTTGGGGAACCATTTACCATTCAAATGGTCCTCAAAAGAAAGCAGGGGTACCCATCCTTATATCAGATAAACTAAAATTTACCCCGAAGACTGTAGTGAGAGATTAAGAGGGACACTATATCAAACTTAAAGGATCGATCCAACAAGAGGACATAACAATCATCAATATAAATGCCCCGAATGTGGGAGCTGCCATATATATCAATCAATTAATAACCAAAATTGAGACATACTTAGATGATAATACACATATACTTGGTGACTTCAATCTAGCACTTTCCACACTCGATAGGTCTTCTAAACACAACATCTCCAAAGAAACAAGAGCTTTAAATGATACACTGGACCAGATGGTTTTCACAGGTCTCTACAAACTTTACATCCAAACTCAACTGAATACACATTCTTCTCAAGTGCACATGGAACTTTCTCAGAATAGACCACATACTGGGTCACAAATCGGGTCTGAACCAATACCAAAAGATTGGGATTGTCCACTGAATATTGGCAGACCATAATACCTTGAAATCAGAACTAAATCACAACAAGAAATTTGGAAGGACTTCAAACACATGGAGGTTAAGGACCAGCTTGCTAAAAGATGAAAGGGTCAACAAGGAAATTAAGGAATAATTTAAAAGATTCATAGAAAGTAATGAGAATGAAGGTACAACCATTCAAAATCTTTGGGATATAGCAAAAGCAGTCCTAAGGGGGAAATACATCGCAATACAAGCATCCATCCAAAAACTGGAAAGAACTCAAATACAAAAGCTAATCTTACACCTAAACGAGCTAGAGAAAAAACAGCAAATAGATCCCACACCCAGCAGAAGAAGAGAGTTAATAAAGATTTGAGCAGAACTCAACGAAATCCAGACCAGAAGAACTGTGGAACAGATCAACAAAATGAGGAGTTGGTTCTTTGAAAGAATTAATAAGATAGATAAACCATTAGCCAGCCTTATTAAAAAGAAGAGAGAGAAGACTCAAATCAATAAAATCCTGAATGAGGGGATCCCTGGGTGGCGCAGTGGTTTGGCGCCTGCCTTTGGCCCAGGGCGCGATCCTGGAGACCCGGGATCGAATCCCACGTCAGGCTCCCGGTGCATGGAGCCTCCTTCTCCCTCTACCTGTGTCTCTGCTTCTCTCTATCTCTCGCTGACTATCATAAAAAAATTAAAAAAAATAAAAATAAAAATAAAAAATAAAAAATAAAATCCTGAATGCGAAAGGAGAGATCACTACCAACAGCAAAGAAATACAAACGATTTTAAAAACATATTGTGAAGAGCTACACGCCAATAAATTAGGCAATCTACAAGAAATGGACGCATTTCTGGAAAGCCACAAATTAACAAAACTGGATCAGGAAGAAATAGAAAACCTGAACAGGCCAATAACCAGGGAGGAAATTGAAGCAGTCATCAAAAATCCAAAGACACAAAAGTCCAGGGCCAGATGGCTTCCCTAGGGAATTCTATCAAACGTTTAAAGAAGAAACCATACCTATTCTACTAAAGCTGTTTGGAAAGATAGAAAGAGATGGAGTACTTCCAAATTCTTTCTATGAGGCCAGCGTCACCTTAATTCCAAAACCAGACAAAAACACCACCAAACAGGAGAATTATAGACCAATATCCCTGATGAACATGGATGAAAAAATTCCCAAGAAGATACTAGCCAATAGGATCCAACAGCACATTAAGAAAATTGTACACCATGAACAAGTAGGATTTATCCCCGGGACACAAGGTGGTTCAACACTCATAAAACAATCAATGTGATTCATCATATCAGCAAGAGAAAAACCATGAACCATATGATCCTCTCAATAGATGAAGAGAAAGCATTTGACAAAATACAGCTTCCATTCCTCATCAAAACTCTTCAGAGTGTAGGGATAGAGGAAGCATTCCTCAACATCTTAAAAGCCATCTATGAGTAACCCACAGCAAATATAATTCTCAATGGGGAAGCACTGGGAACTTTTCCCCTAAGATCAGGAACAAGACAGGGATATCCACTCTCACCACTGCTATTCAACATAGTACTAGAATTTCTAGCCTCAGCAGTCAGACAACAAAAAGATATTAAAGGCAGTCAAATTGGCAAAGAAGAAGTCAAACTCTCCCTCTTCGCTGATGACATGATACTCTACATAGAAAACCCAAAAGACTCCACCCCAAGATTGCTAGAACTCATACAGCAATTTGGCAGCATGTCAGGATACAAAATCAATGCCCCGAAGTCAGTGGCATTTCTATTCACTAACAATGAGACTGAACAAAGAGAAATTCACGAGTCAATCCCTTTTACAATTGCATCCCAAAATGTAAGATACCTAGGAATAAACCTAACTAAAGAGGTGAAGGATCTATACCCTAAAAACTACAGAACAGTTCTGAAAGAAATTCATGAAGACACAAAGAGATGGAAAAATATTCCATGCTCATGGATTGGAAGAATTAATATTGTGAAAATGTCAATGTTACCCAGGGCAATTTACACGTTTAATGCAATTCCTCTCAAAATACCATGGACTTTCTTCAGAGAGTTAGAACAAATTATTTTAAGATTTGTGTGGAAGCAGAAAAGACCCTGAATAGCCAGGGGAATTTTAAAAAAGAAAACCATATCTGGGTGCATCACAATGTCAGATTTCAGGTTGTACTACAAAGCTGTGGTCATCAAGACAGTGTGTTACTGGCAAAAAAACAGACACATAGATCAATGGAACAAAATAGAGAATCTAGAAGTGGAACCTCAACTTTGTGGTGAGCTAATATTCGATAAAGGAGGAAGGACTATCCACTGGAGAAAGACAGTCTCTTCAATAAATGGTGCTAGGGAAATTGGACATCCACATGCAGAAGAATGAAACTAGACCACTCTCTTTCACCATACACAAAGATAAACTCAAAATGGATGAAAGATCTAAATGTGAGACAAGATTCTATCAAAATCCTAGAGGATAACACAAGCAACACCCTTTTTGAACTGGGCCACAGTAAGTTCTTGCAAGATACATCTAAGAAGGCAAAAGAAACAAAAGCAAAAATGAACTATTGGGACTTCATCAAGATAAGAATCTTTTGCACAGCAAAGGATACAGTCAACAAAACTAAAAGACAACCTAAGGAATGGGAGAAGATATTTGCAAATGACGTATCAGATAAAGGGCTGGTTTCCAAGATCTATAAAGAACTTTTTTTTTTAAATTAATTTTTATTGGTGTTCAATTTACCAACATACAGAAAAACACCCAGTGCTCATCCCGTCAAGTGTCCACCTCAGTGCCCGTCACCCATTCCCCTCCAACACCCTCCCTCCTCCCCCCTTCCACCACCCCTAGTTCGTTTCCCCGAGTTTGGAGTCTTTATGTTCTGTCTCCCTTCCTGATATTTCCCAACATTTCTTCTCCCTTCCTTTATATTCCCTTTCACTATTATTTATATTCCCCAAATGAATGAGAACATACACTGCTTATTAAACAACATCAAAGAAACAGACAATCCAATCATGAATTGGGCAAAAGACATGAAGAGAAATCTCACAGAGGAGGACTCAAACATGGCCAACACGAACATGAGAAAATGCTCTTCATCACTTGCCATGAGGGAAATCCAAATCAAAACCACAATGAGATACCACCTCACACCAGTGAGAATGGGGAAAATTAACAAGGCAGGAAACCACAAATGTTGGAGAGGATGCGGAGAAAGCAGAACCCTCTTACACTGTTGGTGGGAATGTGAAATGGTGCAGCCATTCTGGAAAACTGTGTGAAAGAGTTAAAAATATACATGCCCTACGACCCAGCAAATGCACTGCTGGGTATTTACCCCAAAGATACAGATGTAATGAAAAGCTGGGACACCTGCACCCTGATGTTTATAGCAGCAATGTCCACAATAGCCTAACTGTGGAAGGAGCCTCGGTGTCCATCGAAAGATGAATGGATAAAGAAGATGTGGTTTCTGTATATAATGGAGTATTACTCAGCCTTTAGAAATGACAAATACCCACCATTTGCTTCAATGTGGATGGAACTGGAGGGTATTATGGTGAGTGAAGTAAGTCAATCAGAGAAGGACCAACATTATATGTTCTCATTCATTTGGGCAATATAAATAATAATGAAAGGGAATATAAGGGAAGGGAGAAGAAGTGTGTGGGAAATATCAGAAAGGGAGACAGAACATATAGACTCCTAACTCTGGGAAAGGAACTAGAGGTGGTGGAAGAGGAGGAAGGTGGGAGTGGGGGTGATTGGGTGACGGGCACTAAGGAGGGCACTTGATGGGATGAGCACTGGGTGTTTTTCTGTATGTTGGCAATTGAACAGAAATAAAAAACAAATTTGTTATTAAAAAAAAGAAAAAAAAAAACATTTAGAAAGTCCGGGAGCTCAAATCCCACCTCTACCTATCTCTGGAAAGTGAGGAAGAATTGCCTAAGGTAGTAACAGTTAATAGTGATTATTTTATTCATTGTCACTTATATCTAAGGCTAGACTGCTCCTGTTTATACCTAGTGGAAAATTGGGAATGTGGTATCCACACAATAAATAAAAGATTATGCAGCTTCACTTTTATGTCTCTGCTGGAAGGACTTACATCCTTTTTCAAAGCATAAGAAAATCAAAATGAACTAGAAAGACATTACTTGCTTCTCCAACATTCTAGAAACAAGAGAAAGACTAACTCACATACTGGTTTTGGATTTTCCTTCATGATTTATAATACTGGGTGTGAGTAACCCAATTTATTTTATTCTCAGTTACATATACCCAAAGTCCATTTTCACCTGGCTTTGTCCATCTTTACCAACCTGATATATTTGACTCAGTCTGTTGATATAGTGAAAACGTGCAGTCATGTGTAATATATGGACACAGTTGCTTGATCCAGATTATTTACTAAACTTCCTCAACTTCCATTTATGAATAATTTTGACAATAGGTAAACTTGAAATTGTCTCAGGATCTTTCCTTCTATTCAATATGGTAGAAGTTATTCTACAGTGAACAAGGAGTAAAAAGAAATTATACATTAACTCTTTAAACTATTTTTATATACAGTTCTTAAATGATTACTCCTCACTGATAGAAACATCTCTGGTGTTAATTCCTAATGGTTTCTAGGTATACTGGCAACATTAAATGATCTGGAAGGAATAGTGAAGTAAGCTAAAAAAATTGCTTTATAAAAAAGATCTTTCTTTTCTTTCTTTCTTCCTTCTTTCTTCCTTTCTTTCTTTCTTTCTTTCTTTCTTTCTTTCTTTCTTTCTTTCTTTCTTTCTTTCTTTCTTTCTTTCTTTCTTTCTTTCTTCTTTCTTTTCTTCTCTTTCTTCTTTCTTTCTTTCTCCCAAGAGTGAGCAGTGGGAGGGGCAGGACAGAGGGAGAGAGATGGAGAGAATCTCAAGCAGATGTGGGGCTTGAGCCCAGGAACTGGAGATCATGATCTGAGCTGAAATCAAGTCAGACACTTAACTGACTGAGCCATCTAGATGCCCCAAGTATTTATGCTATTGACAGTGTTATCACTAAAACAAAACAAAACAAAACAAAACAAAAACATGAACTAAATAGAGCATCTACTCAACAGATGATTATGCACTCATGGCAGGACCATTGCATTGCATAACTCTAGAGGGCCACATGCAGCTTATATATTTGTTCCAGGGGTTGTAATTCAGGTGGACTAAAGTTCCCTATGAATTGTCCCCTCTGGAGTCATGCAGTTTGGTAGTCCTGATCATAGGGTCATAATGAAAGAAATATAAAAATCAACTTCAGCTACACTTGTTGGCCTAGAGTGTTTGCCTGATAGCATTTTACATATATAGCTAATGACCTTGGGTGCAGGATACAAGAGCAAGCTCATTGAGTTTGCAAATTATATAAATTGCAAGTGTGTATCCTGTTACTATAGCTATGTCACTTGCTCTGCCCTAGAATACTACACTTGTTCAAGGCATGGGAAGCTTTGGAAGATACCCCCTGACTTCTGGCAATGGAGAGTTCATTAATGTGGATGCTTCACTTTCTTTCAATCTCAAAGGTTTTATTATTACCTGTTGCTGGTTTAATTTGCTATCAAGGTCATTGATAATCTACACAGGGAGAGTTTGTATCAAGAAATGGCATCTGCCAGACTGGTTAAATTAGTTTGTTTAACAATGTGAATTTCTTTTTCTTTTTCTTTTTCTTTTCTTTTTTTCTTTTCTTTCATTTTTTCTTTTTTCTTTTTTTTTTAATTTCTATTTATTTATTTATGATAGTCACACAGAGAGACAGAGAGAGAGAGGGAGAGAGAGAGAGGCAGAGACATAGGCAGAGGGAGAAGCAGGCTCCATGCACCCGGAGCCCGACGTGGGATTCCATCCCGGGTCTCCAGGATCGCGCCCTGGGCCAAAGGCAGGCGCTAAACCGCTGCGCCACCCAGGGATCCCTCTTTTTTCTTTTTTCTTTCTTTTTTCTTTCTTTCTTTCTTTCTTTCTTTTTCTTTCCTCCTCTTCTTTCTTTCTTTCTTTCTTTCTTTCTTTCTTTCTTTCTTTCTTTCTTTCTTTCTTTCTTTCTTTCTTTCTTTTTTCTTTTCCTATGTTAGCTCCAAACTGATATTTTTTATATGTGGGAGAGATACATATAAGACTTCAAACAACTCTCCTTATAAATTGGATACAGTATTACCAGAATGAACTGCCCTTTCTTTATGCTTTACTTCAGAAAGTCTTTGATAAGACATATGCTAAGCTTATCTACAAATGTAAAAAACAGAGAAGGAAAAAATGGAAGTGAAGATTTCATTAAAAGTAATTAGAGTGTAGACCTGAAGTTTCATAACTTTTGATTAGTTGATCCTTCATTTGATAGACTTAACTTCCAAGTTACTACATTACTATGAAAGAACAGTGTTCCCAGCACTGATCCATCATACCCATCTCCCCAAAGCATTGTGGGCATGCATGTGTACACACTCATGCACACACACATATATACATACTCTCCAACTTCCATTCGATGCTAACATATCATTAGACCTATGCTTATCTATAAGTTTCATGCATTGTTTATCTAATCACTGACTACTTAAGTCTTAGGATAATTTTGAGCCTGAAAGAACATTGCAAGCTGGTGTAACATAATATGTGCCCTGCATTTTAAAGATGAGGAAACAAGCTCAGTGAGGGTATGTTATTTGTACAAAGCTATACAGCTTTGAGCACAATGACAAAGTGAACCAAACTCCATTTTTTTTATTGACTCCTAATTTAGTGTAGCACTCTGCTGCCTCCATAATTTAGCACTCTAGTCCTATGTCTATTTTATACAGCAACAAGGCATAACTTAAATGTAGTTTATTAATAAAAACCCTAGATACACATTCCTATACATGTTTTACTCTGAATTTTTGTCTCTTTTTTCCAAGTTTCCCTATACTTCTTCACAAGGGTATATAATACACATGCAAATACAATAACTACTGCATTTAGTGCTTACTTTATGTCACATACTATTCCAGACACTTTACATACACCAAACCACTTAATCCTCACAACAAGCCTAAGAATCATGGACAGTTATTCTCATTTTACAACTGAGAAAATTGAGGCACAGAGTCTAAGTCATTTATCTAAGGCCATACAGATATTAAGTGGTATCCTGATATTTAACATAAAGCGGTAACATCTGAGTTCATCCATAATAAAATTAGATATCAAGTATACATCTATAAATCAAATCATTCTACAACTTATTTCCAGATTAAACTATAATTGCAAGAAAGAACCTGTCATCCCAGGACATTAGAAAAATTAGCATAAATGTTGAAATCACTTTAAAACTACATTCAAAGAGATTTGATAAAAATATTTAAGTCTTAAAATGCAAATGCTGTGACAAAACTACAGTATTGATGTGAAATGTATCATTTTAGAGCAAACCTATCTCAGGAGAAGAAAAGTCTTATTAGCTACCTTAATTTATGCAATCAATATATCCCTAAGATGACTAAAATTGCTTCTACTACAATTCGATTCACACATAAATTGAATTATTAAAAAGAAAATCATTCAAAACAATTTTCTATGATTATTTGAATGAATCTATGGTTAATTAATTGTAAAGCAAAGCCTTATCCACTAATACAGCAATTTTGTAAACTCGTGTTTTTTATATACCAAGTTATAGGACACACATGTATCATAGCTCCTTTTAACTAAGGAGCTCTTTTTTTTTAAATTAAAGTGTATTTTATTTAACCCAGTATGTCCAAAATATTGTCATTTCAACATGATCAATATAAAGTAACTAATGATATATTTTACATTCTTTTTTTTCATACTAACTTCAAATTCTGGTGTGTATTTGACACTTAAAGCACATCTCAATTCAAACCAGCCACATTTCAAGTGTTCAACAGCCAAACTGTCCAGTGGCTGCCATATTGGACAGCACAGGTGTAGATTTAAGAAATCAGCAGAGAAAATAATGCAGATTAAATTTAATAGTGCTGAGCCTAAGAGATTTCAATCCAATTAACACAGTTTGCTCTAACATTGAGAAATCAGTAGGCCATGTACCAGATTTAATGACAGACTTATTGGGAAGAGAGTAGTGTAGTAGGCTGATGAGTGACCCCCAAAGATTTCAGATCCTAACCCTTGGAACTGGTACATTTTTTCACCTTGTGGATGTGATTATTTTTGATCCTCCAGGTGGACCCTAAATCCAGTCACTAGTGTCCTAATGAGGGACAGGCAGAAGAGGACTTGGTACAAAGCAGAAGAGGCAGCCGTGTGGCCATGGAGGCAGAGACCAGAGTTAGAGGGCCACAGTCAAGGAATGCCACCAGAAGCTGTTAGAAGCAGGGGTTGGAGGCTCCAGTAGGAGCATGGTTTGGACCATGATCTCGATTTCAGACCTCCAAACTCTGAGAAAATATGTTTCTGATGTTTTAGCCACCAAATTTGTGGTAATCTATTACAGGAGCCCTGGAAAACTTATCAGCAATGGGATGCAGTTCCATTTGCCATGTTAAGGTTGAATTACAACCACAGGTAGGCTACAAATATAAGAATCTATCAAAAACACCAAAAAAAGCATTATGTGAAGAACACATGGCTATAAAGAGCTGATAATAGTGTACTGAGTATTTTATTATTTGTAATTTACGTGGTACACATCTTTTATATCAGCGCAATTTAGAATAGCCATGTTGGAGAAAGACCATACCAGGTCAGTCTTGTATTCTCAGCACCCACCACAGAGCCTGGCACATAGTAGGATACTCATATTTTTGAATGAATGAAGGGTACTATGGGCCTCAATCTCTCCCAACACAATAGGGTCAGAAGAATGGGATGGGCTCCATAGGAAGATAGGGCTGGTGTCAGATGTTAGAGCGGCTATCATGTGCAAGACTGCGGTGGGGGCAGTCAGATTCAGGGAGTCAGGTGTGGGAACTCTGCAGGTTCAATCCAGAGATGGGGTGCCATGGGACTACTGGGCAGAGACTGAAGCCAATGACACAGCAGGATCTATGAGGGCCAGAACCCCTAACCCTAGCCTCTTCCATACCTCCTTCTTGCAAAGGGCCTCTTTGGGACAAGGAAAAGCCCAGGTGTGACTCTCTCACAGCTGCTGTAGAGTTCCAGCTTCCCAGCCCTCCACATGAGCCGCCCATCCTATGCCTGAGTCAGGAGCCTGGGCATAGAGTAGGAGGCACTCAATCTCTATCCCAAGTAATTTGTAACCTATGACATTTTAAAAACTTGAATTAGATTTACTTTTATATCTTAGAAACAAAAATCTCATAATTCCACTACCTGTGACATTTACAAGATATATTATATGCTCATTGACACAGAATTCAGACAGCACAGACAGATATAATGAAAAATAAAAGCCTCTTTCCTTTCTAGTCTTAATCTTAAGGTTAAGACTCTTAAAATTTCTTGTACATACTTACACAGATTAAATTAAACAGTTTAAATGCATATATGCAATCATTTTATTTATGGGAATGGTAATGTACTCATAGACTGTAACAAGCTTTGATTTTTTACCCAGTATCTTTTCTCATCCACACATATAGACTTAATTCAAGCTTTTTAATGGTTACCTATTTTTCTATATTCTCTATGTACCTATATGTTTATATACATATATGTTATATATCATATTTGGGTATATATAATATAAACATCTGCGAAGAGGGAGAGTTTGACTTCTTCTTTGCCAATTTGAATGCCTTTTAAATCTTTGTGTTGTCTGATTGCTGAGGCTAGGACTTCTAGTACTATGTTGAATAGCAGTGGTGAGAGTGGACATCCCTGTCTTATTCCTGATCTTAGGGGAAAGGCTCCCAGTGTTTCCTCATTGAGAATGATATTTGCTGTGGGCTTTTTGTAGATAGCTTTTAAGATGCTGAGGAATGTTTCCTCTATCCCTACACTCTGAAGAGTTTTGATCAGGAATGGATGCTGTATTTTGTCAAATGCTTTCTCTGCATCTATTGAGAGGAACATATGGTTCCTATTTTTTCTCTTGTTGATATGATCTATCGCGTTGTTTGCTCTATGCATATTGAACCATTCTTGCATCCCAGGGAGAAATTCCACATGGTCATGGTGAATAATCTTCTTAATGTATTGTTGGATCCTATTGGCTAGTATCTTGTTAATTATTTTTGCATCTGTGCTCATCAGGGATATTATAAACATGCATTAAATATATATCATACACTGTTTATAGATATAATTTGTGTGTATGTATGTGCCATAGGTGTGTGTATGTGTATGTGTGTATACATAAATACACAAACATATTCCTTGAGAGTTTCAATTTTTTAACCATTATAAAAAATGTTGCAAAGAAAATTAATGCCCATTTATCTTTGCATACTATGGGTTTCATAAATGTGTTTCATATTTATTGAATATGAAACATACTCATAATAAATGAAAGAAATAAATGAAACATTTTCATAATAAATATGAAAGATATATATAACCTATTCATCTTTACTTTTTTCCTATGTAAGAACTCTTTATTTTTTAATATTTAAAAAATATTATGTATATTTTTTAAAATTTTTATTATTTTTTCTTAAGGATTTTTTAAGATTTTATTTATTTATTCATGAGAGATACAGAGAGGAAGAAACACAGACAGAAGGAGAAGCAGGCTCCCTGTGGGGAGCCCGTTGCAGGACTTGATCCCAGGAACTCGGGATCACGCCCTGAGCCAAAGACAGTCACCCAACCACTGAGCGATCTAGGCATCCCTGAAATTTTTATTATTGAAGTATGGTTGACATACAATGTTATATTAGTTTCCAATGTACAATAGTGATTTCACAATTCTATACATTGTGCAGTTCTCACTGCCTTAAGTGTAGTAACCATCTATCACCATACAATGTTATTATATTATTGATTATATTCCCTATGCTGCACTTTTAACCTTTGTGACTTTATTCCTTAACTGGAAGTTTGCTACAAATGTTGCATTCCCCTATTAATTTAATTTTCATTTGTCCCTTGATTCTATTAATGTTTTCTTTTTCTACATACTATTTTAAGTTTTTAGATGGTAAAATTTATCAGTCTTTAGGTTCCCTTGTTAAAGCTTCAAAATTATAAAGTTAAAGATTATTGATGTCTTAGGTTTAATAGATTTTACCTGATCCAATACAGCATAAATGTTCTTCTGTATGTATATGTCTCACCTCTATAGTTTAACTCAGTCAAGTGAAGACAGCATTAAATATAATTT